>NC_057835.1:39787727-40090757 GCF_910594005.1 Cervus elaphus | reverse complement strand
CAGGTTCTTTACCCCTGCGCCACAGGGCAAGCCCCTTACAATGCTGTAGACTAACTCTTTTTAAAAAATAATTACTTCAAATGATCTTATAATCAGCAGAATAATATTCTTATTGGATTTTGCTGGCCTAGCAAATCACTAATTGACTTTTCCTCCTGAAGTAGCCAGAGTAAATTTTCTTAGATTACTTCCTCTTTGATATGTGTTGCTGCCAGTTTAGTTTTGCATAACTTGTTTCTGTTGAGAGTTTCTCTCTTCTTGACTCTATAGAGAGTTGATTTAACTTTTGTTTTGAAATATATGAACGCTTTTATGGATGAATTTATTTCTTTTAACAAATTTTATGGTTTGGGAGAAGCAAAAACAATATCAAACCAGAATAAGAATAATGGAATTATGGCTGTCTTGTTCAAAGTTACCTAAAGCATGATGTTTTTAAGAATCAACTTGGAATATGTAGATACCTCTAAAGTGCTTAAACATGTCCTTTTCAATATAATTTTTGGTTTGAGTTGTAATACAGAAACTTGTTTTCATTCTGGGTCAGCTCAGAGGGTTGTAGAGAATAGTTATCAAGTATGGGTTGTTAGCACCTCACTATCAACACTCCATTTATGAAGAAGAAAACCAGCCAAATATAGTTGGCCTCTGTTTCTTTTTTTTAGCATCTCATCCCTTCCCCAAATCTTTTCATAATAAATTCTCATTGTTAGCACAGATGAAACTGGGATCCTGTCCTCCCTTCAAATAGCATAGAAACATAAACAGTCTCCTGATTTAAAGAACTTCTGAGTATTCACAAATTGTGGTCTTACTCCTTTGTTCATACAGGTGCAAAGAGAAATTGGGTAAAATACACCATTAAAGAAGATTGAGGGCTTCCCTGATAGCTCAGTTGGTAAAGAATCCGCCTGCAATGCAGGAGACCCTGGTTCAATTCCTAGGTTGGGAAGATCCCCTGGAGAAGGGAAAGGCTACCCACTCCAGTATTCTGGCCTAGAGAATTCCATGGACTGTATAGTCCATGGGGTCACAAAGAATCGGACATGACTGAATGACTTTCACTCAGTCACTCAAAGAAGATTGACAAGTAGATTATTTAAAATCCAGAGGAACCCAGAATCCAGAGAACTAGTAAAATTAGTGTATCATCAGATGGAAAGATTATACATTAACCTGTAACACCAAGATGGATACATTCTAATAATATTAGTTGAACTTAAATTTTTTCATTCTTACACCAAAATAATGGTTATAATTCATATCAATCTTTAGGAAGTAAAACTTTCAGAATTAAAAATGTATTGTGGCATTTTTAATAGAAACTATTACAAATAGTTTCCATGCTTTCAGAGATAGTTAATTTCATTCAGTTTGGCCAGGAATGTCAGAGACACCCAAAAAAGACTTTTTAAAATAAATAAGTCTTGGGATAGTGACTACTTTTAAGTGTATCTTGGAAGATACTGAGTTTAGACTTTCAGTGGATGCAGCTTTGTTAAACTGCCAGTGGAATTGCAATTATAATTAGAGTTACTCGGGTGGTCTAAGTCTTTTTTAAAAATAGTATTTCAAATGACCTGAGTAGTTTTCTTATTGTATTTAGTTAGCTCAATTAATCCAAGAGTGATTTTTTTAAAGAAGCCACTACCTACATCACTAACCCCTCTTGAGACAGAATCGCTGTTATTTTAAAAAGGGAAGGGAGTGGTATTCCTTTAGTCATATAGGTTTGGGAAATGATGAATCAAGGACAGTGTAAACATTTTCTTACTGTGTAACTTCTCAGAGCTTTTGCTTTTTGTGTATATTTTTTAAATTTTTTGGTATTACTTTTATATATTAGAAATTTTTAAAAGTTGAATGTTAGTGTGAACACTGTACCACCCATGCATTCCAGTACCCAATCTGCCCTTGCCAGATTCATGCTTATCCTTTCAGGATATCCTCTGGCTGAATGTGTATATTTACTTTAACAGAGCATCATTCTGTAACAATATTCTGAATCTTTTTAAAGTTTGAGTTACGCCTTAAAGATTATTCCATGTTACTACATGGAGTTGCATCATTTTTTGTAACTTGGTGTGAAAATTTTAGGAACTACTAACTGTGTGGGTTTATTTAACCCCTCAGCTCCTCTGTTAATTGTATCGTTCTTTATATTATATGTGCATACCCTATCAACCTCCACAATAATTTGGAATTTAAGTAGTCTGCATATCTTAAAGAAAGTTAAAGGAAAAAAATAGTCTTTCACATTTTCTCACAAGTTCACCATTTTCATGCTATTCATTCCTTTCTCAGGATCCAGGTTTCTATCTGGCTGCACTTCAGCCTTGAGTTTTCTTCTTCAGCATTTCTTACAGTACTACAGGTTTTCTGGCAATAAGTTCCCTCAGTTTCGCTAAAATAAATGTCTTTATTTTACTTTTATTTTTGAAGTATATTTTCAGTGAATATAGAGTTTTGAATTGACAGCTTTTTTATTTTCGGCACTTTAAAGATGTTCCACTGTCTTTGGGCCTCAGTTTTTTTTCTCATGAGAAGTCAACCATTTAAAAACAACCATATTTTTCCCTTAACTGACAAAAAAGGAAGTCAACCGTCATTTGAATGATTGTTTCCTGTGTGTAATATTTAGGTTTTAACAATTCAAGTATATGTGTCTTGTGTGGTTTTCTTTATATTACTCACTGAATTTGTGGACTATGTACATAACATCTTTGCCAAGAGATGTTTTTGGCTCTTATGTCTTTTAATATTTTTCTGCCTTCTTTATCTCCTTTCTTCCTGGTAGACCTTGTAATATTATCTCACAGATTCCTAAGGCTCCGTCCATTTTTCCCAGTCATTTCCCCTCTATTTGTTTAATTTCTGTTGTATAATTGATTGTATAATTTCTGTTGATTGATCTTGACTCTCTCATCTCCTTTCTGTTATTTTGCCTATCGAAGTGAATATGAAAATTTTATTTTTCAGTTTTGGAATTTCCATTTTTGTTTTAATAGTTCCTTTCTGAGATTTCCCATCTGTCATTCAGTCACTAAGTCGTGTCTGACTCTGCAACCTCTTGGACTCCAGCATACCAGGCTTCCCTGTCCTTCACCATCTCCTGGAGTTTGCTCAGACTCCTGTCCATTGGTGATGCCATCCAACCATCTCATCCTCTGTCATCCCTTTCACCTGCCCTCAGTTTCCCAGCATTAGGATCTTTTCTGATGAGTCGGCTCTTCTCATCAGGTGGCCAGAGTCTTGGAGCTTGAGCTTCAGCATCAGTCCTTCCAATGAATATTCAGGGTTGATTTCCTTTAGGATTGACTGGTTTGATCTCCTTACTGTCCAAGGGACTCTCAAGAGTCTTCTCCAACATCACAGTTCAAAAGCATCAGTTCTTCAGCACTCAACCTGCTATATGGTCCAGCTCTCACATCTGTACATAACCATTGGAAAAACCATAGCTTTGACTATACAGACATTTGTCAGTAAAGCGATGTCTCTGCCTTTTAATATGCTGTCTAGGTTTGTCATAGCTTTTCTTCCTTGAGGTCACTGATCATGCCAAGTGTTGGAAAGTTCTCAGAGTGTCCACCATCACAACTGAACATGTCTACTCCTGGCACTTTCTCTCACTGGACCTCACAGACAGCCTTTTAGTTTGAACTCAGCCTGCTGCAAGGCCTCATTTGTCCTCTCATCTCTTCATTTGTCCTCTCTTCATCCATTATTCCCACAGAGCTTAGAGCCCGGTCCTTGCTTGACCAGTTTGCTCCCCTAGCCCTCCACTCTCATGTGGAGAGGACTACAGTGTATGGAGGAGCTGTTACAGAGACTGTGGAGCCAGTCTGACATCCCTCTTCCGGGTTACTTCAGCTTCTCTCTTCTTCGGTTTCCTCAGGTGTCAAGTGGAAGTGAGAATAGTATTTACCTTCTAGGGCTCTTGTGTGAACTGGATGAATTTTCACATGCACAGTGCTGGTGTAGGGTCACTGCTCAGTAAATGCTAACTGTGCTCTCTTCACCCAGTTAACAAAGATGTATTGGACTCTTCTTTTAAAAATTCATTTTATTATTTAAAATTTTTTAAAAATTATTTTATTTATTCATTTTTGGCTGTGCTGGGTCTTCATTGCTGCACATGGACTTTCTCTAGTTGGGGCAAGTGGGGGCTACTCTGGTTGGGCGCACAGGCTTCTCATTGTGGTGGCTTTTCTTGTTTCAGAGCACAAGCCCTGGAGTGCATGGGCTCAGTCGTTGTGGCGCAGACTTAGCCGCTCTGCGGCCTGTGGGAGCTTCCCGTGTTCCCTGTGTTCCCAGGTGGATTCTCATTCACTGCGCCGCCAGGGGGGTCCTGTTGGACTCCTTATAAGTGCTCAGTGTCGCGCCAGATACGAGACACTAAGACTACAATGAATACGATTCCCCTTTCCCCCGTGTCTGAGCAGAAATCAATCCATTTACAGCCTTCCTTGAACATCGCCTCCGGAAGAGTACGTGAATTATTCACTCTAAACATTTCTCTTACTAAAGGAGTTTTATCGTCTGTTACAGGGTCCACAGGCATTTTCAGGGGCAGCCTTGCCTTCTTAAATTCGAGAAGTAAAAGCGTGTACTTATTTTGGTGTTATTAGAATTACATTTTCATAGAACAAGAGTCAAATGACAACCAAGATGATAAGATTAGCTCTTCCTCTGGTTGACGTCATCATAAGTTCACCAGCTCTGAAGCGCTCAGTGTCTGGCCGGGATTTCTCCTGCGTGTCTGGGTGATTCCCTGGGGATCACTGCGCTCATGCACGTACGTGTCAGCCTTGTTGCCTCTGTGACTGGGGAGTTCCCAGTTTTACAATCTGAGAATATGTTGCAAGTTCCGCTCCCTGTCTTGCAGTGACTGTGACTCTCCACACGTGAGACTGTGTAGTCTTTGTGTGTGTGTGTGAGCCTTTCTTCTGCTCGTGAGTGAATTTTTCAGAAGAATGATAAAGTAAGTAAAAGAGAATAACAGAAATAAATAAAATTTGCTCAGGATGCATTCTTCCTTTACTCCCATGTGGGTCTCAGGTTTTCAGAATTCTCTGTGTTCCTCAGAATTTCTCAAATACTTCTGGAATGTTATACACACTGGGTTTGAATGACCCATTGATTTTGATTGACATCCTATCTTTTTAAGATCATATGGAAGACTTTCTTCAAATCAGTAAAGTCAGCAGGTCATTTTCTTTTTTTTTAACTGTATTGATCTTTTTAGTTGTCTCCATATCCCACTGTAAAACAAAAATAAAACTGTCTCATGTTCTGATCTTTCCTAAATCCAGTACATGTTTATATT
Source organism: Cervus elaphus (assembly GCF_910594005.1). NCBI lineage: Eukaryota > Metazoa > Chordata > Mammalia > Artiodactyla > Cervidae > Cervus > Cervus elaphus. Next base: position 40,085,431 of record NC_057835.1, on the reverse strand, counting down.
GTTTCAATAGTCTTTATTTCTAATGGAATGTAATAAAAGAATCTTAACACCATACCTAGTGTCATCAGGTATTGTCCACCCTGTTGCTTTCATGCTTTTTCTCTGCCATTTCCTCATCCCTCGTCTCTCTCATTGAGATGGAAAACAAGCACCCTCACCTGTTTAGTTGTTCTCCTTTACCTCTGGGTCAGCGCTTCTCTGGTAGCTCAGCTGGTAAAGAATCTGCCTACAATGCAGGAGACCTGGGTTTGATCCCTGGGTTGGGAAGATCTTCTGGAAAAGGGAACAGCTACCTACTTCAGTATTCTGGCCTGGAGAATTCCCTGGACTGGATCGTCCACGGGGTCATGAAGAGTTGGGCACAACTGAGTGACTTTCACTTTCTCTTTCCTCTTAGAGTCAGGTTTAGGATCCTCTGCCGCTGTTTGGACTGTATTTGTAATCATCTCAGGTGTTTTTCTTGTGATGGCTTGCTGCTTTTCTCAGTGCAGGTTTCCTGGGAGCTTACTACTCAGTAATTTCCCAGGCTTTTTCTTGGCTTCAGTTATCAGAACCTTGACCCACTCGCTTTCTTTATTTCCTCATTATTTGTTGACATTCTCACAGTCTCTGGTCAAGATGCACTTCTTCAAAGATAAATTAATTACTAGACTCCTACACTGTGGTTGACTGACACGATACAGAATAGTTCATACGGATAGAACATAACCCCAAACATGTAAATAGATGTCCTTGAGACATAAGACAGAGAATTTTAAAAAGTGTAGTAAAGGTAATGTTCATTACTTTACATTAGATTCATCTGAAGATTTATTTAGTTGATTTTTTCCTGGTCTTTGTAATATCTGGACATGTCAGTATGCCTTCTGAACACCACCTGATGTTTTGAAGTACGTCAGCATTCTCAAATGACTGATGAACCAACCGGCAGTGTTCCTAGGGAGTCACAGAGTGCTGTTCTCCCGGATGTGGCGGGGTCCGGCCGGGGGCACCACCTAGCACATGAAGTGGAAGGCTGGAGACGTGCCAGCATCACTGCCTCACCTCCCTCCTGGGCGCCCCTGGCAGACGTAGTTACGTGGAGCTGGCGGCAGGGTCCCTGGGTTTGAGGAGCTGGTGGCAAGGCCCTTAGTTTAATTAAGGGGAATAATAAAAAAACATGAGAGGTGCTGAAGTATCATAAAAGCACTGTGGAATAACTAAGAAGGATGATGGATTAGTTGCCAAGAAAGAGGAGGGCAGACAACCATGATTTGTTACTGTGTTCTGGCCCCAAGTGTAACTTGCCATGGGCTACAGGCCAGTAGAGGACCAAGCTGGCCCTCTAGCCTGGGATTACATGTCTGCAGAACTCATGCTTTTTCTGCTGCTTTATGTTCACTCTTATAAATGTCACCACTTTTGGAATATTAGGATATCATGGCAAACTGATTGAAGGATAACCTCAAAAGCTGCTATACCTACAGAAGAGAATTTGCAGCGTGACTGAGGTGCAATCTCTCATCCATACTGTGATCAGGAATAAACTATCTGCATAATCAGAGGCTGAAACTGTTAATCTTTTATTTTTTTATTGATTTATTTTTTTAAACTTTTTAGTTCGTATTGAGGTATAGCTGATGAACAATGTTGTGATAGTTTCAGGTGAGCAGCAGAGGGACTCAGCCGTACATACACATGTATCCATTCTCCCCCAAACTCCCCTCCCATCCAGGCGGCCACATACACAGCACCGTTCCCTGTGCTATACAGTAGGTCCTTGTTGATTATCCATTTTAAATACAGCAGTGTGTACATGTCCACCCCAAACTCCCCAACTGTCCTTCATCCCAGCAACCATCAGTTCGGAACTGTTAGCCTTTTAAAGTTCTCAGTGTTACTCAACCTGCTCCTTTGTGCAGTGGTCATAATGAACATCAGTGTCACAGCTTTACCAGAACGAGCATCTGATTTGTTGCCATGCCATGATTTTTCCTCAAGGTTCATGGCAGAAATGAAGATTGCATGTTTTGCAGGTTAGTGCAGATTCTGAGATAAGGATGTTTTTTTTTTTTAATTTATTTTTTATTGTTGATGAAAAGCATACCTAGATCATCTGCATCTATTGGGGGAAGGGAAGCATAGACAATTGCAGTCCACATAGTATTCCCTGGAGAATTTGTGCAAAAAATTAAAAAATTAATTTAAAATGATTGAAAATTCAATTGCTTAGCCTTACCTCAAAGTATATATAGTTCAAAGTTGGCAAATTTTCTAAAAGTCCCAGGTACTCTTCTACTTTAGCAAAAGGTGCTTTTCACCCTTTTTATACTGTAAAAGGATCCCAGGTAGTTGAACATGTCCTTTTTTCCATTTCTTTGAAAAGTAATCTTTGAGTCAGATGATGGTGTTGGCTCCAATGGTCAGTATAATTCCAGTAAGTCATCTGGTATGGATTATAATAAAATGCCAAGTATATTACCAATAACCAGAAGAAATTTCTAAGACCCTTTAATGATTATTATCAATAATCTGAGACTACTTGCATTGCCTGAATCTGACAACATGTCTCCCTGTGGCAATTTTAGGTAATAAGTTATATTTCTACTTTCAGTTTCTATGAAGTCACCCAAAACTCTGCATTTGTTGTTACTGTAATGTACATGCCCTTCTAATAATTGTGGGAATGTGAAACAAAATGGTTATCCATTTGATTAATCTTTATTGCAGGTGAGAGGATAAAATGTATTTTATAAAATAATTGATTAAATGTACCTATTCTTTGGCATACATCTTTAGATGTTTAATTATAATTTTTATGATGTGTTGGAGCCAACATTTTCCTGTAGAAATACAACTCAAGATTTAATATTGGGCAACAGTGGGAAAATGGGATTTAGTATGAAAATATTTGCTTTATGTAAACCTTTTTATGAATGCAGCTAATGCATAAGTGAAGTCAAGCTGTAAAAACAATTAGCTGGGAAAATGCCAAGTAAATTTTTATATTCCAGTGAATATCTGTTAACTACACATTTTTGTTGTTATTAAACTATATGCAAATATACAAGTAGATTCACTTAGATTTAGGTAAAAAAGACGAAATACTAGAAGTATGCAGTAAGTATAATTACTGTTTGCATCTCCAAACAAAGCACATTAATCTTCCTGCAATAACGCTGATGTAATGTCTCCATGTTACTTTTGGGAGTATTTGAAGTGGGCAAGCGTCCAAAGTTGATAGTTAATTCTGATCAGTAAAGGCACTGGAATAGATGTCTGGGTTGGACATTGTAACAAAGCAAACAATTTCTAAAGCTCTTGGAAGATTCCAGTGCAAACACAATCATGAACTTGAATCTTTTGTTCTAGACATTACAAAATTAATTTATCCACAAAGCATGTGAGACCCCTTTTAAAATTATAATCTGTTATGTTTGTATTTTTTTTTAAACTCAGACTTCTTAAAAACATCTACTTTGGGACTTAAGCTAATGAAGAAACAGAAGTATTTAAAATATTTTCTGGAACTGGTCTCAAGAACTGGAAAGGATTTGAGAGGTTCTCTTCACCAATGGTTTTCAGAGAACACTCTCAGACAGCCCCCAACCAAAGATGATCTGTTGATGGAATTGAATAAGAGAATCTTTCAACTCAAAGAAAAAATAAGCCATGTGTTCCATAATTTCCTTAAGCTAAAGGATCTGTTAGACTAGTAGCATGCAGTATTTAGTAAATACATATTAAAATTTTAAATTGTATTTCTTTAAACATTTTATAAAAGCTTTTGAAGTGCAAAGTGCACTCGAGGTACTTGCGTATACATACACACACACACACATTTGAAAATTGTTCCTGAATAAATACACAGATGTGCTATGATATTTCATGAAAATTGCAATCATTTCCCCCTGGTTTGCCACTTGAATCAGATGGAGAAAGTTGATACAGAGAAAATCTTTCATATTACTGATGAGTCTTAGAAAAAGTTCCTCCTCTTACCCAAAGAGCTTATAGATGACTAGATGGAGCCTCAGTCCGATTGATCTTAATGTAATCTAAAGATCTCTGTTCACTCGCTTAGTGTTTTTCTAATCTGATCAATCTTGTAAGTGTACTTGATAAATATTCTTAATTGTATTTCTTAAAATATTAAGTAATCTTTATTACATTTAAAATAAAAAGCTTTTAGCAGATTAAGCAGTAACTTGGAGGGATATGCAGAGTCTTAACTAAGGCAGTATGTCTCTAGGTGTGTTTTGTAGAATGCTAGTTCACTAGAAAGGGAGTTTTATTACCAAAAATATTTAGGAAGCACTGTATTGTGTATTTCCCTCTTGCAGACATTACAGTTCAGACAACATAAAGCCTATTAAAAGGCAGGTTCATTAACCTTATATCTATGATAAATAGATACCTTGAAAATTAATTATATATCCAACACAGGAAGTTAGGAAAGGAGTAACAGAAGTCTGAGGAAGGAAAATGAATGTATTGATAGATAAATTAGAAAACCAAAGAAAAATAGAAAAAAAAAAAACCATGTATAATCCAATATCTTGGAACCAATACAATATATGAATAGGTAACTTAATCAAGGCAAGCCATTGTGAGGGGCAAGCGCAGATACTCAGAACACAGTCTGAGGATGGGAGAACACTACAGATGCACAAGAAGTGAAGACTCTCCTAATGAGCGACTTTGTTCAACTCAATGGAAAATGAGTTCAGAACCTGCAATCATGGGTAGGGTGCTTTTGTAGGAAAATAGACATGATCAAAACTGACCTCAAAAGGAGAAAATAAAGATCCAATGTCTATACATGTAAAAGGATAAGTAGTTGAAGAGCTGACTCCCACCACCTCCCGCCACCACCTTGAAGGAAAGGCACCTGGCCTCGGTGGTTTCACAGAAGAATTTTACTGAACATTTGAAGAATAACCTTGTTGTCTAGCTCAACAATGCAAGTTTGAAACAACAAAGGACAGAGCTTCAGATCAGTGTTGTATGTTAGAATATCAGTGGAAAAACCTTAATTGAAATATTGGCAAACAATTTATCAATGTATAGAAGTAAGTACCCTTACTAAGTGGTATTTATTCTTGGAATGTAAAATTGTTTCACTGTTAGAAAATGTTAATAAGATTCACCTTATTAACAGGTGAAAAGCAAAAATTGTTAACTACACAGATGCTGAAAAGACATTAAAAAACCCATTCTTGACTTAGAAAATTCAATACACTTTGAATAATGGAATATTAATATAACACTGTAAACTATATATTCTGTAGATGCACTTATATTCTCTCTCTCTCACACACAACCATCCCATTCCATCTTAATCCAGCCCCAAAGCCTGCATTATGCTTATGAGGACATGCTAGTCACATTCCCATTAAAATAAGAAACAAGACCATCTGTTATCAGTTCCTCTTCAGTATTCAGTTGGAGGTGAAAGAGAAAGTGTTAGTTGCTTAGTTGTGTCTGACTCTTTGCCCACCAGGCTCCTCTCTCTGTCCATGGGATTCTCCAGGTAAGAACACTGGAGTGGATTCCCATGCCCTTCTCCAGGGGATCTTCCTGACCAGGCATTGAACGTGGGTCCTCCCACATTGCAGGCAGATTCTTTAGTGTTTGAACCACCAGGGAAACCTCAATTGGAAGTATGGACCCTCTTAATTTAGGGAAAAATAAAAGGAATATGGAAAGAAATAGAGAAAGTTACCAGTTTTTCACAGATGTGATTATCTAGAAAATTGCAAGAGAACTAAAATCTTGTTACAGGCAGCAGGAAAATTCAGTAAGGGAGACAGGACAAAGTTAACATTCAGAAATCGAAAGCCTTTGTATTCACAAGCAAGGGAAGGGAAGAAAAAAAAAAATCACCAAGGCAGTTTGTTAATGGTGTTGATTACTGGACTCACCCAAAGAGTCTGATTGTCAGTCTTGAATCTGCCTTTTAACTGGTGTTCCTCAACCCCTCCAGGAGAACTCTGATGATTTTTTTTCTTTTTAATCTTTTGGCTGCACCAGGCAGCATGTGGGATCTTCATTCCCTGACCAGGGATTGAGCTTGTACCCCTGCATTGGCAGCATGGAGTCTTAACCACTGGACCGCCAGGGAAGTCCTGGACTCTGGTGGTTTTTGTGTGGGCCTTTGAGACACTCTGTCCTGGGGGCCCCAGCCCCATTCTTGTACCATCACTCCTTACGTGGCTGGCTGTGGTGCCAGTCATTTACCAGTCTCAGACGGTGTGCCTCAGTGCCCAGAGGGACACAGCGGCAGCACGCTCTGGCAGGGGAGCTCCCCCCAGCTTGCTCTGCTGAGGACCCTTCTTTCCAGTCACAAGTTCCAGCACTGCATGTCAGCCACCACAGGGGAGGCGCACCTAGCTGCCCCTGATCCATGCCTGCCGTTCAGCGGGGTGGCAGGAAATAGAGGGTGTCCTCTGTTACCCGTGCTTAGGGCACACATTGAGCAGAGCTCCAGGACAGTTGCAGCCTTTAGTAATCTGCCAGATTCTGCAGGGCTGCATTTCACTGGAGCTTATCACTCTTTTCTTACCGTCCTGTGGTCAGTCACTTAACTCCTGTGCATCCCCAGTGCTTCCCTGCCTCAGCATCACTGACGCTTTGCGTCAGTGTAACTGTAACTGGTTACGTCCAGCTCTTCTGCCTCTGTGTTGGGCTTCCCTGGTGGCTCAGCAGGTGAAGCATCCACCTGCAGTGCAGGAGATGCAAGGGATACGGGTTTGATCCCTGGGTTGAGAAGATGTCCTGGAGGAGGGCATGGCAACCCCCTCCAGTATTCTTGCCTGGAGAATCCCAAGGACAGAGGAGCCTGGTGGGCTATAGTCCATAGGGTTGCAAATATACCTGGGAAAGCATAACTATGCTGACTGGTCCCGTCTTAAAATAATGATCATAATCCTTAGGTGGGCTTTCATCTCTGCTGCAATCCTGCTGTATCCTCCTGGGCAAGTTCAGGCCCATGTGCTCAGAGATGACTTCTCTGGACTATGCAGTGTCCTGCCAGCCACTCTCTTCTTGCCTTTCCTTGGGCAAACAGCAGTGAGAGACTTTTCAGTAAGAAGTCAGACCGTGTCACTTCCTTGCTCACCCCTCTCCCCCCCATGGCTCCTGTCACACGTGGAGTGAAGGTGTGACTAGTTTCCTATCACCCACCCCTTGACTCACTGCTTCTCAGGTACAAGAACACTTGCTCTTTCTCAAAGAATGCCCCCCTCTGTTACTGCCCCAGGGCCTTTTGCTGTGCTATTTGCTTGAGACACTTTTTCCTCCTGGCATCTGCATGCCTAGAATTCTTACTCCATCTATCTCTTTATTCAGCTGTTACCTCCTGAATGAGCCTTTAACTTTGCTCCCTTCCTCTGCATTACTTTTCTTCCTAGCCCTTCTTACCAGCAGATAATGTTTGATTGATTGATTGTCTCCTGAGTCCTGTCCACCATCCCTAGGGACTAAAAGAGTCCCTAGCACAAATTAGGCCCTTAATAAATATTTGTTGAGTCAATAATTTGATTCATATACCCCACCTACCCACAGCCCTGGCAACCAAACAAGGGCAGGAAGAGGACCAGGTTATTCATTCCTGAGCGTTCAGAAGGGAGGAATGGTTTTACTCTCTCTCCCCTGTGCTCCCCCAGTTTGGCAGGCTAATTTCTGGGAGTCTGCCAAGAATGTAAGTAGGAACAGGTGACATCACCTAGGAAGACTGTCTTGTCTATGAGAAACAGAAGATTGAAGCCTAGGGAGTATGGACATTTTTTTTGAAATTGTTTTTTATTGAGGTAAAATCCACAGTAACATAAAATTCACCATTTTAACCACTTTGTAGAGTTCAGTGCATTGTGAATTCCTGCATTCACAGTCTTGTGCAGTCATTACCAATATCTAATTCCAGAACATTTCATCACCCCCATAAGAAACCCCATACCCCTTAGCAGTTACTCCCCACCTTCCCTCTCCCTAGCCCTTGACAACCACTAATCTCCTTTCTGTCTCGATGGAGTTGCCTGTTGTGGACATTTCATCTGAATGCAGTCATACAATATGTAGACTCTGCGTCTCGCTTTCATTTAGCTTAATGTTTTCAGAGTCCATCCACATTGTATCATATATCAGGATTTCATTACCAGGTGGTGTTAGTGGTAAAAGAATGTGCCTGCCAATGCAAGAGATGCAGGAGACATGGGTTCGGTTCCTGGGTCAGGAAGATCCCCTGGAGGAGGGCATGGCAGCCCACTCCAGTATTCTTGCCTGGAGAACCCCATGGAAAGAGGAGCCTGGCAGGCTGTAGTCCATGGGCTCATAAAGAGTCAGACATGACTGAAGCAACTTAGCACCCACACATTTCCTTGTATGGCTGCACAATACTCCATTATTTGGGTATACTACATTTTGTTTTTTGGTTCATCAGTTGGACGGACCTTTGGGTTATTTCCACTTTTTGGCTGTTAGGAATAATGCTGCTGTGAACATTTGCATACCCATTTTTGTTTCAGCACTTTTAAAAATTTCTCTTAGGTTTTATATACCTGGGAGTGAATTGCTGGATCAAATGGTAATTCTGTGTGTAACGTCTAAGGAACGCAGTGGCTGCACAACTGTTTCCATCCTGGTGGATGTGAAGTGATATGTCCTTGTGGTTTTTGATTTGCAGTTCTCTAGTGGGAAACTAATGCAGTTCCCTAATGGGACTTTGGAAAAGTCCCTGATGCTGAGAAAGATTGAGGGCAGAAGGAGAAGAGGGTGTCAGAGGACGAGATGGTTGGATGGCATCACCGATGCAGTGAACATGAACTTGGGCAAATTCTTGGAGATAATGAGGTACAGGGAAGCCTGGCGTGCTATAGTTCATGGGGTTGCAAAGAGTCCTACACGACTTATTGACTGAACAACAACAACAATGAGATCATTAGCATTTAAGCGTGGGTTCCAACAAGGTGGGTTAAGAGAGGAGACAAAGCATGAGAAAGGGCAGTAGGCTGGTGTCAGCTCGGTCTCCTGAACTTACTGCCCCCAACTTTCTCTTTGGAACCGATGTGAGCACTGATCTCTTATCTAGTTTGACTTAAATTGCCTTGATGTCCTAGGTCTGTCATGACCTCTCCAAAGTTTAGGGTTAGTAGCTCTGAAATTTATAGTGCTCATTTATCCAGTTCATTCAGAGGCTGCATAATATAGGCATTAAGATCTTGACTCTAGAGTGAGACTGTGTGCTTAGTCACTCAGTCGTATCCAACTCTCTGAGACCCCACGGACTGTAGCCCACCAGGCTCTTCTGTCCATGGGATTTTCCAGGCAAGAATACTGGAGTGGGTTGCCATGCCTCCTCCAGAGGATCTTCCCAACCCAGGGATCGAACCAGCATCTCCTGCATTGCAGGTGGATTCTTTACCAAGTGGGCTACCAGAACAGCCCCTGTCTGGGTTCAAATGGTGACTCGAGTGGTATGGCCTTGGGCAAATTAGTTAACATCTTTGTTCCTCATTTCCTCATGTGTGAAGTGATGTTGAGGTTGTCATGGTGACTGAATGGGTTGAGTATGCACACAGCTTGGAATAGTGACTGGCACGTAGTGAGTTTTGCGTGTTTGCTGTAATCACAGTGATGATGATTTATCTAGATAACCATTTAGGGAAGGGGCAAGAATGGTTTCATGCTGGATCCAAGTGTGGGATTCAAGGTGCTGATTATGTATTTATAAAGTGGGGCTCTTTGATAATATGCTCTGGTTTCCATAGTCCTATTGTGGTCCTGGCATCAGTGACCTGGTACAAATTGCTGACTCTTAATGGCTCATATTTTATATTCTACAAGTCATTCCACTGATTCATCAGATTTACATTTTGAACACAGGTTTACCTTTGGACAGTGCCTAGACTTATTTCAATTTAATGTTTTCTTCTATTTATACACCAGTACAGCTATATTATTTTAAAACATTTGGAATTATGAAAGAAACTATCATTTATAATTCAATCACTTCAAAACATCCTATCCCAGCTTTTAGTGCCTGTCTTTCTGTATTTTTCTTTATGCATTTTAAACATAACATTGGGTTGGCCAAAAAGTTTCGTTCAGGTTTTTTCATTACATCTTATGGAAAAACTTGAACGAAACTTTTTGGCCAACCTAATAATTTAACAAATAGAATAGAATATTCTAAAAACTCTCTTAAAGCTTATTTTCAGCTGCCCTGTGAATCTTTTCTGATATATCTTCATTTTTGAAATTTCTCAAGACTAAACATTCAGATCCCATAAAAGATATATTTTCAAAATTTATAGATGTGAATAGAGAAAGAACTTTCTCCTATCTGGACATTTTATATACATACAAGCTTGAAAATGTGCCAGGGACTATTTTACAGCTTTATGATAAAGCCTATTATTTTTCTATAGCAAGAAAAAGAATGCTTCATTGTGCCAAAAAATGTACAGAACATCAGAATAACCAACAGGGCATTTGAATTCTCAGTTTTGCTTTTTAGAGTCCTTTAAACATAAATTCTGCCAACATCTTACAGCTAAGTAAACTGAGATAGAAAGATTAAGTGACATTGCTGTTTTCAGTCCATGTTAGAAGTAAACACAGAAATTCAAGGCCTTTCCTTATTAGATCAGAAGATAACGTGTTCATATATTTAAGACATAAACCTGTAGGGGAGATACGAACACTTAAGCTGGGCTGAGATTTATGAATAAGGCTATCAAATAAAATGAGGCAATTATTTTTCAATTTTTAAGAGTTATAATGTTATTTGGACTATATCTTTCTCACCTTGTAAAAATGATACTTAGAAAAGTGGGGATGTTGGAGAAGAAGGCAGTCAGAGAATAATCGGGAGGATTCTGGTTGTTTAGAAAGACATATATAAAATGAGTCCACAAAGAGAGCATTAATGAGGTAACTTTAGGGAGGATGGCAAGGATCTATAGTGTGGAAAGTCATTATAACTGACAGTCAGATATAAGACTAAGAGTATCATGTTCTCACGAGAATATATAAGAATGTAAAACCTTCCGTTTGCTCAGAAACAAAGCAAAACTGTGTAAGCAATGTCAAGTACTAATTCAAAAGAACCAAGTACCATTCTTTTCTTTATTGTTGTAGTGACTTGTGAAATCTTGAAGGCAGGCCAAATCGAAAGACTTTTGAGATCTAAAGAAAAGGGAAACTTATTTTACTTGAAACTGTGCTTGTTTGTTTTTTATAAGACTATTAGCAGACAGAGGGCAAAGAGGAATGGGGGGAAAAGTGGTCTTACAAACAGCCTTTATAAAATTGAAGATTGTTAGGCAGGGTTGTACTTGAGCCCATTTTTCTGATCTTTTGCTCCTGGGGGAGGGGGTGTGTGTGTGTGTGTGTGTCCATTTTTCTGATCTTTTGCTCCTGGGTGTGTGTGTGTGTGTCCGTCTGTATGTGTGTCTGTTGGACTCTTTGTGATCCCATGGACTGCAGCCTGCCAGACTCCTCTGTCCATGGAGTTTTCTAGGCAAGAGTACTTGGGTGGGTTGCCATTTCCTGCTCCAGGGGCTCTTTCCCACCCAGGGACCGAACTGGAGTCTTTGGTGTCACCTGCATTGGCAGGTGGATTCTTTCTTACCAGTGCTTGGTAGGTTACCCACTTGTGCTTATTTTTGTCACTGCTTGGCCTGACATACCCTCAAAACACAAAATCTCATTGTGGAGTTCTGTTTGTTCAGCAGCTTGTCAGTAAAACACAACTGACGTCTGTTAGTAGACCTTATTATTAGGTTTAGAAAAAACCCTGCCTTAGATTCTCTGGCCCGCCAAGGATATAGCTAGTTTAATAAACATATGTGAACAAAAATAGAAGAAGGTAAAGCAGATTATCAGGAAATGACTTGAGTGGGCTATGCTCTGAAGTTAGGAAGACTTGAGTTTGACCCATAGAAACTGTTGGGGAGTTTTGCTACATCTCAAAGTGACCATAAAATATTTCCTTGTAGCTTAGATGGTAAGGAATCTGCCTGTAATGCAGGAGACCTGGGTTCGATCCCTGGCTCAGGAGGATCCCCTGCGGAAGTAAATGGCAACCCACTCCAGTATTCTTGCCTGGAGAATTCCATGGACAGAGGAGCCTGGTGGGATACAATCCATGCGGTCGCAAACAGTTGTAGACGACTGAGCGACTAACACACAAGGTGACCGTGGAGACATCGGTCTCACCAAGCTGCCTTTGGGATTAAATGAGAAAGAGATGCAGGAAACCTAACTGTGGTGCCATAAGGAGCGTGTTCAGTCCTCTGCTTGCACGGGGTTTGCAGCAGTCAGCAGGTTGCATCAGCCGTCCTGTCGGCTGCAGGTACTCTCAGACTAGAGTGTGCACACTCACCAGGGGAGCTTGTGCAAGTGAAGCCTTGTGTTCCATTCTCAGAGATGGAGTCAGCCGGTCAGGGTTGGGACACAGGAACCTACATCTGTAACAGGCACCAAAGATGCTTATGAAAGCGGAATCATGCTTTACAAAACATACCCTGGAAGAAGCAGTGGGTAGAAATCAGTTGACCTTGAACATTTAATAGTCTGGATGGGTGAGTTTTCATGGCTCATCTTTTAACAGTAATCACGATGGGGATTGAAGCATTGATCACAAAACCCTAATTCAGGAAAGTCATTCAGGAAGAGCAGTGTAAAATGGATAACCAACAAGGTCCTACTGTAGAGCACATGGAACTCTGCTCAATGTTATGTGGCAGCCTGGATGGGATGGGAGTTTGGGGGAGAATGGATACGTGTGTATGTATGGCCGAGTCCCTTCACTGTTCTCCTGAAACTAGCACAACACTGTTAATTAGCTGTGCCCCTCTACAAACTAAAAAGTTTTTATAAAAGTAAAACCAAACTGATAAGATGAACATTAAAAGAGAAAAGAAGAGCAGTATAAGATTAGGTAAGTATATATGTGCTAATTTGTAGAAATACATGCATCACTTATTATAAGCACTTTACCAAAAATAAAATAAAAATAAGTAAAAATAGAAAAAGGAACTCCATTAAATGGACCATACCTACTTTTAAAGTACCTGAGTTTGTTTTTTTTTTTTAACCACGGGAAACGGATATTTAGAGACCAGGACCTAACACACAAAAGGAATTCTCCATCTTCTCTCCTATAATTCAATCTGGGAGCCATTAATGAGAGTGCTCTGGTTAATCGTAATAGTCATGATGGTATGAGGAGATGTGATATATAAGGTATTCCAACCACGTGGGGTAAATTATTAAGAATCATTGTTAAGTAAGAGGATGGAATGAAACTGGAATGAAACAAGTCAGGCGTCGGGTCTTGGTATTTCCTGCTGTTAGTGCTAGAGCTTTTTACTTTTTACATTAAAAATACAACATACCTAGTTTTCCCTCTGATATTTATGCAATACTACACACACACACACACACACACACACACACACACACACACACACACACACACACACACACACACACACACACACACACACGCATATCCACATCATACACACATGCGTACATAGAGCCATTTTCGATGGCCAAAAAGGAAGAGGCCCCAAGGGCTCTTTAGTGTGCAATTAATATTTTGGTCAGAAAATCAGCAGATTGTTTCAGTATGGTTATGTGTTATGACATCATATTCCAGTAAAGTTATAATGAACAGAAATTTTGTTTGTCTCTGTGGCAAACCGAAATGAGTTTTGTAATTGTCAGCAGGCCTTAGTGATTATAGTGGCGCCCACTCCCTCCACTGTAGTTAAAGATCTGTTAGCATTCCAGTCGTGGACCTCTGTTTTCAGAAGTGTATAATTAATTGTAAACATTTGCTCTATGGTGAAAGCTTGCCACATAAGATCTCAGTCCAGGAGTAAATTTCTGATTTCAGGTTGTCTATTTTCAAGTTTTATAGTGGAACCAGTTAGAAATATGCATAAAATCTGTGAAGATAGGAAAACTGAATTGGGGGAACTGTGAGAAGGAAGATAACCTGTATTCATGATATTAGTCTGTCAAAATTTCTGCATTGGAGGGATCTAAGCTAAACAGGTATTAGGGAATTATATACTTCAATACATCAGTTTTTGCAATCAAAGGGCAAAAAGAATTGTGGCTTTAATGCTTTTTAGTCTCTGCATGTTAAAAATATCTTTTACTATAAGTGATTTTTCTTCCTTTAACTTTTTTATATTTGGCAATTAAATATGAGAACATATGATATATAATAAAAACACATTTAACATACTTTATCTTAATAGAAAACTGTGGGCCAAGAAAATTGACTTTAAAAATGTAAAACAGTGCCTTTCTTTTTCATACTCGCTCTGGATTTCTCTGCTACATTTGACGTTGTTGATTATCCCTTCCTCTGACATTGTGTTGTAATTTCTTTTCTAACTCTGACCCTCTTTCATCTCTTTCACTGCCGTCTATTATTTCCCCTGCCTTTTGATCATGGGTATTCATCAGATCCCAGCCTTAGGCTCTTTTTCTTTTTTTTTTGGTGCTTTTACACTTACCCGTTCCAGGTGCTTATCCACTCAACATGGTTTCAATTATTACCTCCCAGATCTCATCTTCAGTACTGATGTACATTTCTGCTCCTTCACCTTCAGTAAACCTTCACTGATGAGTCCCATCTGCTGTGAATTCTTATACAATGGGCTCTGTTCAGTTTATCTCAGATTGACTATAGAGGTCTGCCACTTGGACACCAATAATCATCTAAACCTTAGTGGTAACTTGATTGGCTTTTCTTTGCTTAAAAAGAAACATTTTCCAGCACTGGAGTGATTTTTAACTTAATTTTTCAGTGTTTCAATGATAAATCCAGCATTCCTTCAAAATTGATTCTGTTAGTTTTGCTCAGTTGCCCAATTCAGTGGTCATAGTTCTGTCTTCATTTCACTTGACTTGTAAGAGTAGCATTTGATATGACTGACTCTTCCCTCCTCCTGGATATTCTTGCCCCCATTTGGCTTTCAGGAAGGATATTCTGCTTGCTTGGTTTTCCTCCTATCACTCCCTCCCACAGAGTTCTCACTGTCTTGTGGTTTCACCTATATATATTGATTCCCAACTTTTATCTCCACCTTGGACCTCTTTCCTGAAATCCAGACTTATTAGATCTGACTGTCTGTTTGACATCTTCATTTGGATGTCTAAAAGACTGAATAACTCAACATCTCCAAACCAGAGCTGCTGGTATTCATTCCTAACAAACCCATTCTTTTTGCAGTTTTCACCAACTTAATTCGTGGGCACTCCATCTTCCAGTTGCTCATGTCAGAAATTCTGGCATCTTCCTCGACTGCTCTCTCATATTCCATAGCCAGTGCTCCGGTAAACCCATCTTCTCTACTTTTGAAATTCGTCCAGAATCCGAGTACTTCCCATTACTTCCCTTGCTGTCATCCTAGTTCAGGCCCCCGTATTATTGCAGTAGCTTCTTTACAGATGTCCTGTGTCTGCCATCATTCCCCTACAGTCAGATGATCCTTCCGAGGTCTAAGTCAGATTATGTCACTTCTCTCCCTGAAGCCTTCTGGTGGCTGGCCGTTGCACTTAGGGTAGACGTCAGATCCTCGCAGTGATTTCTGAGGAAGGCCCTCTGGCATCTGGCACGGGTTCCAGCTCCTAGCCTACCTTCCTGTGCACACTCAGCTCTCTCCTGGTGGGAATCCTCTGAACCACTCCAACATTCCTGACACTCGGCTGCCTCAGAGCCTCTGCGCCTGGTGTTCTCAATGCCTTATAGGCCCTGCTCCAGACACCTCTGTGCTTTCCTTCTTCACTTACTCAAGCTCTTTTCACAGTTGTCACCTTCTCAGTGAGACACTGATCACTCTATCTGCCCCTCTTCTCTCACCCCTCAGTCCAATCAAGGGGAGAAGAAACAACAAGAATTTCATATTTTACTTTTATTGGGACTTCAGGCAACAAATATGAATGACTTCAAAAGAGTAGTTGGCAAATAAAGGAGAAAGCCACTAAAGGTACAGACGACACCGGAAGACCATACTGCAATCAGATCTACAGCTCTCGGATAATTGCTTGATTCTCTCCAGAGACTTTCACTCTTTCATTCACTGCCATTACCAGTGAATGAATTAAATCACTGCTTTTGTTCAGATGGTGTCACTAGTGTTTCTATTGTAATCTTAATACATGCAACTTTTAAAAAGTTCACTTTTGAACCTTCCCTTCTTTTTCTGTTTAAATTGTATATGGAACTTCCATGGTGATCCACTGGCTAAGACTCCATTCTCCCAATGCAGGGGGACCGGCTTCCATCTCTGGTCAGGGAACTAGATCCATGTGCCTCAACTAAGACCTGGCACAGCCAAATAAATAAATATTAAAAAAACAACATGTATTTCTAACATCCTAGATATTCTACCTATTTATTTTATTTATTGTCTGTCTTCTCCGCTGTAAGGTATGTTTTTGTTTGCTGTGATATTCCCTCATCATAAGAAGGTGCCCCATAAATAATTGTTAAATTAATAGATTATATTGCATAGCCTCTTAATTTCTTTTGTTTATCCTTTCTTCTTACAACCCCCTTACAGTCTCCCCTTATGTTGGCATCATTGCAGCTTTCTAATCGTGCTTCCTCTCAGTTTCATTAAACACAAACCTGCTAAGAGTTTTCACCTTAAATACATTTTATTATGGTTCTTTCTGCTTTAGAATTGGCTGAAACTCCCCATTCTTTCTTATTTTGAATCTGCTCTCCTTAATACTTTGCAAAGTATTTATTACTTTACAGTAGTAGCTCCATCTCTCTGCCCTTCCCACGTCTAATTATGGTTACCTTCTGCTAAACGCATGGCAGTCTGCATGTTGTCACCTTGACGGTCTCGCCTGTTTCTTGCCTCTGTGGTGAGTCCCCGTCCTTCAGCCCCAAACTATTTGGCTCACTTCCGTCAAAATGTAACTGAAAATTTCTTGCCAGGAAGTCTTCTGTGATATAATGAAATAATTTTTACAGTATTAAGTTATGTTTAATGTTTTCCAAAATATGTTTTTCATGGAGATCAGCATACATGCTTTATTATCAATATATATACTGACTCACATTTTATCTTTTATAAATACATTTGTGAGGTAAAACTTTATTGAGGTTAATAGGAGGTTATAATGGATCTGGGCTTCCCAGGTGGCACTCGTGGTAAAAACCCACCTGCCAATGTAGGAGACATAAGAGACTTGGGCTTGATCCCTGGGAAGCTCCCCTGGAGGGGGGCATGGAAACTCACTCCAGTTTTCTTGCCTGGAGAACCCCCATGGACAGAGGAGCCTGGCGGGCTACAGCCCTTGGGGTCAGAAAAGTCGGACACGACTGAAGTGCCTTAGCACGCATGCACATAGTGGATTATACCTGCTTATTAATATTTTAAGCAAAACAAATCTTACTAATGATTACAGAGTGATTTTTATTGAACTTACGTTAACATTTTTATTTTCTTACTTTAGGTATCATTGCCCAGTGCCCAAGATCTTTTATGTTCAGCTGACTGTAGGAAATAATGAATTTTTTGGGGAAGGGAAGACTCGACAAGCCGCTAGACACAATGCCGCGATGAAAGCCCTTCAAGCACTGCAGAATGAACCTATTCCAGAAAAATCAGCTCAGGTGGGTCACTGTGGCATGTGGCAGCCTATTTCTAATAGCTGCCCAGGGAGATGACTGAGAAGACAAAGAAATGCTTCTTTACAAATAGAGGAAGTCTCTGCTAGTAGAAGGGAACACTGGATCGGCTGTGGCGGCGCTTCAGTTCACCTGTGTGCTCGGTTAGACTCTTGTGTTTTGTTGGGATGGCCTTGCCTTCGAGCACTTTGGCTTAGCCTTCCCAGGCAAGGCAGGATTTGGGAATGTGAGCAAGGATGAGAAATAACATTCATTTACTTTGCATTGAGTGCTGTGTTTTATTGAGCATGGATTACATTGTGTTAATTGACCTAGAATCAAGGAGTTTCAAGTGGAGGAGATATTTATGGATTTTTTTAGTCCTACTTTATTTTACCAATAAGTTTATTTGAAGCTGATATTCAGTAATTTCACTCATTCCCGTGGTTTCAGCTGCATTCTCTGTTGACTTCAAAATGGTATCTCTAGTTCACCAGTGTCTAATAAGTCCCCTTCTTATTGAGTTCTCCACTTAGTTTTTGAAGCTAGAGGTCCAGCCTTTAGTTTGCCCTTCCTCAAGCCTGTTGTCCCTCCCCCTTTGCGATTTTTCTTAGTTAATGGCTGACTTAGTATTTTTGTCCTTGTACACTCTCATCATGACTCTTATGTTTGCTTCTGTCTTTCCACTAAGTCCTAAGCTTCTTGACAGCAAGAATACTGTCTCTTGATCTCTTTAAGGCTTACATGGTGTTCAGCATGTGTAAGGCTCCAGAAGTAAGTGTTAAATAGGTGCAGAGCCAGACGCAGAGCTCCAGCATCCTGGTTTGCATCCTATACTGTTTCTGCAACTTAGTCTTCATAGAAGACTAAATATCACACACTGGTGAAGATACTGTGTGTGTATGTGTGTGTGTGTGTGTGTGAGAGAGAGAGAGAGAGAGAAAGAGAGAGATGGAGGTCTGTAAGGAAAACTAGGTCTGGGGATATCTACATCAGATTAGTGTTTGGTTGAGTAAAAGATTTCCACACTCAGCATTTATCCTTCTACTTTGAGGGGAAAAAACTTAAAACCAAATCATAAGAAGCCTCTCAGCAAAGCCCTTGACTGCAGTGGTTCCATGGGAATCCACAGGATCCAGTCTCTGGTTTCCTGTGATGTGTAAGATAGGTTCTCTTGGTTGTTCAGTACATGTAAAGTTTGTTACAAAGTGAAGATTCAATGTTGTCCTATTTTTTTGTGATTTAGAATTGCGAATCAGGAAAAGAAATGGATGATGACAAAGATGCAAATAAGTCTGAGATCAGCTTAGTGTTTGAAATTGCTCTGAAGAGAAATATGCCCGTCAGTTTTGAGGTATGTGTTCAGCAGAGATCTCCCATTTTTTTCCCTCCTTGCTCCTCATTGTTTTAAGCAAACAAAATTGACAAATAAAATTTTAGCATCCTGAAAGAACTAATGTTCTCCCTTCTGTTTGAGCTGTCTATCATGAAATGATGCAGGCCCTAAGAAAACAGAGCTTACAATATCATGAAGTCTTCCTGATCTCTTTGGCTTTGTATTCAGCCATTTGTTTCATCATAAAATTTATTTTCCAAATTTAAGATAATTTGTAGTAACCTATAAGATTTGGCATTTTGATAAGGTCACATTGAAAATATTCAATATATAATTAATGTTTAGTCACATGTATATATTAATATTTAATTTCTTTTAAATTTATGGAGGCCAAAATATAAATTTAACCTTTTAACTTTACATTTAACCTTTACTGATAAGTCACTAAGACATAATTAAGCAGTTCTCTAGTTTAAAACTGGATAACTATGTCATAAAATATTTGTAAAATTATGTGGCATTTAAAAAAGGAAAAAATATTAAATTGTTACAATACCTCCTTTATTAAGAGGTCACTAACTTTGCAACTCAAGTATTTAGAAAATAGGCAAAACCCAGGAATAAGCTGAAACAGTTGAGGAATATTTTCCTTCAAATTATGTTCTGTTCACCTATTGGAAAGCTCTCACGCTTTACTCACTGGCAGGATCTACTCACCTCAACTGAGAGCCTGTTTTCTTTCTCAAACATAATTCTATTAAAAGTTGTGTTACCTGATTTCTCAGCCCATAGCACATTAAAGGCAGCAAAATGAAGAAGGCAGGAAGAGAATGTACCTGAGGGCCTATCGGTCCCAGCAAGAAATGATAGGGAAAATATGGAAAACCTGTCAAAAGAAATTGCATTTAACTTGAAAGTCTTTGGAAGATGGGGCCTTCTGAATGCTAGACGAACAGGAACAGTTTTAAAAGTGGTAGATGTCCTTAGAGGCCTCAGATGTCCTTAGTGTAGAATATTTCATGTTCATAATAGTGATCTAACATGAGCAGTAAGAGTTTGAGTATTTAGTCAGTAAAATATATATGTATATTTTTTAATTGAGAAAGATGTCCATCAAAGTGGTTAAACAGCTTTGGTGTTTCAATCTGTAAGCTTAAATTACTTGGAAAGTATGCTTATCGTAAATTCCTTTATCCTCAACAGTACTGGATTATTGAGATATTGTATCTTTTTTTCACTGGTATCCAATATTAGAAGGTAAAATTTTAATATAATGGTCAATGCTAAGCTATTTAAATAGGCTATTTTTTTAATAGGTTGGGCTTTTGACGGACATGATGAAGTTTTGAGCACTCAGGCTTTGGAAGGCATTTTGCTTCCCAAAACTGACATAGTTTAAAAAGAGCATGTTAAATACAGGATTTAGGAACATTCATAGCTGACAGATGCATAATCCATTACTCTAGAAAGCTAGGTATTTTTATGGCAAATCTACTTATCTATTTAAGACCATGTTACAGAGAGTAAATATTCCTTATTGTAAGACAGCCTTTGAGGTCTCCATCAAAAATAGGTGATTTTTTCATCTTTCACCTCTTTGTGAGAGGCTTCCACATGCAAGATGCTTCATAAGTTATAGAACTCCAGTGAGACATACTCCTTGTGCTCGAGTAACTTATTCTCACAGAGGAGAAAGTTAGATATGTATGTGGTAATGATTTTATGATCTTAATTTTCTGTCCCATAAGAATCAGGGCAACCATAATTGCCTTTTTTAAGCTAGTAAAACACAATTTTGACCATGAATTGAATATGTTTATTTAGATTTCTGTTTTTTCCAATTTAATTCATTAAGCATCAGAAGTATAAATGAAGAGTCTCTGTATAATGAGTTCATAATAGCTTTATTGAAGAAATCCATCATTTTGGCATAATTCTTAATAATTTCAATTTTGATTTTTATATGAACATTAAGAAAGATTCATGCCATAAAAACCCATCTTAAGTCCCTGTATTGAATCTTTTACTTATATTTAATAGGTTATTAAAGAAAGTGGACCACCACACATGAAAAGCTTTGTGACCCGGGTGTCAGTGGGAGAGTTCTCCGCTGAAGGAGAGGGAAATAGCAAAAAACTCTCCAAGAAGCGTGCTGCAACCACTGTGCTACAGGAGCTTAAGAAACTTCCACCTCTGCCTGTGGTTGAAAAGCCAAAACTATTTTTTAAAAAACGCCCTAAAACAATAGTAAAGGTAAGTGTATGCTTGTGAATGTTATACTATATATATAATATATATATATATATATATATATATTTATTATAGTGTGTGCATGCTAAGTTGCTTCAGTTGTATCCGACTCTTTACAACCCTATGGACCGTAGCCTGCCAGGCTCCTTGATCCATGGGATTCTCCAGGCAAGAATACTGGAGTGGATTGCCATATTCTCCTCCAGGGGATTTTCCCCTAGTAACTCTAGCCAGAAGTTTTTCCATAGGGCAGGCACCTAAGCCCATGGGTTATAAGCAGAATCAGGGTTGGACATGTGTCTGTAAGTGAATAGTAATTCTGTTTTGCTTTTAGACACTTTTGTATACTTGGGTTCGTTCATGAAATAATAATACCTTGCATATTGATAGTATTTTTATGGTTTAAAAAATACTTTCTTAGTCATGAGCACCTTTGGTAAAATTCTCATCACGATGAAGGCAGATGTTGCCCCTCATTTTACGAATAAGAGTTTATGAAACACGTTCAAAGAACTTGCTTGCTTGTGTTCGCCTATCTCGGGTGGCAGCCTGAACTGCAGATCTGTAATCGAGCATTCTTTGGGCAGTCTGCACTGCCGTGTGGCAACTTCCCAAGACTTGAGGACATGGTGATAGGATGCGGAGTAATAGTCATGTGAGGAACACCGCCGCAGCGGCAGACGGCGCATAGAAAGCACTTGTGTGCCCGATGCGGCTCCAGTGCTTCATGTGCTGTCTCACATTTAATCCACAGAGCAGCCCTCAGGCTTCCCTGCTGGCTCAGTTGGTAAAGAATCCACCTGCAATGCCGGAGACCTGGGTTCGATCCCTGGGCTGGGAAGATCCCCTGGAGGAGGGCATGGCAACCCATTCCAGTATTCTTACCTGGAGAATCCCCATGGACAGAGGAGCCTGGCGGGCCACAGTCCACGGAGTCGCAGAGAGTCGGACACAACTGAGCGACTGAGCACACCTAGGAGGTCATGGGGTGGTTTGGTTTCTGTTCTCTCAGGCATGAGCGCCTCTTCAGAGAAGAATGTAGAGCCACACGGCTCTTCAGGATGTTGTGATTCTCTTTTATGGAATCAGATTTTACGTTCATTAATAAAAAAAAAAATTAAGGCGCAGTTCAGAGGAATGAGATGGATCCGTACTTAGCACAGGACAGTGCCCGCAAACGCTCAGTGTGTGTGACGTGAATGAAGTGAAAGGTCTGCTTCCCGGAGAAAGACTTAAACTGTCCGCACACCAGCGGCCAGCTCAGCCTCACCTGTTCAGCAGACTTCTTCAGAGCAGGCTCAAGGAGGACAGAAGTAAAGTACATTTTATCTTTGTTGGATTTCTCGTTTAGATCATACAGCGGAACAATTGAAGTATTTCTGTAGGTTTTGTACTTTTGTAGCTTTGCTTAATTTAAAAATACATGCATATATATTTACGTAAATAACTACATAAACAACTACATAAATACTTGTTCTTTTTAATGAATAATGTCATTATTCACCGAGATACTGTAGGTTATGCATTTCCTGAAGTAGCATTCTACATCCTATCGCAAGGTAGACTAAAAATAAATGCCAGATAGATCCACTCATCATGAATTATAGTGGTTTTGAGGACTGGCTTTCATTTATATGCTGGGAGCAGGATACAGCTTTTTAGAAAATGGTCAGTAGAATCAGAAAATGACTTGGAGTGTGAACCCTTGTAACCTGAGCAAGTTACCTAGCTTTTCTCATCTTTCATTTCTCTATTTATACAGTAGGAATATTAATTGAACATACTTCACAGGATTGTTACATGTTCCTTGAGATGATACATAGAATGCATTAGTTATTATTATTAAATATGTATTAACAGTAGAAATACTAAGTACTCAATAAATATTTGTTGCTTGTTGTTTAGTCCGACTCTGTGACCCATGGACTGTAGCCTGCCAGGCTTGTCTGTCCATGGGATTTCCTGGCAAGAATACTAGAGTGGGTTGCCATTTCCTCCTCCAGGCCACCTTCCCGACCTAGGGATTGAACCCACGACTCCTGCCTGGCAGGTGGATTCTTTACCACAGAGCCACCTGGGAGACCCATTCAATAAATACTAGCTTTTGTTATTTTGTATCTCATTCTGTCTGTTCACATTTTATATGTATATGAATGTATCCATGGTCTGTTTTCCTAAATTCTTTTGTATATAAAATCTACATATATCTTCGCCATAGTGGAAGAACAGTGCTCTACAGTACTGCAAAACTAGTCACATTAACTTCCACCTAATCTATTAAACTAAATATAATCTCAAATTAAGAATAACCAACCTTTAGTCTAAAAAAGATCTATCATTTTTATAGTAGACTATAACTCCTGTTACTTTTAACTATAGCCATTAAAAGCAAGAATATTGTTGAAATGTTATTTCCGAAAGAGAGAAACATTTTGAACTTTAAAAATGATTTTTTGCTACTACCTCTATTATATATGCATTTTACTGCAGAGTTTTCTTCTTGTCCACCATTCAGATCTCAGCTTACACTTGACTTCCTCAGGGAAGCCTTCTCTGGTTCTCCCTGACTCCCACATTCATTTAGCCCCCTGCATTTTTTCTCACATACATCACACTTGGAATTACTTGTATCATATCTGTCTTATGTTAAAGTCTATAGATATTCTCTGAAATGTAAGGTTATTTTGAGAAAGCAACATGGATACAATGAGTTGAAATCTAGGTTAATTTTGAGTACGATCAGACTGGGCCAGTAAGTGGATCACCTTGGATAGTATCTTGGTTTTCAATATTTTAGTCACTTCCTTAAATGTCTTTTACATCTAGGTTATACCATTCCTTGTTATGCAATAGAAACAGAGAAGATATCTGTTGACGATTTACCTTGATTTTATTTAGAATAATGAAGCTATCACATTGTCTCATTTGAACCTCTTAACCACTCTGAGATGTAGATATTATCTTCATTTTAAAGATGAGGTTCTTGGTGTTTAAGAAACTTCCCTCAGATCACAGAGCAGAGTCAGGTTTCGGGTCCAGTCACGTCTGATACCAGTGCCAGTTTGAAACTGGTTGGTTGTGAGCTCCTTTAGGATTTTAATTTACTCTACAGAGTTAGCTTGTTAAAATGTAAGACTACCTGATGGTGTCTTTGAATTTATATTCTCAATTTTAATGTAATTTTCTTCTACAAGGTAAGGCCTCAGAGAAGGTTATCTGCTGTTGGAGATAAAAGTTTTCTGGATAAGATTATCCTTACTGGTTTGTTGTTGTTATTATTACTGCTGAATGTGATTTTGGCGTTGTGTCTAAGAAATCGTTACCTAACCAAACCAGAAAAATTTCTTCTGTATTTTCTTTATGAAGTTTTAGATATTACATTTAAGCCTATGAGCCATTTTGGGTTAATTTTTGTGTGATATGTGGATTGAAATTTATTTCTACACGTGAATATCCAGTTGTTCCAGTACCATTGGTTGAAAGGCTACTCTTTCTCCACTGAATGGCGTTTGCACTGTTGTTGGCTGTGTGTGTATGGATCTATTTTGGGTTGCCGTTCTGTTTCATTGATTTCTTTCTCTATCTTTATGCCAGTACCACACATAGTGTCTTTTTTTTTTTTTTGGCTGTGTCAGATCTTAGTTGCAGCACACTGAATCTTTGTTGCATCATGCGACATCTTTTGTTGCAGTGCGTGAACTCTGGCTGTGGTGCACAGGCTTAGTTGCCCTGTGACATATGGGATATTAGTTCCCGGACCAGGGATTGAACCTGCATCCTCTGCAGTGCAAGGCAGACTGTTAACCACTGGGCAACCAGGAAGTCCTGGTACCACACATACTGTCCTGATTATTATAGCTTTATAATAAATCTTGAAATCAGGTATTTGGATGCCTCCAACTTTGTTCTTTTTTTCAAGGTGTTTTGATTATTCTTCCTTTGCATTTCCATGTGAATTTTAAACACTGGCTTATTAATTATTACCTAAATAGAGCATGCTGGGGTTTTGATTGGGATTGCAGAGAATTGGTAGATCAGTTAGAAGACAATTGACCTTTTAAAAATATTGGGTCTGTTGCTCCATTAACGTGTGTCTGTCCACCTATTGAGACCTTATTTAATTTCACCAGTGTTTTTTAGTTTTAATGGAGTGTATATAAATTATATCATACTTTATATATACTTCTGTGCTTGTTCTTGCCACTTAACATTTTTTTTTTCTTAAATTCATTCATCTTGATGCAGGTAGCAGTACTTAAATCTTAATTTTCACTGCTGCATGCCTCTTCACTGTGTGAACATGCCATAAGGTTATTTCTAGTTTTTCTTTTTTGCTATTTTAAATAATGCAGTGGATATTCCTGTACAAATGAACTAGCACATTTGGGCAACAGTTTTTTAGATGAATAGACTACTGAGGAATGGGTCATGGGTTTTACTAGACATTGACAAATTGTTTCCCAATTTATATTAGGACCAGCACTGTATAAGTTTTTGTTACTCCCCATCTTCACCAGTTGACATTGTCAGACTTCTTAATTTTTACTAAATTGATAAGTGTGAAATAGTACCTCACTATGGTTTTAATATGCATTTTGAATCTTAATGAGATGAATTATCCTTTTTATATGTTTTTTCTTCTGTTAAATATCTGTTCCTCTCATTTGCTCAATTTTTTTAGATTGTCGTTTTATTAATAATTTTTAGAAGTTTTAAAATAAATATTTTGGATACTGGATACATCTTTTTTTAGTTAAATATATTGCAAATATCTCTTCTCAGTTCATAGCTTGTCTTCTTTCTTTTTGGTGTTTTTTGACGAATATAAGTTGTGAAACTACTCCTACCGTATTAAAGAGTTTAAAAGGATAGTTGACCCAACTTACCAATAATACCTGTGAGCCCTAAATCCTCTAGAAACCCTACTTTCAGATTCACTTTTATGATTTTCCTTTATAAACTGTCTTGTCACAGTTTTGACTCCAGTCACAGTTTTGGGGTGCAGGGGAGGAGGTGAGAACCATGGTTTCCTTAAGGATCTAGTAAGAAGTTTTACAAGCACGTTTCATATTTTGAAATTTTTTTCTTCAATTAATTTTTAGGCTGGACCAGAATATGGTCAAGGAATGAACCCCATTAGCCGCCTGGCTCAGATTCAACAGGCCAAAAAGGAAAAGGAGCCAGATTACGTTTTGCTTTCAGAAAGAGGAATGCCTCGACGTCGGGAATTTGTGATGCAGGTATGTCTCACTTTTATATTAAAAGATTTTTTTTTTAAACTACTGAAAACATTTAGAAATCCTGAGGCTAGAATAGAGGTATGGTGGGAAGGAAGACTAAGAGTTAATAGTAGAAGATAAAACTGTTTGCACTCAAAGTGTTCATTCCCTCCAGATCCATCTACCAACTTGGTTGGAACATTCAAGTGTCAAGGACATGTCAGATTGGAGAGTGTGAGGTTTCAAAGGGACCATGAGCTCACCCAGAGTTCATCATTGAGAATGCCTATCTCTAACTTAATGTGTTGCAGTTTGCAGCTGGAGTATGTTAAGTACTGGGAATAAAAGACAGATGGAATTAGAAACAAAATTTAGAAGGATGGAGGTAGTAGGTGAAACAGGGCCAAGAGCATGAGCTTTAAAGGTCATTAGAGAAATCGAGAAAAGAGGGCTAGCTGGCTGCCTAACTTTGGTGAGCACAGAGGGGCTCTGAGTTGCTGAGAGATTTAAGTGCTGCTTTGTACAGCCTGGAAACTTGAAGAGTGGTTGCTGGTGTATTGATCTAGGGGTGGGGACTGGGAGTGAGGTAGAATGCCTAAAATGCCCTTCTTTTTAAATCCTACCTATCCATCTTTATTTATCAACTCAAGTCTCAGTATCTTAGAAACCTTTCATTTTTATTATGAAAATTTCAAGCATATCCAAAGATGGATGGATATGTTTAATAGTATACAATAAAGGACAGTATAATGAAAGAGCATAATGGCCTCTTGGGGACTATGCCCATCATCCAAAAACAACAGTGAAGATTTCTGCTGTGCTTGCTTGGCTATCAATTTTTCCTTCTTCTCTTCCTCCCTCCTTCCTTTCCTTCTTCTCCTGAAGTTTTCTAAAGCTAATTTCTAACCACATGTCATTTTAGCCTATAAGCTTAGTGTGTGACTCTAAAACACATGGAAAGTTTTTTACTTTTTCTTACATTAGGTGTGGTTCATTAGAATCCTCTAGCACCCAGTCTATATTAAATTCTCTTTGTGGTCCCAACTATTTTTGTTAGTTTTTGGCTTCCCTGGTAGCTCAGCTGGTAAAGAATCAGCCTGCAATTCAGGAGACCCCAGTTCGATTGCTGGGTGGCCAGGGGAATGGCTACCCACTCCAGTATTCTTGCCTGGAGAACTCCATGAACAGAGGAGCCTGGCAGGCTAGAGTCCGACACTACTGAGCGACAACAGGGTTGTCAAAGAAGCTTTTCCAGTCAAACCTGTGGATCTCACATTTAATATAACCCAGTTACAATCAACAGATATTAATTAAGTGCTGACCATGTGGCAGACATCTAGACTCAAACATAATATCTCATGTTGACTAGCTTCTTGTGCATGTCTAAATTTTACCTTCTTTCCTAATTTATAACCCCCATGTTTCTTTATCTCACAGTACCCAATATGGTGGTATGTATATAGTAGGATCTTATAAACCCATGAGGTATATCTGTTGCCTGCCTGCCTGCCTGACTGAGAGCTAGTATGTTTGACTTTTTGTTGGAGATATAAACTTACGTTGTAGTTACAAGTAAACCATGGTTGTTAACTTAGATGTCCAAAGAGGAGGGATTCTACTGTGGTTATTAAACACATGGTTTTCTAGATGTCATTAGAACCCAGAGCAATGTTGTTCTAGTATTTTTTACTTTGTAAAGTATGTGCACCATTTTTCTTTTTACATTCTTAACTTTGAGGAATTCTAGAAAGTATTTTTTGAACTCCAAAACTTAAGGGAATAAAGATCCACCACCCCCGCCACCCACACACATTTTAGACCTGTGTTACAAATAAAAACTGGCTTTGACTTTATTAAACAATTCCTTTCCTGTGGAATATACCGAATACCCACTTTGAAAGAGGAATTTAAAATATCTTAGGCCAGCTTCCATTTTATGGGTATTCATAAACATTCTAGTCAAACAAGAACATTTGGCTGTGCTTTTAAAAATTTCACACTGAATTCATATTGTTTTTTCCTTCTTCTGAAAGCCCCAGTGGATTCAATACAGTGTTGCTGTAACTTCATCAAAGTAAAGGGTTTTGTATAAACCGCTTGAACAGTGTTATCACTTTTTATAATGGAATCATTATTATTGAACATGGAAGTAAACGATCTAAAGATACTATGCTCATATTTGTCTATCACCAGAAAAACCCCACAAATAAATGTGTGTTATAAAATGGATGTTGTTACTTGTATTGATTACTAGGTAAAGGAAAATTTCCAATGACACTATTTGGCCATTTAGGTCCAGAGCAAATTTTTTCTTTTTTTGGAAAGGGGTATTTTAATTTTTCAAAGAGAAAATAATGATAATTAAATTGTGTATCAGCACATTTTATTATTATATATCATATGATGTTAATTTTTCTACCTACCTGTGATTAAGATCTCAGATTTTTTTTTTTTAAGATTTCAAGTTTTAAAAAATATATATTAAGGGAATTTCATTAATTTTATTTGTGACTCAGTGGAAGATAGTTAAGTTTCTGGTAAATGCCATTTTACCAAACTTCTTGTTAGTTTTTTGAAGACTTCATTAATGAATTAATTTATTATTATTATTATTAGAAAAAAATAGTATCTTGAATTTTTGTCAGGGAGGGGACTGCACTGTATGGCATGTGGGATCGTAGTTCCCTGACCAGGGATCAAACCCATGCTCCACATTGTGGTAGTGCAGAGTCTTAACCACTGGACAACCAGTGAAGTCCAGAGGATTTAAGTTAAATGATTTGTTTAAAGACAAAAATCTAGTCATCATAAATTTATTGCATAGTAAAATAATTGAGCTTCTTTGCAGAAAAATTTACATTTTAATGTAAAAATCTTACAGTAGTCATAAATCTTGGAAGCTTTCTAGGAAGATGACTTTTGGAGGTTTACTTACATGCTTTGTTGTTGTTTAGTCATTAAGTCATGTGTGACTGTTTTGCAACCTCATGGACTATAGCCCACCAGACTCCTTTGTCCATGGGATTTTCCAGGCAAAAATACTGGAGTGGGTTGCCATTTCCTTCTCTAGGGGATCTTCATGAACCAGGGATTGAAGCTGTGGCTCCTGCATTGGCAGGTGGATTCTTTATACCACTCAGCCACCATGGAAGCCCATTTACATGCTTACTGACTTTTATAATGCAGTGAATTTTTTTTTTTTCAGTGATCACTTTAAGTGCTGGCAGGGAACCAAAGTCCTTTAGCACAGTGGTCTTTTTCAGTTCTAACAAATAACTCTGGGGTAACCAGCTACTCACAAGCTATTGAACCATGGGACTATAAAAGCTCATGTTAAGCAAGGGTTGGGTGAATAGGAAAAATGAATCTGGAAGCACTTGTTCTGGAAGTAAGTCTTCGGGTGTCAAAGTAGGTCAGACAGAAAGCCAGCAGACTCAGACCTAAAATGAATGCTGTGATGGGAACCCCCTGGCCCAAGAACAGGAACCTAGAGGCAGAGGGCCTCAGGCTTGGGCAGTAACAGATTTAAAGATGAGGCAGCTGAAATTTTGAATGAGAATGAGAAGAGGTATATAGCTTATGAAAACTGTTGAAACATTTTTTGCTGCTCCATTATCTTTCACTGCCATTTACTTTGGCAAGTCTTATGACCCTCAGAGCAGTAGCAGAAGCTTCTGGCATAGCCGGCTTCATCTTTCTAGCTTCAAGTTTTCTAGGAACAACACAGGGTCTTGTGAAGCCACGGAACAAACCAAGCACTGGAAAAAACAAGCAGGTAGCAGAGGCTGGCTCTAGCCAAGGACTTAAAGACTTTGCGTATAGGGCCTGCTGTTTGCGTCAGGAGCAGGCCAGCAGATA
Source organism: Cervus elaphus (assembly GCF_910594005.1). Taxonomy (NCBI): domain Eukaryota; kingdom Metazoa; phylum Chordata; class Mammalia; order Artiodactyla; family Cervidae; genus Cervus; species Cervus elaphus. The sequence goes on along the minus strand of NC_057835.1, from coordinate 40,055,139 downwards.
CGGAAGGTGGTGCATATTCACTCAACTCCAAGTACTAGATCAGTGCTTCTAAGTGGGGTCCGTAAGACTACTGTTGATTTGTTATAATGTGGTTTCAGCAGAAAAAGCAAAATGAAATGTTTCAAAAACATTGCACAGATTTGAACTACAAAATTTCTGATAGCTGTTAAGAGATCCTTTTAAAAATTTTTGTAAAATTTATTTATTTTTAATTGAAGAATAATTGCTTTACAGTAGTATGTTGGTTTCTGCCAAACATCAACATGAATCGACCACAGGTTTAGCTCTGTGCCCTCCCACTTGAACACCCCTGCTACCTCCCTCCCCATCCCATCCCTCTGGGTTGTCACAGAGCCCAGTCTGAGTTCCCTGAGTCATCCAGCAAATTCCCGTTGGCTGTCTATCTTACATGTGTTAGTGTATGTTTCCATATTGCTGTCTCCATACATCCCACCCTCTCCTTCCTTCCCCCACCCCAGCCCTGTTTTTAAGTCTGTTCTCTATGTCTGTGTCTCCATTGCTGCTCTGCAAATAGGTTCATCAGTGCCATCTTTCTAGATCCTATGAAAGGGAAAAGTCGCTCAGTCGTATCCGACTCTTTGCGACCCCATGGAATGTAGTCCACCAGGCTCCTCCATCCATGGAATTTTCTAGGCACAAGTACTGGAGTGGGTTGCCATTTCCTTCTCCAGGGCCTCTTCCCGACCCGGGGATCAAAGCCGGGTCTCCTGCATTGTGGACGGGCAGATGCTTTACCATCTGAGCCACAGGTAGCGATCTAGATCCTATATATATGTGTTAATATATGATATTTGTTTTTCTCTTTCTGATTTACTTCACTCTGTATAATAGGCTCTAGGTTCATCCACCTCCTTAGGACTGACTGAAATGCGTTCCTTTTTGTGACTGAGTAACATGAATGAACATTGAATTTTCGCAAATGCCCTTGTTCAATTTATGTGGGCAATCATATGATTTGTCTCCTTAACTGATTAATATAGCAGATAACATTGATTGATTTTGTTTGAATTCTGAATGTTAGACCTACCTTACATTTTTGAAATAAACTTAACTTAGTCATTATTTTTCTTTTTTTCCCCATTGCTTTGTTCAGTGTACTATTACATGGTTTAAACTAGCATTTATGTTCGTGAATGAAACTGGTCTTTAAATTTTTTCCTGTTGGATTTTGAAACCAAAGTGATGCTTCACTGAATAATGGGGGACGGATTCCTCTTTTTTTTTTTTTTTATTCTTGGATGCATTTTTGTAAGGGTAGCATTATTCTTCCTTAAATATTGGGTAGAACTTGCTAGAAAAACAGAAGTTTTTGTTGTGAAAAAGTTTTTAATTGTGGTTTTAACTTCTTTTGTAGTTATAGATTTATATACTTAGGAGTTTATTCTGTGCCAGTTTTGGAAATTGTATAGAAAAATTTCCATTTTATTTAAATATTAAAAAATGTTAGCTGAATTATTCAGTATCCCTTATTATTTTGTAATGCTACAGAAGGTTCATACTCTCCCATCTTCATTCTTAATTGTGTCTTCTCTTGTTTTTTCCTGATCAGTCTTACCTTTGGTTTATCACTGTATTAGTCTTTTCAGGGAACCAACTTTTGGCTTTTTGAACTTCTCTGTTTTACTTTGTTTTATATTTCCTAAATTTTTGCTCTTGTTTTTAATGTTCTGTTTCTTTGGATTTATTTTACTGTTGGTAACTACTTGAGATGAATGGTTAGCTCATTACTCTTCTGCCTTTCTCTAAGCTTTTGTGGCTTATATATTTTCTTCTACACCCTCTTTAACTGCATCTTTCAAGTTTTGACATATTGTATTTCCATTATTACTTATTTAAAATATTTCCAGTGAGATGTCTTCTTTGCCCATAGATTATTTAGATTACATTGTTTAATTTCCAAAATTGTGATTATCTTCTTGTCTGCGCCTTCTATCACTTACTGAGAACAATCTGTAAAAGTAAATCCCACTTTCACTGTGTATTTTCTATTTCTTCATTTAATTTTTTCCTTTTTTGTTTTCTGATTTAATTTTTATATTTGTATTATCTCAGCATATACATGACTGAAAAATCATTACCCAGCTCAGGAAATGTACATGTGGATATAAGATGGCTGATGTATATTTAAATACGTAGATGTACATACATGTATGCGTCTTGTTCACAAAAGAGAACTGTGGGATAGTCCTAATGATAAAAAGCTACCGTTTATTGAGCAATTATGCTATAATATACACCGTAGTTTACATACATTTTCTTGTTTAATTTTCAAAGTAACTCTGTTAGGCCATTGTATTACCCCTCTTTTACGAATGAAAAAACTGGGGCTTAGAGATATTAAATAATTTGAATCAGTTTACGGGAAATAATGGAATTGGATTTCATACCCAAATCTGACTCAGAAGTCTTTGTTTTTAACCACAGTATTATATTAATCTTTATATGTTCTCTTCAGAAACTATTTGATATAATCCTTTGTAAGCTATATACTTTTTTAAATTTTTTTTTTTTTGATTAAAGACTTTTTATTGATATATAGTTGATGTACAATAGTATATGTTACAAGGGTACAGTATAATAATTTATAATTTTAAAGGTTATACTCCATTTATAGTTACTATAAAGTATTGGCTATATTGTCTTTGCTGTATAGTATATCCTTATAGCTTATTTTATGTATAATAGTTTGTACCTCTTAATCCCCTGCCCCTATAGTGCCCCTCCCTGCATCCCTCTCACCACTGGTAACCACTAGTTTGTTTTCTATATCTGTAAGTCTGTTTCTCTTTTTTTATATTTACTAGTTTGTTGTATTTTTAGATTCCACGTAAAAGTGACATCATATAGTATTTGTATTTCTTTGAATTATTTCAGTTAGCATAATATCCTTCAAGTTCATCCATGTTGTTTCAGATGGCAAAATTTTGTTCTTTTTATGACTGCATAGTATTCCACTGTGTATATAATTACCACATCTTCTTTATCCATTCATCTGTTGATGGATGCTGAAGTTGTGTCTTATCTTGGCAGTTGTAAACAATGCTGCTATGAACGTTTAGGTGTGTGTATCTTTTTGAATTAGTGTTTTTGGTGTTTTTAGATATATACCCAGGTATGGAATTGCTGGGACATATGGTAGTTCTATTTTTTTTTTAATGATTTTCACTTGAATATAGTTGTTTTACAGTATTGTATTAGTTTCAAGTGTACAGCAAAATGAATCAGTTATACATATACATGTTGTTGTTTAGTCGCTAGGTTTTGTCTGACTCTTCTGCGACCCCATGGACTATAGACAGCAGGCTTCTCTGTCCATGGGATTCTCCAGGCAAGAATACTGGAGTGGTTTGCCATTTCCTTCTCCAGGGGATCTTCCTGACACAGGGATCAAACCTGCGTTTGCTACATTGCAGGCAGATTCTTCACCACTGAGCCACCTGGGAAGCATACATATATATATATTTACTCTTTTTAAGGTTCTTTTCCTATATAGGTCATTACGATTATTGAGTCGAGTTCCCTGTGTTATATAATAGGTCCTCACTAGTTACCCGTTTTATGTATAGTAGTGTATATATCTCTATTCCATTCTCCCAGTTTATCCCTCCCCCCATTCTGTTTTTAGTTGTTTGGAGAAACTGCCACATTGTGTTCCATAGTGACCGCACCAATTTGCATTCTCACCAGCAGTGTACTATGGTTCCCTTTTGTCCCCATCCTTGCTGGCATTAGTTATTTGTGATATTTTTGATGATAGCCATTCTGACAGGTTTGAGGTAATATCTCATTGTTTTTTTTGATTTGCATTTCCCTCATGATTAGCAGTGCTGAGCATCTTTTCATGTGCCTGTGGATCATCTCCATATCCTCTTTGGAGAAATGGGTATTCAGGTTTTCTGCACATTTTAACATTATTTTAAATGGCAGCAATGTGAATTTTATCCTTTTCAGTTTATTAATTAAAGTGAAGAATACTAAATGTAGTCATAATCAACTCTCTACAATGTGAATTTTGTTTTTCTGCTTATATAAATAAGTTTATTGTTTAAAAATCAAGGAATATAGAAATATTTAAGGAAATAAAAATGTTCTAAGACTCTGTTGGTTGGATCGCATCACCGACTTGATGGACATGAGTTTGAGCAAGCTTCAGGAGTTGGTGATGGACAGGGAAGCCTGGCGTGCTGCAGTTTATAGGGTTGCAAAGAGTTGGACGTGACTGAGCGACTGAACTGAAGATTCTGTCATCCTGATATAACCCCCATTGACATTTTGAGGACCAGATTTCCATACTTTTCTCTGTGTGTGCATTCATATATATATATATACACACACATATATATCTATATATAAAGGGGATCTTAATTGCTATTTTATTATGGACTGAACTTTATATTCTTGAATGCTAGAGAGCAGAACACATTGCTTTGTGATGTTAATGTTTGTTTCCAAAGCAGCTGTCATTACACTTCTTACTTTATTCTTACCAGGTCAAGGTAGGCAATGAAGTTGCTACTGGAACAGGACCTAATAAAAAGATAGCCAAAAAAAATGCTGCAGAAGCTATGCTGTTACAGCTTGGTTATAAAGCGTCCACTAGTCTTCAAGATCAGCTTGACAAGGTGAGAGTTAAATTTACATGCTTAAGTTCTGTCCTGTCAGAATAAAAAAATAGTGGGCAAATTCTGTTCCAGTGTTCCTTGACTCTTAGTACTGTCTTACCTAGTGTAAAGTAGATGTCAAATTTTAACTTTTCCAAGTTGGTACTCTTATCTTCATATCTTTAAAGATACAGATTCTCCTGGTACAAAATAACCACTGTTTAGGGGTCATGATAAAATATTACAATCTTACAATTAGAAAATATTAAAAATCTGCTGTATAATTGTATATGTTTTATATAATATTAATACGAGTATAGTAAGTGTTACCTTCCTGACTAATGATTTTTGCCTTATATACCCAGTTTTTTAATTTGTGCTTTTTAAGAATGGAGGTTGTTAGCCTTTATTTCTGGAATACAGCTGAAAACCCTAGAAATAAAGATCCTGAGTTATCCCTTTAGGGCAGGAGCTATATAGGACAGACACTCTATAAACTGATTTTTCTATTTACTTTAAATTAAAGGTAAACTCAGAGGGTGTTTATTTTCTGCCAAGACTTGTGTTCATGGTCCCCTATTTCTTCTGCAGCAGGTAATGACATCATTAACACCTGCCTCTATTGCAAGAGAAGCTGAGAACCCTGAATTCAGGACTTGGCAGTTAACTTGGCAGGACCTGACTTCATTTCACTTTGTATTCAATTATCATTTTCTCTATACATATTCAGAACTTATTTTTATTAAGCATTTCATTTGTATGAACATCCCCAAAACAAGCTTAGTAATTATTTTTGTCATAAACAATACAGTTTTTTCCATGCCATTTTCTCACACACGGATTCTATCTCAGGGATATTTTCAGTTTCTGCAGGAACACCTTTGTGGAGTTTGGAGTAAAAATGAAATTATCTATTAAAAAAATACATAGATACACTTTTTAAGGTGCTGTAAATATCTAGGCAGTTATTTTGAGTGATTAAAAATTATTTATCTGTGTGATATCACTGGAGATTTCAGTTCTGTTTTTATAACCTGGCTATTGAATGTGTTTTCTTCTTTTAAAAGTATTTGTAACATGAAACCTAACACGTGTTCAAGTTTCTGTAGTTCTTATATTGTGTATATGTTGTTTTAACTTAACACATTTATATTGACTTAAAACTGGTGGTTTATAAAAATATGTCAGAATAAATCTCCTTGTAGACCTTTATTTGTAAGTTAAGTGAAAATAAAACAGAACAAAACATCAGCATTAATTTCATTAATTAGAAAAATATATTTTTGCATACCCACTGTGTTATTAGTTAGGGTTCTCCAGAGGAATAGGGTCCCACAGGGAGGAGTGTGTTTGTGTGTGTGTGTGTGTGTGTGTGTGTGTGTGTGTATGTATTACACCGAGACTTATTTTAAGGAATCGGCCCATGAAGTTTTGGATGCTTGGCTACTCCAGAATTTTCTGGGGATGCCAGCAGGCTGGAGACTCAGGAAGGAGCTACAGAGTCTGGAGGCCATTGACTGGCAAGCTGCCTCTCGTTCCAGGGAAGGTCAGCCTTTGCCTAGCCAGGCCTTCAACTGACAACGCCCACCCACATTCTAGAGAGCCATTTTTTTTTACTCTTTAGAGTTCAGTGACTTAAATGTAAATCTCTTCCAAAACACCCTCACAGAAACACCCAGAATAACGTTTGACCAAATATCTGAGTACCTAGCCCAGAGAAGTTGACACATAAAATTAATCATCACACCCACTAAATACCAGACACTTAAAACTGAAGAGAAGATGACTGGAATTTGGTCCCCACACTCACGAAACTGACCAGTAAGTGTTAGGGATGAGGGGCTTATTACATCACGTAACAAAAGTTACAGTATAATTAAAATTCTAGATATGTGAAGATGAGTCTGGAAAGTCAAGAGTAGCTGAGATGACTATTTTTATGTGAAGTAATGTGCTTTTGAATTATTGAGATTTGAGCTTGAAAGTGGCATGATCTAGTTTGCTTTCTACATAGGACAGTCCTATAAGTAATGTAGTGAATGGATATGGGCAGGACAGGACTGAAGGCAGGGAGGCCAGTGCTAGCAGAATTGTTCAGGTGAAAGATACTGAGGGTCTGAACTAGGGCAGTGGTGTAGAGAGGAGAGGGGAGAGACAGCAGCCATGCTTCTTAAGTGTATGTGTTAAGATTTCAGTAGCAGGTAACATGCATGGAGGATACAGAAAGGGGGAGGAAGAATACCTGTAAAAGAGAGTAGCCAGAGACTTTAAGGAAAAGGTGCCTGGTACTTCCTTGGTGGTCCAGTGTTTAGGACTTGGTGCTTTCACTGGCCTGGCCCCGGGTTCATTCCTTGGTCAGGGAACCAAGATTCCCACAAGCCACATGGCATGGGCAAAAAAAAAAAAGTGGTAGCTGTATGCTGCAAAGATCAAGTAAGAGGAGTTAGTTAATACCTTTATTTGTCAATAAGATCTTTTGAGAATGTGACAAAAGCAATTATAAAAATAAATCTTTAAAAATAGCTTTTAAAAAGTTAGCTTTTTAAAAAAATAATCAAGATATGTACATAGTTGAGTGGTGATGGTGGTGGTGGTTTAGTTGCCAAGTTGTTTCTGACTCTTGCGACCCCATAGTCTATAGCCTGCCATGCTCCTCTGTCCATGGAAGAGTTTAAAGTGCAAAAGAGTGAACAGTGAAGAAAAAATTAGCCTCACTTTACCCTGAGACCCTCAGACTGGGTCTCTTCCTAAAGGTATCTCCCATGTTTAGTTAATGTTTGTACAACATTTAGAATAGTGTCTGAATATAGTGAATCTTGTATAAGGATTAAAAAAAAAGATAAATGTCCTTACAGAGATATTCTGTATGTATGCACTAATATATCTCCACTTTAAAAACATTAAGATTTAGTGAATTGCAGCTTAATGAATTTTGACAAGTGTGTGTGTATGACCACCATCACAATTAAGATTTATAACATTACTCTTACCCCAGTTTCTTAATGCGATTTTATAGTAAATGTCTTTCCTTTTCCTCAGCCCCTGACAAGCACTGATCTGATTTCTGTCTCTACAGTTTTGCCTTTTCCAGAATGTTGAATAAATTGAATGGTACATTATGTAACCGTTTGTGTCAACCCTTATTGTTGAGATTCATCCATGTTGATGCATTTGTCATTTGTTCATCTTTTTTATTGTTTGTTATTGTTTTATTCTTTTTTTTTTTTTTTTACTGATTCAATATTTTTATAGATTATACTCCATTAAAAGTTATTATAAAAATGGCTGTAATTCCCTGTTCTGTACATTATACCTTGTTGCTTATCTATTTTTTTTTTTTAATTTTTTTATTAGTTGGAGGCTAATTGCTTCACAACATTTCAGTGGGTTTTGTCATACATTGATATGAATCAGCCATAGATTTACACCTATTCCCCATCCCGATCCCCCCTCTTCACCAACATTTAGGCTTTCAGTTTGAGGCTACTGTAAATAAAGTGGTTATAAACATTCATGTACAAATCTTGATTGTATATATTCTCTAATATAGCCTATTAGGTACATATTCATATAATAGCTGCACATGCCACTTTATTAGAAACTGAAGATGTTTTCCAGAGAGGTTGTACCATTTTGCATTTCCACAAGCAATGTTTGCGATTTCTGCTTACTCGACATCTTCTCTAGCTCTTGGTATTGTTGGTTTTTCTAGCTTTGATGATGCTATTAGGTGTTTAATGTTGTTTTATTGGATTTCATTTCCATTTTCCCTAGTTAATAATGCTGATTAGTTCATCATATATTTATTTACCACTCGTATCTCTTCTTTGAAGTATCTGTTCAAAAATTTTGTCTTTTAAAAAATTGTATGATTTACTTTCTTATTATTGAGTTGTAAAAGTTCTTTATATGTTTTGGATGCCAGTGCCTTATCAGATAAAGGATTCCTGTCTCTCACTTTCTGTCTTCTCTTCTCCTTTTTTACACATATTGTCCAGTTGTCCAAACACCATTTGTTTAAAAGATTAATGTCTTTTCCAAAATTGAGTTCCTTAGATCTTTGTTGAAAATGAGTTGACCACTTTTGTGTGGGTCTGTTTCTAGATTTTCTGTTCTGTTAATTTGTATGTCTATTCTTCAACTGTACAACTGTATATAGAGTGTAGCTTTTTTAGATAAGGTTTGAGATCAGATGAAGAACTTCATCTTTGTTCTGCTTTTAAAAAACTGTTTTGGCTAATCTTTGTATTTTCATAATAAATTTTTGAATCAATTTCTACCAAAAAAATATCCAGTTGGAATTTTTCTTTGGGATTATGTTGAATATTACATAGATCATGTTTGCATTTATTAATATATCTTAAAAATATTGAGTCTTTGAACAAGATCTTGCTCTGTTTATTTAGGTTTTTTGAAATATATCCCGACAGTATTTTGTACTTTTTTATATAAATATCTTCTACATTTTTCATGTTTATCCCTAAATGTTTCATGTTTGTGGGTGCTATTGGTAATGGCATTGGTTTTTAATTTCAGTTTCTAATTCTTCTTTTCTAGCATATAGAAATACAATTGTTTTTATATATTGACTTTGCATCCTATGACCTTGCTGAACTGACTTATCTGTTAAAATAGCTTATTTTGTAGATTTTTTGCAATTTTCTGCATTGATGATTGTGTTATCTGTTAATAAAGACAGTTTATTTTTTTCTTGCTAATCTGTATGCTTTTATTTATTTGTCTTGCTTTATTGCCTTGAATGAAACATCCCATTCAGTGTTGAATAGAAGGTTGATTGTTGAAACAGAAGAACAGGTATCTTGGCTTTGTTCCCGATCTTACAAGGAAATTGTTCAGTGTTTTGCTATTATATACCATGATGCTTGTAGGCTTTTTATACGTGCTCTACATCAGGTTGATAGTTCCTAGTGTTCCTGCTTTGTTGAGAAGTTTCCCCCCCTGTAATTATCAGTGAATGTTGAATTTTGCCAAAATTTTTCTCTGCATCTGTTGATATTCACATGATTTTTCTGTTTAGTGTGTGGATATGGTGAATTTTTTTTTAATTGATGGATTTTTAAAATTTAAGTGATACAGGTTTCCCCCACTATCTGAAAGTAAAGCAATTCCTCTGAAACCTTTTATAAGCCAAAATGGCCTGAAACAAAGAAGCAATTACCTTAGGACTCATCTTGCTAATGATTGCACAAAATAAATCCAGACAGAACACAGATCCTCACACACGGTTCAAAGCTGTGGTGACTGGATGCTGAGATCCTGTGTGTAATTGCCACTCTCACTGCTCTTGGTGTGTACTGACTCAGTAATGGCTGGCTGTGAAGTACAGCACTGAAGGGTATTTTTTGGTTTTCCATAAAAGTGAAAATCCTGTTTGGATTTCTTTTAGTTAGCAAAAACAGGTACTAGTGCATGTCTTTCATAAAAGCAAAGAGACATAAACTTTTGAAAAGTGTGAAATACCTGTGTATACATACACAGCAAAAAATTACCATTTTAACCATTTTTAGGTGTACCGTTCGGTGGCATTAAGTACATTTACAGTGTTCTACAACTATCTCCACTATCCACTTCCAGAAAGTTTTCATCATCTGAAGTAGAAATACTGGTTTTAGTATCATTATCAGGGTAGTGCTGGACTCATAGAGTAAGTTTGGAAGTATCTCCTTTTCTTTCATCATCTCAGAGAGTTTGGTATTCTTCCTTCATTAATTGTTGAGTAAAATTTACTGGTGGAGCCATCTGAGTTTATAATTATTTTTGTAAGAAGGTTTTAAGTATAAATTTATGTAAAAATAGATATATGACTACTCAGATTACCTACTGGTGAGTGAGCTTTGGCAGTTCGAATCTTTCAAGGAGTCTATTTCTTCTAAGCTGAATTTAATGGTATAAAATTGTTCATAGGATTCCTTTGTTATTCTTTTAATGGCTATAGCATCTGTAATGGTATTTTCTCTCTCATTTCTGATATCGATAATTGTTTCCTCTCTTTCTTTATCCTGATAAATCTAGGTAGGGGTTTGTCAATTGTTTTTATCATTTTCAAACAACAAGATTGTGATTTCACTGATTTTTTTTTCCCTATTATTCTGTTTGCAGTTTTACTGATTTTTGTTCTTTATTTTATCCTTCTTTCATTTGCTTTGGGTTTAGTTTTCTGTTCTTTTTTTACTTTTGAAAGCCAGAAGCTTAGGCTGTGGATCTGAGAATATAGTGATATATATTTCTCTTTAAGTACTGGTTTAGCCCTGGCCCACAAATTTTGAGAAGTTGAGTTTTTACTTTCATTTCATCAAAATATGTTCTAATTTCCCTTTGGTTTCTTCTTTCACATCCTATGTCTCCTCTGATTTTGTTTACTTCTTTTATCAAGTGCTAATGTCACCAACTATAAATTGGAATTTGACTACTTTCAATTTTATCAGTTTTGTTTTATGTACTTTGAAGCTATGTTGTTATATACATATACATTTAGGATTGTTATATCTTTTTGATGACTTTACCACTTTATTATTATGTGATTTTCTTTCCATCCCTGGTAATATTCCTTGTTCTGAATTCTTTTTGATATAAATATAGTCACTTCAGTTTTATTTTGATTAGTGTTTGCATGGAGTATTTTCCCCCACCATTTTATTTTTAGCCTATCAGTGTCTTTATGTTTAAATTGGTTTCTTTTAGAAAGCATGTAATTGAGTCTTGCTTTTAAAAATACCCTTTGACAATCTCTGCCTTTAGTTGGGGGTGATCAGACCATTTGTACTTATTGTAGCTTTTGATATGGTTGGATTTAAACCTATCATTTTTCTAATTGTTTCTATTTATTCCATTTATTCATTGTTCACTTTTTTCTCTTTGACCTCTCATATAGTTGTACATTTTACTTATCTTTATATGTATAAAACCCATAATTCATTGTTGCTAATTTCACTATATATAGTCAATTTTCTATTTGATTAGGATCACAGAAAATACATTTAATGTCATTTTTGCTATTTTCAATACTCTTCATTTGTTTAGATCCAGATTTCTTTCTGGTACTATATCCCTGTTTGTAGAACTTCCTTTAATACTGCTTGTATTAGCAGGTCTGCTGGCAGTGATTTCTGCCAACTTTTGTTTGATGAGAAATTTATTTTATATTCATTTTAGAAGTTACTTTTGTGTGGGTATAGGATTCTGAGTTTTTCTGTTTCTTTCAGCACTTTCAGAGATCTCATTCCATTGTCTTCTGAGTTGCATAGTCTTTTATATGAAGTCTGCTGTAATTATTTTCTTTTTCATATTGATATGCTTTCTTCCTCCTTCTAAAGGCCTTCAGAAATGTCCTTTTTTTTATTAGTTCTTAGCAGTTTAACTCTGATGTATCTAAATTTGATTCTTTCCTTTCTTTCTCTTCTTCCCTCTCCCCTTCCTTTTCTTTTTCTCCCTGTCTTTTCATTTTCTTCCTCTTCCTCCTTCCTTTCTTCTTTTTGTATTTTTCCTGCTTAATGAATATGAATATATTGGATCTGTGATTTTTTTTAAAATTTTTGTCAAATTCTCAGCTATTATTTTTCTTTTCAGATATTTCTTCTTCCTTGTTTTCTCTCTCCTTGGGAGTTTCCAGTTATATATATGTTAGACCATTAGTATTGTCTTGTAGATCCAGGATTTTCTGTCCCTTTTTAAAAAATTTTTCACTCTGTTTTTTGGTGTGTCTCAGTTTGAGTAATTTCTATTTATCTGTAATATTATTTCTTCAGGTGTGTCCATCTGTTAATAATGTTATCAATATTAATTGTCATCTGTGGTATTTTTCCCCTAGGATTTCCATATGCTTTTCTTATAAGGTTTCTGTTTTTCTAATGAAATTCTCCAAATGTTCATGCATGTTGTCTGCCTTTTTCTTTTTTTTCCAGGTTGGTCATAACTTTAAACATCTTTTAATTTCATGGCTGCAATCACCATCTGCAGTGATTTTGGAGCCCCAAAAAATAAAGTCTGACATTGTTTCCACTGTTTCCCCATCTATTTGCCATGAAGTGATGGGACCAGATGCCATGATCTTAGTTTTCTTTTTTTTTTTTTTTTAATTTTTTTATTAGTTGGAGGCTAATTACTTCACAACATTTCAGTGGGTTTTGTCATACATTGATATGAATCAGCCATAGATTTACACTTATTCCCCATCCCGATCCCCCCTCCCACCTCCCTCTCCACCCGATTCCTCTGGGTCTTCCCAGTGCACCAGGCCCGAGCACTTGTCTCATGCATCCCACCTGGGCTGGTGATCTGTTTCACCATAGATAGTATACATGCTGTTCTTTTGAAACATCCCACCCTCACCTTCTCCCACAGAGTTCAAAAGTCTGTTCTGTATTTCTGTGTCTCTTTTTCTGTTTTGCATATAGGGTTATCGTTACCATCTTTCTAAATTCCATATATATGTGTTAGTATGCTGTAATGTTCTTTATCTTTCTGGCTTACTTCACTCTGTATAAGGGGCTCCAGTTTCATCCATCTCATTAGGACTGGTTCAAATGAATTCTTTTTGACGGCTGAGTAATATTCCATGGTGTATATGTACCACAGCTTCCTTATCCATTCATCTGCTGATGGGCATCTAGGTTGCTTCCATGTCCTGGCTATTATAAACAGTGCTGCGATGAACATTGGGGTGCACGTGTCTCTTTCAGATCTGGTTTCCTCAGTGTGTATGCCCAGAAGTGGTATTGCTGGGTCATATGGCAGTTCTATTTCCAGTTTTTTAAGGAATCTCCACACTGTTTTCCATAGTGGCTGTACTAGTTTGCATTCCCACCAACAGTGTAAGAGGGTTCCCTTTTCTCCACACCCTCTCCAGCATTTATTGCTTGTAGACTTTTGGATAGCAGCCATCCTGACTGGCGTGTAATGGTACCTCATTGTGGTTTTGATTTGCATTTCTCTGATAATGAGTGATGTTGAGCATCTTTTCATGTGTTTGTTAGCCATCTGTATGTCTTCTTTGGAGAAATGTCTGTTTAGGTCTTTGGCCCATTTTTTGATTGGGTCATTTATTTTTCTGGAATTGAGCTTCAGGAGTTGCTTGTATATTTTTGAGATTAATCCTTTGTCTGTTTCTTCATTTGCTATTATTTTCTCCCAATCTGACGGCTGTCTTTTCACCTTACTTATAGTTTCCTTTGTAGTGCAAAAGCTTTTAAGTTTCATTAGATCCCATTTGTTTAGTTTTGCTTCTATTTCCAATATTCTGGGAGGTGGGTTATAGAGGATCTTGCTGTGATTTATGTCGGAGAGTGTTTTGCCTATGTTCTCCTCTAGGAGTTTTATAGTTTCTCGTCTAACATTTAGATCTTTAATCCATTTTGAGTTTATTTTTGTGTATGGTGTTAGAAAGTGTTCTAGTTTCATTCTTTTACAAGTGGTTGACCAGTTTTCCCAGCACCACTTGTTAAAGAGGTTGTCTTTTTTCCATTGTATATCCTTGCCTCCTTTGTCAAAGATAAGGTGTCCATAGGTTCGTGGATTTATCTCTGGGCTTTCTATTCTGTTCCATTGGTCTATATTTCTGTCTTTGTGCCAGTACCACACTGTCTTGAAGACCCCCATATATGCTGTCTACAAGAGACCCACCTCAAAACAAGAGACACATACAGACTAAAAGTGAAGGGCTGGAAAAAAATATTTCATGCAAATGGAGACCAAAAGAAAGCAGGAGTCGCAATACTCATATCAGATAAAATAGACTTTCAAATAAAAGCGGTGAAAAGAGACAAAGAAGGACACTACATAATGATCAAAGGATCAATCCAAGAAGAAGATATAACAATTATAAATATATATGCACCCAACATAGGAGCACCGCAATATGTACGGCAAACACTAACGAGTATGAAAGAGGAAATTAATAGTAACACAATAATAGCGGGAGACTTTAATACCCCACTCACAACTATGGATAGATCAACTAAACAGAAAATTAACAAGGAAACACAAACTTTAAATGACACAATGGACCAGCTAGACCTAATTGATATTTATAGGACATTTCACCCCAAAACAATCAACTTCACCTTTTTCTCAAGTGCACACGGAACCTTCTCCAGAATAGATCACATCCTGGGCCATAAATCTAGTCTTGAAAAATTCAAAAAAATTGAAATCATTCCAGTCATCTTTTCTGACCACAGTGCAGTAAGATTAGATCTCAATTACAGGAAAAAAATTGTTAAAAATTCAAACACCTGGAGGTAAATAACACGCTTCTGAATAACCAACAAATCATAGAAGAAATCAAAAAAGAAATCAAAATATGTATAGAAATGAATGAAAATGAAAACACAACAACCCAAAACCTATGGGACACTGTAAAAGCAGTGCTAAGGGGAAGGTTCATAGCATTACAGGCTTACATCAAGAAACAAGAAAAAAGCCAAATAAATAACCTAACTCTACACCTAAAGCAATTAGAGAAGGAAGAAATGAAGAACCCCAGGGTTAGCAGAAGGAAAGAAATCTTAAAAATTAAGGCAGAAATAAATGCAATAGAAACTAAAGAGACCATAGCAAAAATCAACAAAGCTAAAAGCTGGTTTTTTGAAAAAATAAACAAAATTGACAAACCATTAGCAAGACTCATTAAGAAACAAAGAGAGAAGAACCAAATTAACAAAATTAGAAATGAAAATGGAGAGATCACAACAGACAACACTGAAATACAAAGGATCATAAGAGACTACTACCAGCAGCTCTATGCCAATAAAATGGACAACTTGGATGAAATGGACAAATTCTTAGAAAAGTATAACTTTCCAAAACTGAACCAGGAAGAAATAGAAGATCTTAACAGACCCATCACAGGCAAGGAAATCGAAACTGTAATAAAAAATCTTCCAGCAAACAAAAGCCCAGGACCAGATGGCTTCACAGCTGAATTCTACCAAAAATTTAGAGAAGAGCTAACACCTACCTTACTCAAACTCTTCCAGAAAATTGCAGAAGAAGGTAAACTTCCAAACTCATTCTATGAGGCCACCATCACCCTAATGCCTTTTTCATTAGATCTTTTATCCTGTTAATCATAAGTATTATAAAACTTATTTCTTGGAGTTCTAGCACTTGGGTCATCTCTGGGCTCTGTTTTATTGACTTTTTTTTTTTATTTTTAATTTTCATTTATTTATTTTTAATTGGAGGATAATTGCTTTACAATGTTGTGTTCGTTTCTGCTATACAACAACATTAATCAGCTATAAGTATATGTATATCTCCCCCCAACCACCCTTGCTGCTGCTGCTGCCTGCCACCCTTGAGCCTCCCTTTTATTGACTTCTTTACTGTTTGACATATTTCTTCTTGCAATTTTGGGTGTCTTATAATGTTTGGATGAACACTGGACGTTGTGTATTGAGAAACAGTAAAGGCAGAGTTAAGTAGTACTTATGTTAAGAAATAGGCATGTCTCTTTTTCTGTCAGACTGTTAACATGGAGGGTGGCATCAATCTAGTTGGTAGTTAAGCTCATTTTGGGTGTTTTGTTTCCACAGTCACTGTTAACTTCAGGTTCCTTTAGCTTTGGTTTGCCATTATCTTTGTTTTGTGTGGGGTGAGGTTTTGGGAAGATTTTCCTCAATTTTTCTGCTCCATCCTCCGGTTTCATCAGTCCTCTCTCTGCTATGCCATGAGGTGAGGGATATCTCTATGCTCCATAGTCAATTGCTGTTCCTTATTATTTGGTTGTAGGATTGTCTTGGGTATAGAAACATAGTTCTTGATTTTCTTGTACAGCTTCATTCTCAAACTCTGTGTGCCTGAGTCTCAGAAGTGGGCTTTTCCTAATGTTTCTACCTCCTTCTTCACGATAGCCAAATTTTCTTTTGATCTGTAGGTTGCCTTAGGTGCAGTAGAGTTTTCCAGCCCCTTCCCCAGCATTTTCAGAATCTGCTTTATATTGGTGCAGGGATTTGCTCTCAAGAAGGTTTTCACCCCCTTCTTTTTTTTCTAGGAGCAAGTAACTTTTGCTCCTAATCTTTTTGCAGAAATAGTGAGTCCTTGCCTGAGCTTTTGGAGCAACAAAATTTCTTGCCTTATCCCAGAGGCAGACAGGATTTGTTTTGTCCCTTTTCTCTTGTGACTTGTGCTCTTTGCTTTGTGTAAAAGAAGAGTCTAGTGAGTGAAGTCGCTCAGTCGTATCTGACTCTTTACCACCCCATGGACTGTAGCCTACCACACTTCTCCATCCATGGGATTTTCCAAGCAATAGTACTGGAATGGGTTGCCATTTCCTTCTCCAGAGGAGTGTGCAGATTTCTGTGCTGTTCTCTCTGCTTCACACCTGCACCACTGAGTGGGGCTCTTTGGTTCTCTGCTGTATCTCCAGTTGTCCTGACTTCCCAAAGGAAGCCCATAGAAAAGAACTTCTCTCTGGAGTTCCTAATTTTCCTAAACTGCTGTGCTGACCCTCACACAGTATTTTAGAATTCATTAACATTTCATCTGCTCTCTTCTTACCAGTATTTTTTATATTCATCTCTTTCTTCTTTGCCAGTGTTGAAATATTTTGTGAGCTGAACCTTGCCTTAGAGGGCTTTGTCACTCTCTAGAATTCATGTCATTTGTTTGCTTTACAATCTCAGATCTCTGACGGGTTTGAGAAAAGTTATGATTTCTTACATTGTCTGAGTCATTGTTACATTTCTACATTCTAAGGGAGAGCAGAACACTCTTTTTAAAAAATACACTGATCTTGCATCTTGTTTTTTTTTCAGTTACATGGGGTTTCAGGTACAACTTGGAGCTTATTCTGCATCAATATGTAACTGGCATGTGCTTCATTCTTTTTTATATTTGATTATTATATATTGTTCAAAGTAATATATATGTATAAGAAGTCAAGACTTATTCAAGATTAATGATATAAAGACTCAAGATTTATAATAAAAAACCATGCTGTCCTGCCCTGGGACTGACTATTTCTGTTTCCTTTTTTACAGAGGCAACCACTTACTACCTGTTTTAGTTGTTCTGTTATTTTGTACTGTTAATAACTTACATTATGATTTCTTGATTTTCTTTCTTTTTAGATGTTATCTGTGTTCCTGCTTTGAAAACCGAAGATTTAGTTCTCTTACTCAACATGTATAGTTTTCTTTGTCTCTCTAACTTTCCCTGTACCCTCTGCCAAGTAAACACTTCATGTACTGTTTAATTTCTTTGTTTTTTCTTTCTTGGAGTTCTTTATCTTCCTCTTCTATGTTGGATTGTTTGTTTGATAGATCTGCTGAAGACCCAGTGTTTTGGTTCTTCTCTTCACTCTTCCTGTGTTAATTCCTTTTGCCTCTCTCTTGTTGAGTCGCCTGCTTTCTGGACAGTTTCCTTGTTCTTAATTTATTTTCTTGTGTTGTTGGAGTACATAATTTCATTGTTTCCTGATAGAGAATGCATGAGTAATACAGTTTTTTGAGACCTTGTAGTTCTGATATATCTTTATATTTCGCACACACTTAATTGGTATTTTTTTCTGAGATATAATTCTAAATAGGAAATATTTTTTCCACAGTTTTGAAGGCATTGTACCAATGTTTTCTACCTCTCAGCATTACTGTTGAAATTCCAAAGTCTTCGGATTCTTTAGTCAATTTATGAAACTTTTACATTTCCTCTCCCTCGTGATGCTTTTCTCACATCTTTTGTCAGAAGTTCTGAAATTTCTTGAGTGATTGACTGGATTTGTGTATTTTTTGATAAATTGTTTTTGGGTGTTTGGGTTTTAATTCAGAAATTTGTATACTTTAAAAGTGGGGAAACTTTTATATTTTTTCTCTGATGATTTCTTTCCTTCCATTTTTGATGTTGGTTCTTTCTAGGATACCTGTTAGTCTGAAGTGATTTTTTTGCTTCTTTCTTTCTTCCTTAGTTTCTTTTCTGTTTCTCTTTTTGTTCTGTTTACTGGAGATTTCTTCAGTTTTGTCTTCCAGTCCTTTGAAATATTTTCCTTTGGCTACTGTATTTTTTCTTTCCCAGAGCTATTCTTCATTCTCAGAATACTCCTTTTTATAACCTCTTGTTCTTGTTTAATGGGTGTAATATTCCTGTCTCTCTGAGAGTTTTTTTTAACCCTTTTTTGAGGTTTTATTCTGTTCCCTGTGTTATGCTTACCATTCCTTGTGGATTGGGAGACTGATTATTGTCTTTAGAGGCCCAGTGATAAAGGGAGCTGGGGATCTTATCTTCTAGGATGTAACTTTGGAATCCATCTCTGTTTTCAGTGTGGTGTGTAGATCCACCCCATCTTCAGCTGTTCCTGGTGTCCAGAGTCTCTTTGTTTTAGGCCTTTCTGAAGAGGCAACATTTTAGGAAATTTGTCTCCTTGGGGTCACAGAAATGACCTGGAAGTTTCATAACATTTGAAAGACTTCCAAACAATCTTTGTATTTTCATACTCTTCCAGGATTCATCTTTAGAAGTACCAGGTGTGCTTCTGATTCCTGAGCCTTTCTGGGGTCCTGAAGCACAAATCCGTTTACTCTTTGTAAGCTCTTTGTTAGCTTCTAGCTCTGCAGGTGAGGTTTCAGCTGGCCCACATCTGCTAAGTTAGTTATAATTAATCTACTCTCCATGTTACAAATTTTGACTTATCTCTTCTGTTGATTCCTTTCATATTCAGGGGAGCCTGGGGGCAGAGGGAAGGAGAGAGAGTTTATGGATTATTGGATTATCAATTTAGAGTTGTTTGGGGAGAGAGATTACTCTTAATGTTTACTCTGTCATGTTAAAGCAGGAACCTTAGAAAAGCAGTTTCATTAGAGTGTTGAGATAGAAATCAGAGAGCAGCAGGCTTGGGATTCAGTTGATGAAAAATTAGGCTTATGGAATAAAGCCTAATATTTAAATAACTTTGGTTATTAGTGGAAGGAGAGAAAAGGAGGAATGAAGTGCTAAATATATTATTACCAACTTCAACTGAGCCCTCAAATGCCTGAGGATCTGTATTCTTCTCATCGTTTAGCTTTCTTTCCTAGACTTTTTCCTTACTGTGTACACTTTCCTTAGATTTATAACCTACCTCACTCCCTCAGCGCCGCCCCACCATGATCCTGTCTTGTGCTTCACAGAGAACATGCGCGTGGGAGTCACCTCAGGCCTTCCCATCCATGTGTATCTGCATTTACACACATTACTTTCTCTTCCACCCTTTCACAGTTGCAAGCTATTTTCTAGAAATGTAGTTTGTGTTTATATATGGATTTAATTTATCCATTTGATCTTTGGCATCTGATAGCATAATATAAAATACCGATTATAAAAAGAAATATGTCTCTCCCCACCCCGGAGTACTTTATATCAATAACACCAGCTCCACAAAAAGAGAACATAACCAGTTAATGTCACTTGTAATTTGATTAAAATACTACTTCAGAATGTCTGAGCTCAGAATGTATTTTACACTAAATGTTGACCAAATCATCTGGCAAAAGCCAGGATATTCCAGATTTTGCTTAGAGTTAGGGTTTAGTTTTCAATTTTTTGTACCTGTCATGAGCAGTATTCAGTGACCCTTATCAGGACTTTTCCAGAACAGACATAATATTTCTATCATTAATTTAACTTCAGAAGTGATAAAAAATCTCTTTTACTTACTTTAGCGCTTGCGATGACTATTGTTTACTGTTTGAAAACAAATTATTTACTTCTTCGCCACCTTGATAGAGCCCGTGTTAAACATAATGTATATACTAAATATTATGCTAAATATGGGGCTTTCTTGATGATGTAAATTATAAATTTAAATAGATAAAAGCAGGAGGCATAAGAAACATATGAATGTAGAAAAGGGTTAGATGTTACAGTTCATGTTAATAATTCTTGTGTCCATGGTCCTGGGGTCTGCAGTGGAGAGGATGAACAGAATAACCTGTACCCTTTTTTTATTGATTAGGATTAACTTTTTTTTTTTTTAATTTAAGTTTCTTTCCTGAATTTAAACAATTGGTTTAATTTTTCAGACAGGGGAAAACAAAGGATGGAGTGGTCCAAAGGCTGGGTTTCCTGAACCAACAAGTAACAGTAAGTTTCTACCTTTATATTAGCTGCACTTGGTGTTCGTCAGTGGTCCCATGACTTGTCCCTCACTGGGAGTTTACTGGGTCTTTCTGGGCCTGAGATGCTATACTAAGTGTTTTATAGGAGGCAGGAAGTGTGGTGCTTGCTTTCCTGCAACTGACAGAAGACAGAGAGACTCATACCTTTAACACGGTTAAGTCACTGCAGACAGAAAACCGTTTTATCCATAAAGTGATGATGTTGTTTTTTTTAAAGTTGTTTTTATTGTGACATTATCACAGTAGAAAAGAATCAAGAAAGAGAAAGTTATCTACCGGTCCAATATAACCCAGCATTAACTGTATTCACAGTTCTACTTTTTTAGGTACACACACAGACACTTTTCCCTGGTGGCTCAGACGGTAAAGCGTCTGCCTACAATGCGGGAGACCCAGATTCAATCCCTGGGTTGGGAAGATCTCCTGGAGAAGGAAATGGCAACCCACTCCAATATTCTTACCTGGGAAATATCATGGATGGAGGAACCTGGGAGACTACAGTCCATGGGATCGCAAAGAGTCGGACATGACTGAGCGACTACACTTTCACAGACACTTTTACATAATTAGAATATAGACAAAAATTTGTAGTGTGTTTTCATTTAACATTGTAGTACACATTTTTCAGATTGTGCTGAGTCATTAGAATTTTTGGTATTTTATTAAAGTTACTAATTGAAATATCAGAAATGTAAGGATAAAATTGCTCACAATTTTATTCCAAATAATAGTATATCATCATTTAAAAATCCACTTCAGTTCTACTGAAGTGGGAGAAGGGAGTTAATGGGAAGATGACCGGGTCTTCCTGAGTCTTTGGGGCCTTGATTGTTTTCGGCTCAAAGTAATCTACATGTCACAGAGAAACATTTTAGGATGGCAGGCAAATTTTGCTCACCTAAGATGATTCCCAGTGTTTGGAGCATCCTTCTTGTTGCTAGATAGTATGCTGCCTGATTCATGAATCATCGAAAAAGCCAATTAGCTCTTCAAAAAAATTTTTAAAAGAATAAAAATAAATATCCACTTCAGGTATTTCTGTTTTCAAAGGTATGTGATCAAGCTGTCATACATTGGCAGTGTAGACATTTTTACTTCCTCCCCACTGCTCCCCAAAAGCATCTGTTTTCACTGAAGTGACCATTTTACTTTAAATCAGTAAGATGAAACAGCCAACCAGTGAAGACCCTGGCAAAGTGAAGTCCCCGGCAAAGTGAAGTCCCCAGTAAAGTCGGATCTTTCTCATTTCTAACCCCAGTTCTCTTCCTGATAACCTTCAGAAGCTGAATTAGCTTAAATACGTAAATTCTTGTCATGAAGAGTATTCTTTCATATTAGTAACTGCTCATCTTTTGATGTATAATGAAATTTGTGACAATTCTTACCAGAGCCTGCTTATGAGAATTGAATTCTCAGATTATCAAAACTAGCCTCTTGAAAAAACTGTTTCAGTGAAGCAGTGGTATTCATGAATTATTTTCTGGGAATAATTTAAATAATTTGATATGACTCTGGGCCTTTTGTCTATGTATGTAAGGATGATGAATGTGATAGGCTCAGCACGTTGCCCAAATAAAAAATGGAATCAGTTCAGGATTCTCAGAGAGTTTTTGATTCCTTTGTTGTTTGAATATATAGAATTGTATTTACTTGGGTTTCCCTGGTGGCTTAGATAGTAAAGAATCTGTCTGCAGTGTGGGAGACCTGGTTTTGATCCCTGGATTGGGAAGATCCCCAGGGGGAGGGCTTGGCAACCCACTCCAGTATTCTTGCCTGAAGAATCCCTTGGACAAAGGAGCCTGGTGGGCTACAGTACATGGGGTTGCAAAGAGTTGGACATGACTGGGTGACTAAGAACAGCACATAGTTATTTGGTCAAGGAGTGTGAGAAACATTCAGTTGGTTTCAGTTTTATGTAAAGTACTTAGCACAGTAGCTCTTTCTTAGTAAGCACATAATGAATGTTAATTTTCTTCCATACCTTCTCCCACCCCCCTTTTCTTTTTAATAAAAATTCTATAATTTTGTGTAGGCTTGCCAAAAATGTCTTTCTTAAACTTCTTATCTCTCAGATTTTTCTGCATGTACACGTGACCAAAGAATATGTATGGTTTGTATTTGAATGATTACTTTTGGCATTAGGTTTTTTCCAGAGAACATAAACATTACATATTTAAATATGGAAGTCAGATAGTTGTTAATTTGGTAGTTTTAACATGAAAGCACATTATAGATGACCTGAAGCCTCCATCACTAAACAGTGGTATTTTGACCCTCATCTTTACATCTGTTGGTTTTTTTGTTTTTTTTTTTTTTTTTTACTTTCTGAGGGATTTGGAGCTCCTTTGCAAGTAGGGGAAGAAATATCACAAAAAGGCCAGTGAGTTTCACAGATGAGAAATGTGTAAGAATGTGTAAAAGATTTGCTTTAAACATAATGTTGGAAATCATAAGCTGTTTGAAGCATCCTTAAAATTTAACCAAATGTTAGCACTTTAGGACTTGCTCTGGTCTCCAGTAGTTCAAAATCTGAAACAAGAATGCTCCCTGGCCCCTTCCCAATATTGTGGAGGTGAGAAAGCTGATACAGAGGTTCTCTGAGTGGGCCCTGCCCAGGTTACCACGGACAGCGAGGGCAGTCCAGCTCTGACAGTTAACTGGCTCTCTTCTCCTGAGCGGGTTCTATGTAGTGGAACCCCCGAGTCCTCTGGAGCCAGCTCCTAGCTACTTTAAATACAAGAAAAAGTAGATCAGTATGATGACTCCATTACCTAAAAAGTAATTTAAATTCACATAGTATGATAGCTTTTAGGTTAAAGTCTCTTCTACTTAATCAATTTCTTAAGTTTGAAATTCTGCCCCAGGTGTTTCCTGTCCTGTGGGCAATATGTGTCATCGTGTTTTGCCGGCAGAACTCAGAGCAGGGGTTGCTCAGGATGGCACGTGAGGGGAGGACAGGAGTTGGAGACTGCCTGAGCTGCCCGCCTCGCCACCACATTGTCTGACCTTGAGCAACTCAGTTTACGTCGTCGTCTTCCACGTGCTCTGTTAAGAGTTACACGTATCAGTTTATAATGCCAAGTATCTTTAATTTTCTAAACTTGATTAATCATCCTTGAATAACATCTAAAAAGGTAACATTACTTCATAAACAACAAAATGTCATAAAGTGACTCTCTCCATTGTTTTCTTGGCTAAACTTTACTTCACAAATAGTAGTTAAAAACGACAAAATTTTAGCCACTCATTGTTTTATGAAATTAACTTGGAGCCATAGTATACAAAAGTTAAGAGAATGCAGAATTGTAAAGGGGAAAGAAGACAATTTTAGCCTGGCGCAGTTAGCCCCTAACTGTAGGTAGACAAAAAAGTTAATGTACATGTGCATTTAATATTTGAAGTGGGAGATTTTTTTTTAAAAGATTACAGTCGTAAGAAACTGCTAACAGTTACAGCTAAGAAATAGTTTAAATGGTTTTGCAAGTGATTGTGATTGCATAGCCAGGTTCCTGGCTTGATTGGCTGCAGACTTAAAATATGGACCTAATTTTTACATCCTTCCCAGGCTTTCTTCATTGTCATGAGTTGCAGAACATAGACCATTCTAAGTGTATTTTCACCCTGTGAATACTGTCATAGTCATGTCAAAGTATAAGAACATATAACTGTAATGTGAGGTTTGTGTTAAATTTAGCATGGGGGCAATTTTATGTTTGGCATGCACATAAAAAGCTAGATTTTTACAGATGAATGACTAGCAAGTTTTTTAAAAGATCATGCGTTTTAAATACTTACTGATGGCTCATGGAAAATTTTGTAAACTACTTAGATACAGTTCAGTTGATAAAATCTTTTTTTATTCACATTCCATGTTTCTTATTAATACAGGATTTTACTTAAAAGCAGGTTCATTGTTTCTTAAAGGTAAACTCCAGCTTAATTCAGAATTGGACTCAGCTCAAAGGTATTCACTGGTATGTGCCGAATCCACCCACTAAAACATTATTTGGAGGCATTTTTCACATAAATATTTTTCCGTTAACCTTTTAAAAAGTTTTATTTAGCCCCTATGAAATATGCTGACTCTTCTAGGTTCATTAGAGATGACCCAAGACACATACTTTTGAGATGGGAAAGAATTCTTATTAACCTTTGCAGTATTGAAGTTGACTTATCAAAAATTTTGTCACTTTTATGTTACACTTGTGTGTTAAGACATTTCAGTCATGTCCGTTTCTGTGCCTGCCAGGCTCCTCTGTCCATGAGATTCTCCAGGCAAGAATATACAGTTCCCTTTGGGGGCTTCCGTAATAGAAGCTTCTTTGTAATGAGACAGTTAAATTATTTGGAGCCAATGCAATTTAAATATAAAGCCAAGTATTCAACTTAATTATTTATTTGAACATAAATACTGTGTTGGAAATCTAAGAGTATAGCTTACTTGTGGCAATCTATTTCTTTTTTCTTCTTCCAGTTTTATTGTTATAATTGACATATAACACTGTATAACTTTAAGGTGTACCGCATAATGATTTGACTTGCCTCATGAAATGATTATCACAATAAGTGATGTTGGGGACTACTTTCTAGTTGTGGTGTGTAGGCTTCTCACTGCGGTGGCTTCGCTTGTTGTGGAGCATGGGCTCTAGAGCGCAGGCTCGGTAGTGGTGGCTCATGGGCTTTGTTGCCCCATGGCATGTGGGATCTTCCTGGACCACAAATAGAACCCATGTCTTCTGTATTTGCAGGCAGATTCTTAACCACCAAGAAAGTCTCAATTCATTGGTATTTTAATTAGGGGTATGAGAGTGTGTTAAACTTATCTGTTTTAGGCATACCAGTTGAGTTAATAATCAAATGCCCATTTATTTAAGGAAGAATAACCTGAAACTAGAAGGAAAATCTTTAATCAGATTAACACAGTGTATTTTTCTGAAATATTCTCAAGAAAGATGGAATGAATTTAAATTTTCGTGATTTAAAAACTTGACTTACATTTTTACATGCAAAAAGATTTCAGATCCATGTTTTTTGAAAAAAGGAAACCACATTAATAATTTAAGGCTGCATCCATTGATTGCAGGATGACAGTGTTCATAAGCATAAGAGCAGAGAATGAAATCATAAGAAGGATATGGATTTAGATATATGAAAACCAAAAATTAATTCAAGGAACAACATAAGAAAATAAAAAGTCAAATGATAGAAGGCATAACCTGCAGCCTATATAGCCACAGGTTAAAGATACACAAAGGACACTTACGGATTAATAAATGGGTGGTTCAGTAGTAAAGAATCTACCTGCAATGCAGGGGACACTGGTTCAATCCCTGGGTCAGGAAGATCCTTTGGAGGAGAAAGTGGCAACCCACTCCAGTATTCTTGCCTGGGAAAGCCCGTGGACAGAGGAGCCTAGCAGGCTACAGTCCACAGAGTCACAAAAGAGTTGGACACAACCTAGCGATTGAACAGCAATAGAAAAATGTCCAAAGAACTTAGGGAGTCATTTAAAAAGAACAGAAATTAAATAATGAAATTGTTCAGCAATCAGGAAAGTCCAGATTAGAAATAAATGTTATGTAATTTCTGATCCATATAGTTGACAAGAATTAAAAAATGATTATTCCAACCATTGAAGCAACAAGCACTCACCAGCTGTTAGAGGACTGTGAATTAGCAGTGCCTTTCTGAAGAAGTAAGAATACAAAGCTTAGGCCCACTTTTTCTTATAACTTAACTAAAAGATATGGAAAAATATAAGAGAATTTTTTTTCTGTAATAAACATACCCTGGTTTATAATCAGAAAAAAAATTCAAGTATAACACTCAGATGTACAAACTTTGGCCTGATTTGCACAATCTGTTTGAATTTAAACAAATGATATATATATTTAATAGCTAGGGAGGTAGTTATCTGAATACCTAAGGCTCTCCACTTGAGGAGCCTTTTATGACTTTTTTTTAAGAAGAGAGAATGAGTAGTTTTCTGAAGTTTGAATGTAATTTCAGTTTCTGAAATTTGTTTTGGAAGTCTGAAATATGTGCTCTGTATTCTCAGAGCCCTATGGGGATCAAAGGTGTTTGGAACTAGGATTTTTACAACTGAAAAAGAACAGAGCAGTGACGCCCAGATGACAGTCTCCCAGACTGAAAGTTGAGGTATTAAGAACTACAGTGTTGATTTTCTCTGTTATCAAAGAAACTCTACAATAAACATAGGAGAAAATAAGAGTAGTAAGTTCTCATTCATCAGCTTGTCTAGAAAGATGGAGGTTTATAAACTCCCAGATAATATATTGTAATTTTCCAAGAGATGTTAAACTGTGTGTTATTTTTAAAGAAAAAATATAGGTAATGCTTGATATATAGTAAATTTAACACATATAAGTTATGACGCATGATAATAAACACTTAAGATTCCCACCACTCCATTTGAGACCCACAATGTTACCAATGTCGTTACCTTCTTTCACGTCTCTTGGCTGGCTTGCCTTTTCCTACCTGAGGTCACTGCTTGCTCTGGATTTTACATACAGTCTTCCCAACTTGTTAAGTATGTGTCTTTAACAGTATTTGTTTAGTTTTGCTTTTTTAAACTTTAGAGAAAGATGACATTATGCTGTATATTTTCTGGAACTTTGTTTTCCCACTTCAAATTGTAATTTAAGACCATTTTTGTTAACATGTAGTTATTTCATCCACTGTGCCACTGTGTGCATATTCTGTAATTAATTTATCCTCCGATTAAGCCACTGAGGTTATTTGCAAGATTTTGTTATTATAAACAGCATTATTGTAAACATTTTTCACCATATCTCCTAGTAAACGTGTAAGAGTTTCTGGGAACACACCTTGGAGTGGAATCTGTGTATAACTGGTTATGTGTAAATTCAGATTTACAGGAAATACTGGTTGTTTTGTAGTAGAAGAACTGGAGAGCCCTTCAAAATATCTAGTAGAAATAGAAACATTTTAAAGTCACTTTTATACCTTTGATTTCATTTTGATGATGTTTTAGTTGGAATAGTTCAAATTTAGTTCAGATTCTACTCTATCATTGTTAGTCTCTCAGTTGCGTGCGATTCTTTGTGACCCCATGGACTGTATCCTGACAGACTCTACAGTCCATGGAATTCTCCAGGCAAGAATACTAGAGTGGGTAGCCGTTCGTTCCCTTCTCCAGGAGATCTTCCCGACCCAGGGATCGAACCTGGGTCTCCTGCACTGCAGGTGGATTCTTTATCATCTGAGCTACCAGGGAAGCTGTACTATATAAGAATAAGATAATAAGACTATATCATTAACCTTATTTATTTTACTCTTCTATTGTTACTTAATTTTTTGAATGGATAAAAATTTTAAATGCAAAAAAGGTGAGAAATCTCCCCTTTGTCCTCTTTGGCACAATTTCCACCCTGTCTCTCAAACAAGTAACTTTTGATTAGTTTCTTATGTATACTCCAGAATCTTTTTATACATATAGAAGCAAATTCAAATGTGGATAAAATAAATACATACTATTATTTAATATGTTTTCTAGACACACTCTTCTACAATTTTCTTTTCATTCAACAATATGTCCCAAAGATCCTTCCAAGTTGATTATGTGTAGAACTTTAGTCTTATTATTATTGAACTAGTTTTGAACTGACGGGCATTGGGATTGTTTACTTCCCAGGTAGATCAGTGGTAAAGAATCTGCCTGCCAAGGAAGTGACTTGGGTTTGATCCCTGGGTTGGGAAGATCACCTGGAGAAGGGACCAGTTACCCACTCCAGTATTCTGGCCTGGAGAATTCCATGGACTGTATAGTCCATTGACCAGTGAAACTGCTCAGTCATGTCTGACTCTGTGCGATCCCATGGACTGTAGCCTACTAGGCTCCTCCATTCATGGAATTTTCCGGGCAAGAATACTGGAGTGGATTGTCATTTCCTTCTCCACGGGATCTTCCCAACCCAGGGATCGAACCCAGGTCTGCCACATTGCAGGCAGACGCTTTCAGTTCAGTTCTGTCACTCAGTTGTGTCCGACTCTGCGACCCCATGAACCACAGCACGCCAGGCCTCCCTGTCCATCACCAACTCCCGGAGTCCACCAAAACCATGCCCATTGAGTTGGTTATGCCATCCAACCATCTCATCCTCTGTCGCCCCCTTCTCTTCCTGCCCTCAATCTTTCCCAGCATCAGGGTCTTTTCAAATGAGTCAGCTCTTTGCATCTGGTGGAAAACTATTGGAGTTTCAGCTTCAACATCAGTCCTTACAGTGAACACCCAGGACTGATCTCCTTTAGGATGGACTGGTTGGATCTCCTTGCAGTCCAAGGGACTCTTAAGAGGCTTCTCCAAAACCACAGTTCAAAAGCATCAATTCTTCGGTGCTCAGCTTTCTTTATAGTCCAACTCTCACATCCATACATGACCACTGGAAAAACCATAGCCTTGACTAGACGGACCTTTGTTGACAAAGTGATGTCTCTGCTTTTTAATATGCTGTCTAGGTTGGTCATGACATTCCTTCCAAGGAGTAAGCGTCTTTTAATTTCATGGCTGCAATCACCATCTGCAGTGATTTACCGTCTAAGCTACCAGGAAAGCCCACTGTATAGTCCATTGGGTCACAAAGAGTTGGACATGGCTGAGCGACTTTCATGTCACCATATTTTTATATTATAGATAATGCTATTGCATAAAACCTCATACCCCATCCATTTACATGTTTGCTAGTGTTTTGGATAAATTCTCACAAGTGGAAATAGTAAGTCAAAGAATATGTACACTTATAATTTTGATAAATGTCTCCAGATTATGCTCAATAGAGATTTCCCTGTTTACATTCCTACCAGCAGTGTATGGGATTTCCTATTTCCCCACAGCTTCAGTAAGCGCGTGCTCTCAAACTTCTGGATACTTGCCAATCTGATAGCTGAAGTATGTTATTCAGTGTAGTTTTATTTTGCATTTCTCCTATTGAGAGTAGGATTGAGTATATCTTTTGTACATTTATGAGCCATTTCTACACTTCTTTTTTTGTTTCTAAACTAGTTTATGTCAGTGATAAAGTTATATCTGTTGCTCATTTTAAAATTAGTTTGTTGGTCTTTTTTTCCCCCTTACTTGAAAAGAGCATGTGTGTGTGCCTTTATGATATGACTTGCCAATGTTTTTCTTGGTCTCTTTATTTATGGTGGAATTTTCTTTTAAAATTTGGTTTTCTTTTTAATGTATTTGAATGGCCTTTGTTTTATAATCTTTTATAGCATTTGTAATCTTAGCATAGTTAATAATGCCTGCTCCATTCTGAGATTATAAAAAATTCTTTAATTGCCTTTTGGAACTTCTATAGTTGTTTTTTTTTTTTCTTCTTTTTTTGTCCTTAAATCTTTGATACCTCTGGGACTTATGCTAAAAGTATGGATTCAGCTTTCATCCCCATTGCATTGACTTGACTGTTGTATACTAAGATTCTTGTATGTATATGGTTTTATTCTGTAGTTTCTGTTGTCTTCTGTTCATTTGACCATGGTGTATGTGCATGTTCTCAGTCGTGTCCGACTCCTTGCAACCCCATTAACTATATAGTCAACCAGGCTTCTCTGCCTGTGGGATATTCCAGGCAAGAATACTGGAGTGGGTTGCCATTTCTTTCTCCAGGGGATCTTCCCAACCCAGGGATCAAACTCACATCTCCTGCAATGGCAGGCAGATTCTTTACCACTGAGCCTCCTAGAAAGCCCTCATTTAACTATGCACCAGTTTTAATCATTATTTTGTTTTAATATGAGTAAACTTAAACTTTGTTTAAAACAAATGTGAATGAAGGTATATTTGGTCTATGTTCTTTCTGCACATGCTACACGGAGTATAAATAATTGAAAAGGTAAAAATCCCCTTGATATGAGAAATGAGAGGAGTGTGGGTAGTCACAGTATCAATTAAAAGCACTAAAAGAGGCAGCAGGGGACTGTACAGTTGAGGGCAGTTAGGGTCCAGAAAGGCAGTGGTGATGGTCTCCCTAAAACCTCTGTGTGTAATGGGTGTAGCATTCATTCATTCATTCAGAAGGTATTTATAGACTACATTGTACTATTTTGGGGCTTCTCTGGTGGCTCAGTGGTAAAGAATCTACCTGCGGTGCAGGAGATGCAGGAGACCTGGGTTTGATCCCCGGTCAAGAAGTTCGCCTGAGTAGGAAATATCAACCCACTCCAGTATTTTTGCCCGGAAAATCCCATGGACAGAGGAGCCTGGAGGACTACAGTCCATAGAGTCGCAAAGAGTTTGACACGACTGAAACGACTGAGCACACATGCACGTACTAGTTTTGGTATTATTGCTGATTTCAATGAAGTTTTTAAAAGTTGAAACTGCTTTTTGAGAAGCTAGTCAGTCTGTAAGATAAACAGGGTTAACTATTCCTCTTCTCCTCATAAGAAAAGGAAAGAAGAGTTAAAAAGTAGAAAGTGTAATTTGAAAAAAAAATCGATTGCTTTATTTTAAAATAAAATCATATAGCACAGTACCTGACATTGTCAGTGTTTAATATTTGCATAAATGGGAAAAAAGCAGTGTTTCACTTTTCTCCCCACTGTATTAATGGTCTTAGATATCATCTAGACTTGTAGTTCTCAACATGGTGTTGCTGGACTCTTATATATATAATAGGTGTCATTATTGGTATTTCAACAACCTAATGGAAATAATGCTTTCATTCTTAGTAGATTGCTTTGCTTTGGGTTAGATCAACGTATGTCTGAGTTCATATCTCAAGCTGTTCTGAATCTCACATTGGCAGTCTTTGGTGGAAGAAACAGAAAGATGATTTATTGTTACTAAAGAAATTCAGTCTGTCTGAAAGATAGATCCTTGAATCGTGGTATTCATAGAACAAAAAGATGACAAAAGTCCTAAGGCTGAAAAGATTGGAGAACATCCAGCTCTTATATTTTATAAACAGGAAAGAGGTTACAGGTGATTTTATAACTTGCCTGAGGATACTCAGTTAGTTAGAAGTAGTGAAAACTTAAACTCGTGTCTTCTGACTCTAAGCTCTGCATTTGCCACTTGATAACATATTTATTTCTTAGATATATCACTTGCTGATAATTAAGGGAAAATTGAATAATATTTTCTTAAAGAAATTCCACTAAAATTAAATACGCATTTTCTTGAAAGGATGTTTTATAGGATGTTTCATAATGTGGAAAATGTCCAAACTATTGTTTCAGATACCAGTTTGATATTTGGGTGGATCATGTAAAAACACTAAACGGCTGAGAAAGTACATGCAGTGTTTGTTTTACCAATGAAGCCACCATCTGCATTATATGACTTTTCTTAAGACCTAAAAAACTTTAGTAATAGTCCATCTTTAAAAACACTCAACAGGCTTTTGGGGTGATGTTATTCAAGCGTATTGTTTTATTCCAAGCTTTCTGGTTTGTGTTAAGATGATTCATAGACTTTTAGAGCTGAAAGAGATTTTCAAGTTCCCCTAGTATAATTCATTTTATAGATGAAGGAAACAAGGTAAAGAGGCAATCTGTAACTTGACCTCTGATAGCTGGGCTTCATTCAAGTATGTTTACCACTGAACTGTATCATCTTTTCTTTGTTACATTCTGTGCTAGTATTTTTGTTGTTGTTGTTACTTAAAAAAAAGCATTTTAGTTTTTTTTAGAGCAGTTTTAGATTTACAGAATAATTGAGAAAGAGAAATAGAAATGTCTCATAAACCTTCCATCATCATATGTGCATGAATTTTCTCATTAAAAACATAGCTCAGCAGATGGTACCTTTTTTTAAACAAGTGATGAACCTGCATTGGCATATCATGGTCACTCAAAGTTCATAGTGAGCCTTAGGGTTCACTCTTGGTACTAAATATTTTATAGGTCTGGACAAATGTATAGTAATGTATACCTGTCATTACAGTATCATACATAATATTTTCACTGTCCTCAAAATCTTCTACGTTTTGTCTTTGTATCTCTCCTAACCTCCCATCACCCCTGGCAACCACTGTTCTGTCTCCGTAGTTTCATCTTTTCCAGAATATCATGTAGTTGGGATCACAGACCTGTAATCTTTTTATATTGACTTGTTTCACATAGTGATAAGCATTTAGGGGTCCTCTGTGTCTTTTCATGACTGATAACTCATTTCTTTTTAGCTCTGAAAAGTGTATCACAGTTTATTCACCTACTGAGAGACATCTTGGTTGCTTCTAAGTTTTGGCAATTATGAATGAAGCTGTTATAAACATCTGTGTGCAGATTTTTATGTGGACATAACTTTTTAACTTTTTTGATTAAATACCAGGAAACATATGTTAGTAAGAGTATGTTTAGTTTTTTAAGCAACCATCAAATGAATTTCCAGAGTGGCTGTACCATTTTGCATTCCTGTCAGCAATGAGTTAGAGTCCTTTAACTCCATGTTCTGACCAACACTTGGTGGTTATGTCATTGCTTCAGATTTTAGCCATTCAAACAGTTGCGTAGTGATATCTGTTTGTTTTTGTTTGCATTTCCCTGATGACTTATGATGTGAAATGTCTTTTCATATGGTTATTTGCCATCTTTGTATCTTCTTTGGTGAGGTGTCTGTTAAGGTTTTTGGCTCATTTTTAAAATGGATTGATATCTTATTTTTCTGTTTTAAGAGTCCCTCATAAAATATTTTTAGATAATAGACCTTTATTAAATGTATCTCTTGCAAGTATTTTCTCCTAGTCTGTAACTTCTCTTCTAATTCTCTTGATAATGTCTTTTGTGGAGCAGAAATTTTAAATTTTAACAAAGCCCAGCTTATCAGTTATTTTTTTCATGGATCTGTGGTGTTATATCTGAAAAGGCATCACCATACCCAAGGTCATCTAGATACTCTATGTTATCTTTTAGGAGCTTCATAGGTTTGAATTCCACATTTATTTCTATGAATTTTGTGATGGGTATAAGGTCTGTGTCTAGATTAATTTTTTTTTTACATGTGCATGTCCAGTTACCCCAGCATCATTTGTTGAAGAGACTACCTTTGTTCCATTGTGTTGCCTTTGTCCCTTTATCAGAGATCAGTTGGCTGTACTTAGGGGTCCGTTTCTGGGCTCATTCTTCTGTTCCATTGTATGTTTGTCTGTTCTTTCACCTACACCACATTATCGTGATTACCATAGCTTTGGAGTAAGCCTTGAAGTCAGGTAGCATCAATCCTCCAACTTTATTCTTCACTTTCAGTGTTGTGTTGCCTTTTACAGGGTTTTTTGCCTCTCCATATAAACTTTGGAATCAGTTTGTTGATATCCATAAAACAACTCGGCTGGGATTTTGGTTGCGATTTTGTTGAATCTATAGGTTCAGTTAGGAAGAACTGACATCTTGACAATATTGAGTCTTTTTATCCATGAACATGGAATATTTATTTAGTTTTTCATGATTTTGTTCATCAGAGTTTTCGTCATACAGATCTGTACATATTTTGTTAAATTTATACCTAAATATCTCATTTTGGGGCAGTGCTAATATAAATGGTATTGTGTTACACTTGTTCATTGTTGGAATGTAGGATATTTGCTATAAATTTTACTATTTTTTTATTGTGATAAAAAATAACATGAGATCTTTCCTCTTAATAATTTTAAGGGTACAAATCCAGTATTGTTAGCTGCAAGCACAGTGTTGTACAGCAAATCTCGAGAACTTTTTCATCTTGTCTGACTGAAACTCTGTACTCAGTGAACAGCAAGCAGTTCCCCATTTCCCCTCTGTCATTGTGCTTCGTGTTTCTATGAGTTTGACTACTTTATATACCTCTTCTATGTGAAATCAAATAGTTTTGTCTTTCTATGACTGGCTTATATCACTTGGCATCATCTCCTCAAGGTTCATTCATGTTGTTGCATAATGATAGGATTTCATTCTTTTTTATGACTAAATAATATTCCATGGTGTGTATAAATCACACTTTCTTTATCCATTCAACCATCGATGGGCATTTAGATTGTTTCCATTTCCTGAATTTTGTGAATTATGCTGCAGTGAACACTAGAGTGCAGATATCTCTTTGAGAACTTGTTATCAGATTCTTTTGGGTAAATACCCAGAAGTGAGATTGCTATTTCATGTGATAATTCTCTTTGTAACTCTTTGAGGTAGCTCCAGCCATAGTGGCTATACCATTTTATATTCCCACTAACAGTGCACAAGGGCTCCAGTTTCTTCCACATCTTGGTCGGCTCTTATTTCAGTTCTGTTAAAAAAGATGGCCGTCCTACCAGGTGTGAAGCGATACTGCATTATGGTGTTGCTTTTTGCATTTATTTCTCTGATCATCAGTGATGCTGAGCATCTTTTCATATCTATTGACCATTCATATGTCTTCTTTGAAGAAATGTCTATCTAAGTCCTTTCTTTGTATATTTTTAACCAGATTAGTTTTCTTGCTGTTAAATTATAGAAGTTCCTTATACATCTTGGATATTAACTGATTATAAAATAGATGGTTTGCAGATATTTTCTGTCATCCCATAAATTGCCTTTCACACTGTTCATGTTTCCTTTTCTGTGTAGAAGCGTTTTAGTTTGCATTGTTCCACCTGGTCTATTTTTGCTTTTTTTTTTTTTTTTTTTGGCCTGTGCTTTTGGTATCACATCTAAGAAATCATTACCTCGACCAGTGTTGTAAAACTTTTGCCCTGTGTTTTCTTCTAGTAATTTTACAGTTTGGGGTCTTAAGTCCTTAACCCATTCTGAGGTGAGTTTTGTGTGTGGTGTAAGACTGAGGATCCAGTTCCCTTCATTTGTATGTGGATATCCCGCTTCCCCATTTGTTAAAGAAAACTGTTCTTTCTTCATTGTGTAGTCTTGGCACCATTGTTGAAGATCACTTGACCATAAAGCATGTTATTTCTAGGCTGTCTAACCTGTTCCCTTGGTCTGTATGTCAGTATTTATGCTATTATCCTTGTGTTTTGATTACCACAGCTTTCTGATATATTCTGAAATCAGTAAGTGTGATGCTTCCAGCTTTTTTCTTCTTTCTCAAGATTGATTTAGCTATTCAAGGTCCTTTATAGTTCTCTATGAATTTTAGGATTTTT
The DNA here is from genome assembly GCF_910594005.1 of Cervus elaphus. Classification (NCBI taxonomy): domain Eukaryota; kingdom Metazoa; phylum Chordata; class Mammalia; order Artiodactyla; family Cervidae; genus Cervus; species Cervus elaphus. Next base: position 40,019,313 of record NC_057835.1, on the reverse strand, counting down.
TAAAAATTTTCTGTAAAAAATGCCTCTATGATTTAGATAAGGATGGCATTGAATCTAGAAATTGTTATGGTAGTATGAACATTTTAATAATATTATTAACACATTTCACAATCCATGAACACAGGATCTCTTTTCATTTGTGTGTTCCTTAATTTCTTTCAGCAGTATTTTATAATTTTCAGTATGAAAGTTTTACTTTCTTGGTTAAGAGAATTCCTAAATATTTTATTCTTTTTGATGACTTTGTAAATGTTTTTGTAATTTCCTTTTAAGATTGTTTATCGTTCGTGTATGGAAAAAACAACTGATTTTTGTCTGTAGATTTCATGTATTGCTGCTTTGCTGGAATGCATATATTAGTTCTAAGCAGGTTTTTTTTGGTGTGGAATCTTTCATGTTTTCTACATATAAGATCATATAATCTGCAAATAGAGATAATTTTACTTCTTTTCCAATTTGTGGGTTTTTTTTTTCTTTTCTTGCCTAACTGCTTTGATTAGCACTTCCAGTATTTGTTGAATAGAAGTGTCAAAAATGGGAAATTCTTGCCTTGTTCCTGATTTCAGAGGAAAAGCTGGACTATTTTTATGAAGTTTATTTCTCTTGCAGAATGAAGCCTCTGATGTCACCTCTCAGAGGGAGCATCTTTAGCATGCTCATAGTCACATGGAATGACAGATTTAGTAGGGCTCTCTTTTACTCTTTGTCACTCTAGTCTGATAAACTTTTCGCCTGTTCTGTGACACGACACTCAGCTGTTTGGTTCCACTGATCGCGTGCCTGTGTTCTAAGTCACTTCAGTCATGTCTGACTGTGCGACCTTATGGACCGTAGCCCACCAGGCTCCTCTGTCCATGAGATTCTCCAGGCAGGAATAATGTGGCAGGTTGCCATGCCCTTCTCCAGGGGATGTTCCCTACCTAGGGATGGAACCCGCATTGGCAGGCAGGTCTTTACCACTAGCGCCACCTGAGAAGTCCTGCTGATTGTTGGCATAAAACCATAAATTGCTCTCATTCGTATACAATTAAGTTTGAGTCCCTTTTCAGGATAGTTTTTGAGACCAGTATTTCAGGTTTGTTCAGTCTCTAGAGGCACTTTTCTTAGTTCTTTCCCTGGTTCTTTCTGGGAAATTAGCTGGTTTATGTTGGAGCTCACTGCTAGAGCTCATTGGCTGTGAATTACTTACTACCAAAACCTCCAGTAGAACTTCCTAGGTGGTGCTAGTGGTAAAGAACACGCCTGCCAATGGAGGAGACATAAGAGACCTGGGTTCGATCCCTGGATTGGGAAAAACCCCTGGAAGAGGAAATGGCAACCCACTCCAGTATCTTTGCCTGGCAAATCCCATGAACAGAGGAGCCTAGTGGGCTCCAGTCCATGGGCCAGCAAAGAGTTATGCGTGACTGAGTGTCCCTAGGCTTGAACTTTCCTACATCCTATTTAAAATAAAGTCAGTTCCTTTGGGAAAACTTCAGAGCTCTGTTCTTATGGACTACCTCACCCTGTGCAGAATTTCTGAGCTACTGTTCTGGAGTAGGAATGGGGGCAGTGGCCCACTTCTTTGAGATTGACACTGCTGCTCTGTGAGCAGAGTGTTGGTCAGGGGAGGTAGTCTCTGGTAATCTTGGTTTGCCTTTTCTGATGTGAACTTCCATCCCATGAGCAAGCTGAGGAGAGAGCAGTCAGTTCTCAAGTGCTCTCAGCTTTCACTGTGTGAGTGGTGGCTGGGTGTAAAAAGGGATTGCCTGACTTTTTTGGCTATATACATGAGAAATTTAACTTCTGCAGCTCGGAGCTGAGGGAAATGAGAAATTCTGGTGGCCTGCCCTTCTAGTGAGTTACCATATTACTTACAGGTGATTGAGGAGAAAAAGAGCCTCATCTTTGTAGCTGCAGGTGGTGGAAGGAATGAGTCATGGCTCAAGTACCAGAGACTTTTATTCTTTCTGAGATTTATTAGATTTTCCTGAATAAAGGTGCAATGACTCATGATAAAAACCCTGGAGCCAGGCTAGGTATTAGAGGTTAAGGGCATAGTCTTCTACAAGACTGCTTCACTTCAAAAGACACCAACCAGGGCTTCCCTGGTGGTCCAGTGGTTTAGAATTCTCCTGTCAACACAAGGGACACAGGTTCGATCCCTGGTCTGGGAAGATCCCACATGCTGTGGAGCAACTAAGTCTGTATGCCACAAATACTGAGCCCACACTCTAGAGCCTGTATGCTGCAACTATTGAAACCCACACACCTAGAGCCCGTGTTCCACAACAAGAGAAGCCACTGCAATGAGAAGCGTGTGCACTGCAGCAAGGAAGTAGCCCCAGCTCTCTGCAACTAGAGAAAGCTCACTCACAGCAACAAAGACCCAGGGAGCCCAAAAATGAATTAAAAAAAAAAAGACACCAGCCACTATTGGGAGGATTTCCAGGGCCACCCTCACTTCTGACCAACTGACTATAAAGTCAAGGCTTCCCACTACCCTTGCAGTTCAGTCCCAGTCATGTCCAACTCTTTGCGACCCCGTGGACATCAGCACGCCAGGCTTCCCGGTCTATCACCGACTCCCAGAGCTTGCTCAAACTCATGTCCATTGAGTTGGTGATGCCATCCAACCACCTCATCCTTTGTCGCCCTCTTCTCCTGCCCCCAGTCTTTCCCAGCATCAGAGTCTTTTCAAGTGAGTTGGCTCTTCTCATTCTGGTGGCCGAAGTCTTGGAGCTTCAGCTTTAGCATCAGTCTTTCCAAAGACTATTCAGGGTTGATTTCCTTTAGGCTTTCCTTCCTGTCCAAGGGACTCTCAAGAGTCTTTTTCAACACCATAGTTTGAAAAGCACTACCCTTCAGATAAGATAATTATCTGATTATAAGATAATTATAATGATAATTATCTGATTATAAGATAATTCATTCACTAGAATGAATCACAGAACTCAGGAAAGTCTTATATTTATGATTACAATATTGTTACCGCAAAAGTGATTCAAATCAGAACCAGCTAAAAGAAGAGACACATAGGGTAAGATCTGAAGAGTCCCAGACACAAATCTTGCAGTGTACTTTTTCTGATGTCCTTTCCCATGAAGTCAGGAACGTGCTGCTCCCTACTCAGTGATGTGTAATATGCACAGGGTGTTGCCAGGTGGGGGTTCACTCGGTTTCCAGAATTGTGCAGTTTTTGTGGGCATTTCATATCACAGGTGTACCTGATTGAATCATTGGTCATGAAGTTGATAACAATCTCCAACCTTCCTCTTTCCTCAGAGGTTCAGTTGATGCCACGTGACTCAAAGCTCCAACCCTCTAATCACATGGTTGGTCTTTCTGACGTAGCCATCTCCTATTCTGAGTCATCTTGTTGGCATAAATTCTGACATGTCCGAGAGGTGCACCATGAATAAAGAAGACACTTCTGTCAGTCACAGAATTCTAAGGACTTAGCTGACTCCCAGAAACTGGGGACAAAGTCCAGCCAAGTTTTTTATTACATGGGAGAATGTTTTATTTGTTATGTGCCCTTAGAATAATTTCCAGAGACTTAAAAGTATTTTAAAATTAATATCCATAACTTATGGCTGTTTGTTGGGGTGGGTTGATAGATCTCCATATGTCATTATTTAGAAATAGAATGTCCTGCTTGCTTTTTTTTTCCTGCTTTCTTTTGATTAATATTTATAAGATATACATCTTGTTTCCTCATCCTTTACTCTTAGATTGCCTATATCAGTATATTTGAAGTGAATTTCTTTTAGGCAGTGTGTAGTTGGGTCATGTTTTTAATCTACTTTGCTAGTTTCCTGTTAATTGATATATTTAGATCATTTACATTTAATGTAATTATATGTTTAGAACTTAAATCTGTCATCTTATTTACTTTTTCTATTCTTTTGCTTTCTTTTCTCACTCCTTGTGGGTTACTTGAAACTAGTTCAGTTTCCCCCTTCTGCCTCCATTGGTGCCCAAGGTGGTAGATTCCTTGTTATTGCTTGGTGGAGTAGGAATTCTGGTCCTTACATGATCTTCACTGATATCACAGAGAGCATAAGCTCTTTAACTCTAGGTAATGATTAATGTCATGACTCTCCACTCTTTCTCTTATGACACTACTCAATATTGCTGGGTAGGAGTAGAAGTCCAGTCTCCCTGTGGTCTGCATTGATATCAAGAAGTGGTATCAAAGTCCCAGCTCTCTGCTAGGCTGTGTCCAGCACTGCCACAGGGTCCCGGGGAGCCTCATCACAGCTTATGTGAGTGTGTGTGTGTTAGTCGCTCAGTCGTATCCGACTGTTTGTGACCCCAGACTCCTCTGTCCATGGGATTCTCCAAACAAGAATACTGGAGTGGGTTGCCATTTTCTTCTCCAGGGGATCTTCTCAACCCAGGGGTTGAACCCAGGTCTCCTGCATTACAGACAGATTCTTTACCATCTGAGCCACCAGGAAAGCCCCCAAATTGACCATGGATTATCTGTCCATGGAATTCTCCAACCAAGAATACTGGAATGGGTGGCCATTCCTTCTCCGGAGAATCTTCCTGACCTAGGAATCGAACCTGGATCACCTGCATTACTGCCTGATTCTTTACAGTGAACCACCAAGGAAGCCTTGGTGAAGTTCAGAGCCAAGGCTCCCCACTTGTCCTTTGGTGGCATGGGTGCTTCCCTGATAAAGAACAGAACCCCAACCACGAGGCCCACACTCCCATCATGTTTTTCCTTATTATCATGGAACCAGAGGTCAAGCAGCCAGAGCCCAGGGAACCAGGGCGGCATGTTAGGCAACACAGTGGCCAAAGCTGGGGCTGTCAAGGTGCTCTCCACCTTGAGGTCTCTGCACAGCCTTATTCTAGGACCTCTTTCTGGAGATGCCCAGAGCAGCCTAACAGTGCTTTCATGTAGTTGGGTTTTAAAACTTTTTAAAGTTGTAAAAAGTGTGTACCCATCACCCAGCTTCTCCCCATGGCGACATCTTACAAAATCATAGCACTTTATCAAAATGAAGAAATTGACACAGGTATAATACAGTGGCCTAGGCTACAGACCTTACTTGGATTTTTGTGAGTTTTCATATAAATGATTTTTAAAATCACTATCAAACTGATAAATCTTGCTATACCTGCTCATCCTTTTCTCACATTTCCTGTTTTGAACCAGCAGTTTATTTTTCCAAGTTTTAAGAATTTTTTAATGATAATTTTTTTGATACCTTAAAAATAAGGTTTATTCAACATTAGAATGATGACGAAATTTTGCCACCATCAGGACACACCAGGGAAATTCACTGAGCAGCAAATGCCAGGAGAGGTGGACTTTACAGCAAATGCTATGAGAGGTGGATTTCACTTTCACCATTGAGAAGACCAGTCACAGAATGTATTTATACCTGCCTGGCTGTCACTTGAAACTTTGGACAAGAAAAGGTTAAAATGAAGCTCCTCATTAAGAATCTATTTTTTCCAGTAACAACCAAGTAACTTTTCTGATACCCAGTTCTAAATTGGCAAACCTCAAAACTGGGTTGTGTTTTAAGATAATTGATGCCTATTAGGAAGCAGGACTCTGTCTTCCGAGATAGTATCAGTACTAAACAAAATGTTCTGTCTGATCAGAGGAGGAGTATAATTCTAAGCCCTCAGCTTTCAAACCGTATATAAACAATTGACTTTCTTCTTAACATTTGGTGAGTCATCCTTGATAGTATCTACATTGAAACAGTCATACATCTACCCACATGTCGTAAATCTCAATCAGAAGAACCCGTCATCACTGTTTCTGCTTTCTTTCATTTACAAAAGTGTTTTACCTTTATGTGAATTAAAATTTTTTGTTACAAAAAATCTCACTGAGACAGAAGTAGATGAATATTGTTGGGTACTTGAGTATTTATAAATAAAACATTTAGTCCAACAGTATTGTGGCAAGATTCAAGCTGATTTATGGAAACATACAGTAAGATCTTTCTTTTGAAGCTTTGGGATAAAAAGTGACATGTTCATTTTGTTAAGCAATAGCCAGGCACTCATTCCATGGCTCAGTGGTAAAGAACCTGCCTGCCAGTGCAGGAGACGCTGGTTCAGTCCCTGGGTCAGGAAGATTCCCTGGAGAAGGAAATGGCAACCCACTCCATTATTCTTACTTGGGAAGTCCCACGGACAGAGGAACCTGGTGGGCTACATTCCATGGGCTCACAAAGAGTCGCACATGACTTAGTGATGAAGCACACACAATGCATTCATTCCGTGGCTGTGCAGAGAAACTCATATTTATAGACTAACATTAACCACTGGTACCAGTGAAGCGACGTTATCTTTCTTACTCCTTTGGTTTGCCCTGTTGTTCTGATACCCCTAGTACCAGTTCCTACTCATTTATGTTCTTCAGCCTCTCAAAGAGTTATGATGTTAGTGAACATTAAAAGGCAAGGTCCTGCTAAGTTTGCTGATCTATACATAGGATAAGACCTTTTAAGAGATCTCAACTCAGAATGTTCTCTTCAGCTCTTCCAGTAAGAACTGGAGCACTGGGAAAACGCTGTGGGAGGCTTTGCACATCCATTTGAGAGAAGCATAAACCTCGTGGGGAAAACAAGTAGAAAGGGCACCATGGCCTGGCATTCCTCATTTGTAGGATGTCACTGTGCCTGGCATGTTGGAGCTTTTAAAATCCTGTATGACATTCTATAATTTAGGGAAGATTTTGGTGAGGCTATCTCTGGAACATCTAAGAACAGCCACGGTGGCATGGATCAACTGTGGAGCCAGTCTGGGTAAACTTCAGGTGTGGAGTTCACTTCCTGGATTAAACCTGAGTGTTCAGAACTGGCTGGACATTGCACTTTTCTCCCCCTGCTTGTTCTTTTAGGAAGTCATTTAATGTATTGTGTCCAGGCTCTAGTGATAGACCACCTGGAGTTAAAATCTAGCATTGCTAAATGTTATCCATATCGTTAGCTGTGTTTCCTGACTTTTCTGTGCTTCAGTTTTTTCATCTATAATCTAGAGAAATAAAAATCCATTTCATATGGTGGTTGTGGGGATTAAATGAGATAATGCATGTAAAGTGCTAGAACAGGGCCAGTGTTGTCTCTGCAGTGCAGCCGTGTACAGTGGTTACAGATTGACAACACTAAGACGGGAATATTAAAGGCCACATCAGGGACAAGAGGTAGATGATGGAAGAACGGTTCAGAACATCTTCAAATAGAGGGTGAAGAGAACAGACATTACAAGGCCGAGCAGGGGAATACCTTCCAAGTCCATGAGCAAAGCTGAGGTCAGAACCAACAAGAAAGAAGGCATGGGCCTAAGTGGGTCACATGAGAGAAAGTTTATCTGTGCAGTAATCAAAAAAATGTTAATTAATAGAACAACAAAATGTTGTAGAGTGATAGTAATTATTTAGAATAACTAAAGCCTGTTTTGACAGATGTGTAAGAAAGCAGGTTTAGTCACACATTGCTAATAGCAGTATAAATTGAGATGGATGGTTTTTCAGGAGACAGTGGAAAGTCCTTAAATATGTATACTTTAAATTACTCTTTTTTATTGTTTTTATTTTTAGCTCGGCTGAATCTTCACTGCTGTACACTTTGGGCTCCTCTCTAGTTGCGGTGCCCGGGCTTCTCACTGCAGTGGCTTCTCTTGTTGCAGAGAGTGGGCTCTAGGCGCACAGGCTTTCAGTAGTTGTGGTGCATGGGCTTAGTTGCCCCATAGCATGTGGGATCTTCCCGGACCAGGGATCAAACCTGTGTCCCCTTCATTGGCAGGCAAATTCTTAACCACTGAACCACCAGGGAAGTCCTTAAATTACTCTTTGTTTCTTGTTTTAAGTCTTTACCCCACTGAAAAGTGACTTAAATTTACAACAGAAAGAACCTAAATGAATTGTGACTGATCCAAACAGTTACTGATATTCATGTTGAAAATCATTCGGTAGTTGACCGCATACATCTACATGTATCTTGACTCTCTCTCTGTGACTGTTATATTAGTTGATCTCCATAGAAAGGAATCTTCTTTATTCATGAAGTCAATTCGGGCTTTACAGTGGAATAAGGGAGCCTGTACCCCACATGAGTTCTTCTGCTGTGATGTAATCCCTCTCCAGAGTGCTGGGAGAACATTTTTGTTGCTTGATAATATTGCTATTGGCAAGCCCATTACTGCTATATAATAACATTGCTGAAATAATGCTGTTAGCTTCTTGATTTCTTAAATTGAGTGTAGAATTTAGAGTCATACATTAAGTTATTCTTTAAATAAGAATTGTATCTGGTGTTGGTACACCTAATGAAAAAGTAATATGTCATCTCACTTATCAAATTGGCAAATGTTTTTACTTTGTTGAGATAAAATTGAACATAAAACTGCACGTACGTGTCTAGTTTGATCAGAGTTGACGTACGGCTGTTTTTACTGCATTTCTGACACTAACTGTGTAGGGATTCTTTTCCCCCATACCAACCGATTCTCCAACTTTTTGGACACTAACAGGGTGTCCTACAGTTTGGTTCCTTTGCTCCCTGGAATCAGTGCAGACCCCACAAGTTAAAGGCTCAGGCTCACAAGATGCCCTGCTTTGCCAATCACAAGCCCCATATTCCCATATGTACTCCTGACCGAAATGGTGTAAATTTAGGGGGTTCCCACAACCCCCTTCTCCAGTTTGATGACTTGCTAGAACAGCTCACACAACTCAGGAAAATACTATCATGGGTTTATTACAAAAGATTTAAAATGAAAGCCAGGGGAAGAGGTAGGTACACAGGGTGGGGTTCAAAAGGAGCTGGAGCACAGAAGCGTCTGTCCCAGTAAAGTTGGGAGACACGACCCAAACTCAAGACGCTTTTCAAACCTCCTCATTTAGGAGGTTTTTGGCAGTTCTATTACATAGGCGTGATTGATTAAACCATTGGTCACACATGAAAGTGAAAGTGAAGTTGCTCAGTCATGTCCAACTCTTTGCGACCCCATAGACTGTAGCTTGCCAGGCTCCTCTGTCCATGGAATTCTCCAGGCAAGAATACTGGAGTGGGTTGCCATTCCCTTCTCCAGGGGATCTGCTGAACCCAGGGATTGAACCTGAGTCTCCTGCATTACAGACAAATCCTTACCGTCTGAGCCACCAGGGAAGCCCTCAAATATGCAACCTCTCTCACCTCCCCAGATATCAGGGGGTGAAGCTAAAAGTACCTTTTCCCCCCTATTTTGATATTAGATATTATTATTTTAAAAAATCTTTGCCACTTATCTATACTAACAGAGAACAGTGGCAAAGATTTTTTAATAATAATATCTACTACTGAAATAAGAAGGAGAAACTTTCACATATTTGTATGGAGGTGTGAAATTGGCACAACTACTACCATTTGTACCAATTTAGAGCAATTTGTTAGTGTAAAAAAAAATGCGTATTCTTTGAACTAGCGGTTCTGGTTCTGAGTTAAGGAAATCAATTTTCATGTGAATAAGGCTGTAATTAAAAAAAAGGTGTTTCCCTGTGTTTTTTAAAAAAAGAAATAAATTAGATGTCCAGCAATACGAAATTGTTTAAAGAAACAACTGATATAATGAAATTTTAAGCTTAAAATTGTTAATGGAAATACATAGTTTTATAAATAACAAAAGGATCATGTTGTATTTCTGCCTTTTAACTTGCTTTTTCAATTAACAAAAAGTATATAGGAAAAAAGACTAAAAGTATATTTTTAAAGCAAAATGTTAAAAGTAATTTACTCTAGCTAGTGAGATTTATCTGTAATTTTCCCCCAATGCCTATGTTTTCTTTTTAAATTTTTTTGTTAAAAATTTTCCTGAATGTAAAGCTAACAAACGCAAAGGTATAAATTAAATCCGTAAAACGTGTGTGTATTAGTTGCTCAGTCGTGTCCAGCTTTTTGTGACCCCTTGAACGGTAGCCTGCCAGGCTCCTTTGTCCATGGGATTCTCCAGGCAAGAATGCTGACTGGATTGCCATTCCTTTCTCCAGAGGATCTTCCCGACCCAGGGATCAAACCCAGCTCTCCTGCATTGCACGCAGATTTTTTACCATTTGAGCTACAGGGAAGTCCTTTAAATCTGTAAAAATAGGATGATATTTTATGCTATATAATTTATTTGTGTATTTATTCATTTGGCCATGCCATGCAGTGTGTAGAACCTTAGTTTCCCAGCCGGTTCCAAACCTGTGCCCCCTGCAGTGGAAGTGTAGAGTCCTAACCACAGGAATGCCAGGGAAGTTCCAGATATAAATTATTTTTTAAAGCAACCCCTTTATGTTTTGGGCTTCTCTGGTGGCCCAGCTGGTAAAGAATCTGCCTGCAATGCCAGGGACCTGTGTTCTATCCCTGAGTTGGGAAGATCCCTTAGAGAAGGGAATGGCTACCCACTCCAGTATTCTGACCTGGAGAATTCCATGGACTGTATAGCCCGTGGGGTCACAAAGAGTCGGACACGACTGGGCAACTTTCCCTCGCTGACTTTATGTTATAACACCATCAGGATGAAGTTCCCTGGAGCTTGGCCCCTTCCAGCCTCCACTTTTCCATGTTGCAGTCCCCATCTCCCCCTTCTTGCCCCAGTGCAGAGGTTCCCGGGTCTGCTGGTCCCTGCGTCTGCGCGTGCCTCTCCCTGCCTTCACTTCTCTCCCTCCTTGGCCCTTGGGATGTGCTGTCAGTACCATCTCTAGGAAGCCTTTCCTGAGCTCCCAGTGCTTCTCCCTTCTCATTCCCACTGCTCCCTAACCCGTCTCTGCAGAGGTACCTGCCACACCATGATATTTATCCCTTTCATTTTCCTCTCCTGAGAGACTGAGGGTGACTTGAGGTCAGAACACTGTTGGTTAGCACAGAGCCTAGAACCTAACAGTAGGAGGCTAACTGTTGTCTGTATGTGTGTGGTTGGGTGTGTGTGAGAGAGAGAAAGAGACTGAACAATAGAAATAAAGATGTGATGAGATCAGACAAGCCGGAGTATGGGGAGAGGTGTGACTATATTTGCATGAGTGAAGCATGGGGTCTCCATGAAGATTTTAGTAGGATGGGGAGGTGAGGAGGAGCCAGAGCACTGAGGGCCTCGTTTGTCATCCTGAGGGATTCTGATTTGATGTTTAAGTGATGGAGAGCCAGTAAAGACTTTAAAGTAAAAGAATGTCTAGCCTTAGCATTTCCTAGGGTATTAAGATGTTATTAATGTTACATGAGAAGCCTGGATATAATATGTATTTGGGAAATCCTGACTTAAACCAAGTTAAATGTATTTCTCTTCTTCTGGACTTCTCAGAGTTTTTACTGTGCTAACGTGTGTTTTTATCCTCCCGAAGGGACAGTTGTGGGTGATATAATTTGCAAGATTTCCCCCGTGTGTTTATCATGGAACCCGTATATTTGGGGATTATGGTATAGACCCATTTTGGGAAATGGCCTCTGGGGAGAGCAGTAGTGTGAAGCTTTTAGTGATGGTTCCAATAGCCCTGTCAGAAACACTGAGGGCCTGAATCAGGAGGTTCGTGGTGGGAAAGGGAGAGGCAGGACCAAGGGTCTAAGTTTTCTTTCTCAGAGCATGTTCTCCAAAACTGGTGATTGATCAGTAATTTTAGAAGATCATGTCATGATTTGATAGTCGTTAATATCTGATCCAAAGATGTTAGAACAAGCATGTGAAAAGTGGTTTGAAATATCTCTCAGACAAATGGAAGCCAAGGGAAATATGTTTACAACTCTGCCAACTGATGACACAGCCCCAGGCTCACTCCACTTGATGTTAGAATCTGCATATGACCTGACTTGAGCTAATACACTTGATAAGCTGACAGGGCACATTCTAGACTGCACATGGTGGCTACTTGTTTGTGAGTGAGTCAAAGCTGGTTGCCAGGAGTCTAGGTTGGGCGGCTGAGCAGATGGATGGTGGTATCATGTTGTTGTTTAGTCACTAGGTCGTGTCCAATTCTTTTGTGACCCTGTGGACGGCAGCCCACCAGGCTTCTCTGTTGATGGGCTTTCCCAGGCAAGAATACTGGAGTGAGCTGCCATTTCTTTCTCCAGGGAATCTTCCTGACCCAGGGATCAAACCCACATCGCCTGCATTGGCAGGTGAATTCTTTACTGCTGAGCCGCCAGGGCAGCCCTATCTTTGAGATAAGCCAGATAGGAGACAGTTTGGGGGACGAAGATACTCTGTCAGTTTTTAACATGTTCATGAGGTAGAGTTGACAGTGGGACATCCTTGTGGAGAGAGGAATACCAGCAGGCCATTGGATGTATGAGTTTTCTGCTCTGATAATTTGGACTGACTCAGCCATCATTTTACCTCTGTGTCTCAACTGCTGCATATGTTAGGGATTTTGTGTCTCTTATGAGATCATAAAATATTAAATTACAGTCTGAAGACCCTGCACATTCCTAATCTTACCCCCATTGCACTTCTATACATCAGTAACCCGTGTTCCTCCATAGCTTCTCCACCACATACGCTTTCCCTTGAAGTCACTTTTGTGATTTTTTTTTTTAAGCCAATGATTTTTAGGAATATTGAAATGTACATTTTTCTCCTCCAAAGAGGAGACTGCATTTGCCTTTGCAAGTATGGGGAAGACGGGTGCTTAACAGTGTTTTTCATTGCCTTGTTTCAAGTGAAATCCTTGAGTCACTAATGCTCTAACGTGTTTCTGTTTCACTTATTTTAAGTGTAATAACAATGTTCCTTTATTTTACTTATAGCTCCAAAAGGAATTCTTCATTTGTCTCCTGATGTTTATCAAGAGATGGAAGCCAGCCGCCACAAAGTAATCTCTGGCACGACTCTAGGCTATTTGTCACCCAAAGATATGAACCAACCCTCGAGCTCTTTCTTCAGTATATCTCCCACATCGAGTAGTTCAGCTACAATTGCCAGGGAACTCCTTATGAACGGAACATCTTCTACAGCTGAAGCCATAGGTTTAAAAGGAAGTTCTCCTACTCCCCCTTGTTCTCCAGTACAACCTTCAAAACAGCTGGAATATTTAGCAAGGATTCAAGGCTTTCAGGTATGAATTAAAAGCAAAACCAAGAAAACAAAGCAATTCATTAGCCCCTAGTCCTCCATCTCTGTCCATCAGAAAGCTCATTCTTGCCTGCTAGCGTGACTTCTATGCCACTTACATTGTAAATCATTAGGAACACAGAGGACAGGAAAACGAGCCATGTGCACATGCCTCATTTTAAAGATTTTTCATTCTCTCCAGTAATTATTTTTTGCTGCCTGGCTCTCCTCCATTTTTCTTTCTTCCTCCTCTATTTTTTTTTTTTTAAGACATTTTTCATCCTCTGTTCCGTCTTCTGATTGGTCTCAATTGGGCGCATCTATTCCCTTCACTCTGTCTTCCCAAGTAAAGATCCTGCCTTCATACATTTGGTCTTAGTAAACACTAAGTGCTCCCTCAGTTTACAGTAAGATTGAGTTTTTCTAATGCTGATTTTACTTTCATAGCAATTTTTTGAATTTGGCATTCTGTTGCTAGTAATGATTCAGAGATGCCACTAAGGTACAACATCCTAGAAGTCTGTTGTCTTAGGAGTTCATTAACCTTGGTGTTAGAACAGTAATAAATGCTTTCTAGCTGTTAGAGGCATAAAAACATGTATTGTTTTACTGGATTGTGTTTTGAACCATCTAGGGTAGCACCTACCTCAGATGGTACCAGTAATTCTATTTCACTGGGCAGTCTACACCTAGCTTATAGGCCTCTTGTTGTGTATAAGAATTTGGGGCTGGAAACTCTCTCCCTCCCCCATTTAGTCATTATTCCCTTTTGGAAAAAAAAAACAAAACCGAATAATCCTCGGTGGGTAGATCTTTTAAGAATTGTTAACTCTAGGAAGAGGAAATACCTGTGTTTTGACATCTTAGTTGCCTTGAAAATCCTGTACTGAACTGTAACCACTGGACTGGATGAACAGCGGCGGGCTTGTGTGTGGAAAGAACAGGCTGTCCCCCCAGAGTTCACTATTTTCATGCCCCTTTCCATCTTAGTCTTATTCCCTAAGACCAAAAGCTGTAATTTCCTTTAGAAATGCTCTAGAAGGTCTGTATTGTCTAAAATGATCATGTATTTATAAATTTTTTTCAAATTTAGATATGAGAGAAGATCACATGGTTGAGGGGGTAGAATTTTTGCATGTTTTTTTTTTAGTTTGTTTCCCTTCACAGAAACCTGATTCTTTCCAATCTCTTGCCAGGTAGTGGTTAGTGTTTTTAATTAGATTATTAATATGAAATCTAAAAGGCTGTTAGCAGTTTTTGGCTCTGTCATCTGAAATTTTAATCATTTAATTTAAAAATTAAAATTTTAGGGTTTGTTTTTGTGGTTTACCTTAAGAATAATAATCACTGTTTAAAAGGACCTTGATTCACACAGCTTAAAAGTCCTGGAGAAAAAGAACTAAGCAATTTTTAGTTCTATCTGTAATGTGCATAGGATGAACTAGAAATAAACTGTGATAGAAGGGAATTCACTGTTTATTTACAAATCTAGTTGTCTAAAAATGTCCGAAAGTAATACTACATTTGAATTTTTATAGAAACAAAGCACAAATTGATTCAGGCTCTGAATTGATTTTTTTGCTTGGAGAAGTTATATGGTAGATGTTCATTTTGCTGCCAGAACTACTTAAAATTTTTAAATTTGTATTTATTTGTTAATTCTTGGCAGTGACAGCAACTATAATTTTAAAATAGTTTTGCTTTAGTCAAAATGTAGAATCTGTTACTCCTATATTTGGGTTGACTACTCAGACCCTTTTTTTTTTCTTTAAAGTTTATGCTGAGATAATACACTCTTATTTATGGACAAGTGAGTAAACATTTCCAAATTGTGTATGGTGATTTTTACATACTAATGAATATAAGCAGATGGTTTGAAACGTTACTGTGCTTCTTTGGTCAAACGAGCTTGGTGTTGATCTGAAATATTGTGTTGCTGACAAGCTGCAACGGGCAGCTGTGCGGTGAACAGACTGTGGGAAATGGCTCCGTGCCCTGACAGGTGCCTAGCACATCCTCATAATGTCACAGTAGAAGAGTCTTTGTGGTTAAGAGTTTTAAAGCCTATTTCTTTATAGGTAACTTTCTCAGGTGTATTTACCTGCTAGAAAAACATGTAGATTGTTTCTGTTTCTTAAATGTTTTAATTGGACCATAGTTTAGAAATGATAGGGCCAGCTTGTTACGGATTCCATGCTATTGTGTTATTTTTATTTCTGGAACTTAAAAACAATAAATTCTTTCTCTGTGTCTCAAGGTTAGTACTTTTAAAATTTTGTTATTGTACACTGAATAGATATTATTGCTTATTGAATATTGTATAAACTCTTCTCTGGCCTTCTGTGCCCATTGACATTTGATTTAAGCCTACCAGAGCCATTGTATGTGACAGCTATGTTGTATTAAAAGTAAAAAATATATTAGTGTACTGAAACTATGTTGTTTTAACTTTAAAATTTTTTTCATTACCCACTCTTTAACTGAAATTTATGAGTGACAAAAAGCTTATTTGCTCACCATAATGAAAGTATTAAACTCACATCCTTTCCTTTAAGTCTATAAAATAATTAAAATTATTATACAGTTAAAAGTTATTATTATTAATAAAGCTGGCTCCACAGGTCAGAAGATGACTGAACACTTGCATATTCTTAGTAATTCTTTTATCCTTGCTTGGGCTAACCTAAAGTTTTTAATCACATTTTAGATGCAAGCTTTTGGATTTCTATCATAAATGAATATTTATTTTTTTAAGTTTTATTGAGTATGGTTTTTTAAGTTTTCTTTTAGAGCTTGAATGTTATTGACTTATTACTTTTTAGGGAAAAAACGTTTTATATCAGTAGTTCTGCAATCTTGAAGCTTTGTCCAGCCCAGTTGGTATGCTTCTTTAACTTCTGTGCATTTCATGAAAATTCATTTGAAATACAGGTATACCTTAGTGTCCAGGGTTCCTTGGTGTGTACTTGATACTCTCTAATTATAATGCCAAAATGTTTCAAAATCAGTCAACTTCTTAAAGAAAATCATTATGGAGGAGACATTTTTGAAATGCTCATCAGCTTTTGAGCCGAAGTAGATTTTGTTTCATTGTGTTATAATTTACATTATTGTGAGTTTTTGCATCATAAATATGTTTTCCATACTCATTATATTAGAAATCTCTGTATAATTAACTGTAAGCAGTTTCATTGTTTAATTGAGCCATTAGAAAAATTAGACTGGAAATTAAAATGAATTATTTTAGTAAATTATCCTTTCTAGATGGGTTTAATTTTAATCTTTTAGTCTGTACCCTTCCTTGTGATTATCACCCAGTGAGCAGTGTTGTTTTTAAAACCTCCAGAGTGAAATATAAAAAATTAGATTTGTTTTTTTCATATTAAGAGTGTAAAGAAAGCACTTAGTACCTTAGTTAAACCATATTTAATTTATTTTTTAAAAATCAGGGAATGTTTTACTGGGCGGAGTACCTTCTCATTATTGTGAATTCTAGATGTTGGTGCGATTTTTAGCAAGATGAGAATGTCAGTGGAACGCTCAGAAGTATCTATTTAATTAAAAACTTTCTTTTCAAGTACAATTCAAACATAATACCTTTCAACTAATATGTCTTCTTTTTTGAAGTTTAGTATGATTACAGCAGGTTTCTTTTATGATTATGGGCTTCTCTTAAATATTTATTTTTGGCATGTATGACATAACATATTTTAACAGTTTGGCCTCAGTATAGTTTACACTGAAATGGGACATGGGGAGTGGGGCTTGCCCAACTCGAGAATCAACATTTGTCCTTTCTTTTTTTTTTTTATTTTCCCTATACCTCAGTTTTTGTAATCCATGTATTTATAATCTTGAGTTTTTTTGATTTATAATCAGGCTGATTTATAATCAGGCTATTTGCGGCTAGTTTTTTTGGAGTAAGGGGTCGATTTTTTAAAAACCAGTATAAGTAAAATTTTGTAGATTTCTAATAGGAAAATATGGAGAAAGAAATTATGCATGGACCTATACTCCCCTACTTAAAAATGTTTTCCCCCATTTCTAATTTGTCCTCGAAACATAACTTACCGTGTCACTTCTGAGCCCAAATTTTCATCTACACTGTTACACAATGTATATAAAGTGATGAGAAATTACTCAGAGTACAATGAGCAAAATACATTATGGGTTTGGCATGGGGTCAAGAGATTTTGCTCTGATTTATAGTCACTTCTTACAGAACCCTTTTGGATTTAGCCTCAACTTTCCAAAGACCTTGGAGAAATTGGAAGAATTCTCCTGAAGTCTTTGGTCTTCCTGTGGTGACCCTAAAACTCAGGTTTGTTCTTCAAATGGGCAGCCTGTTATCTGCAAACTGACCTGTTGTCTGGTTTCTTCAGAGTTTGATATACTTGGCCAAAACCTCAAGGGCACACAAACTATCAATACGTTTCACATAACTATAGTTCATAAAAACCATTAGAATTACATATCAGCTCACTTGCCTGAAATTTCCAACTATTTAGAGAAAAATATTACATTTGAAGAAAGAAAGCCTGATGCATATAAAAACACGGTGTGATGAATAACAGTTAAGAATCAAGCAAGACTTAAGTAAAATAGTCCATTTGTTGTTTAGTCTCCAAGTCATGTCTGACTCTTTGTACCCCATGGACTGTAGCCCGCCAGGCTCCTCAGTTTGTGGGATTTCCCAGACAAGAATACTGGAGTGGGTTGCCATTTCCTTCTCTAGGGAATCTTCCCAATCCAGGGATTGAACCTGCATCTAATGCATTGACAGGTGGCTTCTTTACCACTGAGCCACCAGGAAGGCAAAATAGTCCATTATTACCACATAAACTTTTCAAGACTAACTCTGCCCTAAATCACTGCAGAATGTAATCAGGATAGACATACTCTTGAGCCTTGATACACCAGCATATACATAATAAGACACATTTCAAAGAAAGAGTAATACATAGAAGAGCTGTCCTAACACAGTGACTTTGATGTGGATCTGAAATGAGCCACTGATGTGCAGAAAAAAATAGTTGCCATTATGTGTCATCCCCAACTAGAAATACCTGTAGCCTTTTCTGTTTGTATTGCAAGAGATTTCAAGAATTCTATTTGAAATTATTTGAAAAGCAATAAGCAATTGTTTCTTCAATCAAGTTGAAGAAAAGGAAATTATTTTTCATCTAAAGGTGAATTTCATTTCCTTTTGCTAGAGATGGTTGGCAATGATGTGATTTTTTACTTAATAACAGAAGATTAATTGTAGTACCCATCAGGTGCTACATCATGTCAGGCTGGTGTGTATATATATATATATATACCTATTTTTTCTAAGTTATGTTGAAATGGTCTCTTTTTCTCTCTTCAGCATTCGGCTACAGCTACAAGTTTTTTTTCCCATGAATGAAAAGTGTCTAAAATTTCAAATGTGTTGTTCTCTTCTCATCCAGGACAACTCTTGAGAAAAAGAGAGCAGTATGTGGAATGCTGCATGTAAAGTTTTCTGCACACTGAAAAAAACTACTCTGACATGCCAGGGGTATTAGAATATACATGAGTAAACAGGGAAATGAAACTGACATTTATTGACTGCCTTGTTATGTATCAGAGAGCGAAAGAGGCATTACGCATATTATTTTATGACACAGCAGAAATGCCAGTACATTTTTGCTTCTTGATTACAAATCTTTATTTTAAATCCAACTATTTTATAGTGTTTGAAGCCTGATTCCTGAAGGTAGGATTAGTGTTCATGGTAATCTATGGTCTTTTGGATATTGCTTTGGTTTAGTCATAGATTGCATTAATAAATTTATTTATGCCTTCCACGCTGGTGGCTCAGATGGTAAAGAATCTGCCTGCAGTGTAGGCGATTCAGGTGTGATCCCTGGCTCAGGAAGATCCCCTGGAGAAGGGAATGGCTACTCACTCCAGTATTCTTGCCTGGAGAATTTCATGGACAGAGGAGCCTGGCAGGCTACAGTCCGTGGGGTTGCAAAGAGTCGGACATGACTGAGCTACTAACACTTTCACTTCTGTTTTCTTTCATGCACTCCACTGTGTACACAACTGAGTCTGAGTCATTTAAGAGTTAATTCTCTTTTGAGCTGGAAGGAACTTTAGATTTTATTCAGAGATATAACTTTATGATGTAAATACACATTTGCAGAACTACACAAATAAAACATCCTATTACTAATGTAGGTTACTCATGTTCACATAGAGAATTATTAGTTCCTTCTAATCCCTGGCAGATTTCAGGGAAGTTCTGTCTTCACATAGTCTCATCAAAAAGCAGATTTAACTGTTAGAAGTAAGAGATGTTTGAAAAGCTCCTAAAATGTTTTTATCTGTAGTATTGTTTTTTAAAGTACAATAAAAGTTCACAATCAAGTCCTATAGTACTGTTGTCCCCAACCTTTTTGGCATCAGGGACCAGTTTCCTGAAAGACAGCTTTGCCATGGATTGGGCAAGGACTGGTTTCTGGGTGATTCAAGCACATTGCATTTATTGTGCACTTTATTTTTATTTTTATTACATCAGCTCCACCTCAGGTCATCAGGCATTAGATCCCAGAGGTGGGGACCCCTGCTAGAGAACATTTGAAGAAACAGGGACTACAATTGGAGAAGGATACACAGTCCACAACTTCAAAAATTCTAGAAATAGTAGATAGGATAGTATATTAAGAATAGTTTTCATTAATTTCAGTATGTATGTGAAGAACAGATGGATATGAAGTTAATTCATTTATAAAATATTATTGAATACTGGAATTGATTTAGTTAATAAATAAATTGAATATTTATTTATTTAATCACTCTGGGCAGCGACTTAACAAGTACCTACACATGTCAGGTAGCATACTAAGCAGTGGGCACAGGAAGTGTTATGGTCAAGTTGGGGTCAGACAGGAAAATAAAACCAATACACAGAAGATTGGCCACTACTACAATTGAGTCCAGTTTCCAGGGATCAGTTTTTGAACATAATGCAACAATTTAATTAAAAAATTACATATTTGTAGTAAATATGTAATATGCTACAATCTACTGCAGGAAATAATGAAATGCCTTCCTCATGTAATAAGTGTCATTATAGGTGTAATGTGGTAAGTGATCAGGGGCGGTGTGGTTGGCCATGTAAGAAAAATGGGTGGGAATCAACAGCTCTGACCGATTGAATTAGGAAGTATTCATAGTAGAGGGACTTTTGAATAAATTTTAAGAAGTACATAGAATCTTAAGGTGAATTCTAAGAAGGAAAGGAATTGTAGGCAGAAGGAGGTAAGTACTCGAGACATAAAAGGGTACATGTTTTAGAATGCTCAGAATTCAAAGCGGAAGTGTCAGCAAGGAAGCTGAAAAGACATGTCTGTGTTGCTGAGGATTTGAAGTTAGCTGTTAGAGACCGCCAACTTCTTTTTTAAAGGATGGTGACATTGGTTTTTTATTTTAGAGAGATAATTTTGTAGGCATGTGGAGGAGGAACTAGACAAAAAAAAAGATTGGTAGCAGAAAGTCCAATTAGAGGGACTTTGCTTGAATTCAGTAGAAAAATAGCAAAGATTGAATTAAGCAAAGCTAATGGTTGTAAGGGCTTCCCAGGTGGTGTGGTGGTAAATAATCTGCCTGCCAATGCAGGAGATGCAGGAGACTCGAGTTTGATACCTGGGTTGTGAATATCCCCTGTAGAATGAAATGGCCACCCACTCCAATATTCTTTCCTGGGAAATTCCATGGACAGAGGAGCCTGGCAGGCTACAGTCAGTGGGGTTGCGAAGAGTCAGAATGACTGAGCTACGAGCACACAGCGGTTGTGGAGGAGTGGGGCAGAGGTGCAGGTGTTCGCGGTACAGATAAGAGGAGTAAATGGTCTCTTGTGCCTACTTCTGTGAAGGGTACTTTCACTTCTCTGATCAGGAGGGAAGCTAGATGTAATGCACTGAAGAGCAGTTAGAGGCTATCTGAGAATATGTTGACCATTCCAAGAATTTGAGAATAAAGTAAAGTAGGAAGATAGTATGAATGTTTTAGGAAAGGTTCTATTTTTTAATATGAATGTCATGAATAAACTTAGAGGAAGTTAATAAGTTCCATTTTAAACATGGTGAACTTGAGTTGCCTTTGGGACTTTCAAAGTCAGCTGTCTAGTAGGCATTCGTCAGTGGTTCTGGTGAACAGCAAGAGGGCATAGGACACAGATATTCGAGAGTCTTTGGTGTGCAGATGTAACTGATGCCATAAAAGTAGGTAAGACTGACCAAGAAAAGTGGGCAAAGACCTCGGAGATATTCCCAATGAATACTAACAGTTTAAGGGATTGGTTCATTCATTAAGTCAACTGAAGTCTATTGAGCACCTGCTATGAACCGGGTGCACTTTTTGGCACTAAGGATATAGTGTAAATGACAGTCAAGTGTTCTGTCCTCGTGGAGCCATCATCAGGATGGGATTGATGGGAGTGGGATGTGGAATATGGCCAGGGCGAAGGGAACAGGACAAGTGGAAGGGTACACAATCACATCTGGACACAAGATAAATTCAAATGATTAGTCTCCTAAGGTAATAATTAATTGGAAATTAATTGGGAGATTAATTATGATTATTTTGACTTAGTGTTGCCAGCTGTTGTATCAGTGTATCAAATAACTATACCTTTTAATTGTTTAATGGCTTGCATTGAGGTATAATTTACACCTGATAAATTATACCCATTTTAGTTGCATAGATTGATGAGTTTTGAAAAATGTATGCCACTGTGTAACTACAACCACAGTCAAGATGGGGATGTTTCTATTACTGTGAAAAAATTCCCTGTTGCCTCTTTGTAGCCTGTTTTTCTCACCTCTCTGTGGCTTGGTGGCAACCAGGCTATCCTTCGTTAGTACTAGATTAGTATTGCCTAAAATTTTGTAAAAATGAAATCATACAGCGTGAACAGACAGTTTTGTTTCCTGCTTCTTTCACTCACTGTAATGTTTTTGAGATTGTTCATGTGCATATCAGCGGTTTGTTCCTCTGTGTTGCTAAGAACTAGTTCATTGCATGGACATATACCACAAACTATCAGTTTATCTGTTGATGGACATTTGCGTTGTTTTCAGCTTGAGGCTATTATGAATAAAGCTGTTTGCGACTATTCATGTACAAGATTTTGTGCAGAGTTTCCAGTTCTCTTGAAAAAAGTACCTCAGAGTGACATTCCTGGGTCACATGGTAAGTGTCCGTACAAATTTACAAGAAGCCATCAGATTCTCTTACAGAGTGCTCTATCAGATTGCATGGGCTTCTCTAGTGGCTCAGTGGTGGAGAATCTGCCTGCCAATGCAGGAGACGTGGTTCAATCCCTGGGTCAGGAAGATCCCCCTAGAGAAGGAAATGGCAACCCACCCCCATGTTCTTGCCTGGATTCTGTGGACTGAGGAGCCTGGCGAGCTACAGTCCATCGGGTCGCAAAAGAGTCAGACACAACTTAGAGACTAAACGACAAAAGCAACAGGAAATCATGTTACCTTCCTCCCAGGACTGTATGAGGGTTTCATACATTGATGAGTCTTACTCTATGAAGGATACAGTGCTGTCTCATTGACATTTTAGTTTGTATTTTCCTGATGACCCATAATATGCACTTCTTTTCTTGTGCTTGTTGGCCAATTTTCTCTTTGTGAAATGTCCACATTTTTTTCTCAGTTTCTGGTATCGATTTTTAAAAATTATTGTGTCATCAGAGTTTTTTATATATTCTAGATACAGGTCCTTTCTGTTGCAGATATTATCTCCCTGCCTGTAACTTGTCTTTTCAGTATCTTAATGGCATCTTTTAAAAAGTGGAGAAGTTTTCAATTTTGATGAAGTTCAATTTTTTGTTTTTTTTCCATAAATTATACCTTTTTTGTCCTATCTAAGGAATATCTGACTACCCCAAGGTTGCAAAGATTTTCTCTGATTTTTTTCTAAATGCTTTCTGGTTTATGCCTTTGTGTTTCATGCTGATATTCATTTAATTTTTTGTGTATGGTGTGGGTGAGAGTCTCTTTTTCCCACAGGATAATCAGTTGTTTCTGTACCATATATGTACTGTGTTGTTTTACTCTAGCTGCTCTTAAGATATCTGTTCATTTTTGGTTTCACCAGTTTGGCTGTGCTATGTCTAGGGTTGTTTTTAATCCTGCTTGGGATTCATTTAGCTTTTTAGATTACCATAATGTTTCTCATTAGTTTTGAAAGATTTGGGGCTAGTTTCTGTTTGTTTGTTTGTTTTTTTCCAAAAAATTTTTTTTGCCCTTTTCTTTGTCTTCTCCTTTTGGGATTCCAGTTACGTATGTGTTGAGCCTCTTGATATTGTCTTTGAGGTCTTTGAGACTATTTACAGTTTTTCACTATCTTTGGATTGTGTAACTTTGGTTGGTTTATTTTCAGATTTACTAGTTCTTTTCTCTGTCCTCTCCAATTTGCTGTTGAGCCCATATAATAAATTTTTCACTTCAGTTATTCTACCTTTTTGGGATGGGGGCTTCCCAGGTGGCACTAGTGGTAAAGAGCTCGCGTGCCAGTGCAGGAGATGCAGTTGGATCTCTGGGTTGGGAAGATCCCTTGGAGGAGTGCATAGCAACACACTCCAGCAGTCTTGCCTGGAGAATCCCATGGATAGAGGAAGGAGCCTGGCAGGCTACAGTCCATAGGGTCGCACAGTCGGACATGACTGAGCGACTAAGCACAGCACATTGTATCTGTTTGCTCTAACATTTCTATTTGATAATTTTTTAATTGGTGATGCTATCTACCGTCTCATCCTCTGCCACCCCCTTCTCCTTTTGCCTTAAAACTTTCCCAGCATCAGGGTATACAGAGTGCCTATATAACCTATTTTCCTTTGACCTTGAAGAAAGTTTTCCTTGTTAAAAAGTTATTTCTTTGCAAAGCCTGTGGATTTTCATGTAGCTTGTTTTACGTATGTAAATGGCTGTGTGTGAGTGCATCAAAGCCTGAGTACAAACTACAGAAGAGAGGAACTTCTTTTCTTGTAGATGTGTAAATTGACTGTTAAAAATTTTGTAGTGTTTTGTTTTGATGGAAATGTAAAACTAAAATAATTCTGTGTGTGTATGTATCATTTATATATTAATTGGCTGCCTCCTTAGACCTTCACTGGCATAGTCAATGAAGCAGAAAAGGAGTGAACAAAGATTTAGGATTTGTGTCATGTACAAACTCACCACTTAAAGTAAGAATGCAGTTATCTTCCTTAACAATACTGAGAACACATCTGTTGCATTTGTTGGACAGTTTTTTTCTGTGACTTTATACTAGAAATAAATCTGTACATCACTGCTGGATTTTGTATACCAAATAAAGTCGTGTAATTTTCAAATCTTTTCCTAAGCATAGAATTTCCAAAAGAGAGAAAAGATAATTACAAGTTGAGGCTCAGTCTGTATAATGTGATTTCATTCATTCACTTATCCCTTTAGAGGCATTAATGTGACAGGCATATTGTATGCAGAGTAAAATAGATTACTCATCCAGCTAAAACACTGGTACATGACTGAGCATGTTAAATATATGTTTACATTTTAGTTATAAAGGACTTGACTTTAGTTATGAAAAGCATTGAGGAAATAAGCTTTAGGGAAAGTCAATTACAGACATTATCCTAATGTAATATTATTCTTCATAATTATACATTATGTCATATCTTAATTTTTAACATTATTATGGGATGTGTTATTCTAATAATACCTATTATTTATTTTAATGGTAACCGTGAGCCAGGCATCATTCTAAGTACTTTTCCTGGGGGAACTTCTTTTATTTATCACTTATAAATTTGTTAGTCATAAATAGATAACAGTGTGGATTGGTATTACTACCTGGGAAAGTGAAAGTGTTTGTTGCTCAGTCATGTCCAACTCTTTGTGGCCTCATGAACTGTAGCCCGCCAGGCTCCTCTGTCCATGGAGTTCTCCAGGCAAGAATACTGGAGTAGGTTGCCATTCCCTTCTCCAGGGGATCTTCCTGATCCAGGGATCAAACCCAGGTCTCCTGCCTTATAGGTGGATTCTTTACCATCTGAGTCACCAGGGAACCACCCAAATAACTGAGATGATTTACATGTTCTCAAGTCATCTAAAAATGTAGTTGCTATTGTTTAGTTGCTGAGCTGTGTCTGACTCTTTTGTGACCTCACGGACTGTAGCCCGCCAGATTCCTCTCTTCTGTTCATGAGATTTCCCAGGCAAGAATACTGGAGTTGTTTGCCATTTCCTTCTCTAAGGGATCTTCCTGACCCTGGGATCAAACCTGCATCTCCTGCAATGGCAGGAGGATTCTTTACTATTGGGGCACCTGAGAAGCGCCCCCGCCCCCCCAAAAAAAGGTGTAGTTAAGAAATATTTATTACCAATTTACTTATTAGAGTAATATTTATCAAAGAGTATTGTTTTATGCTTTGCTAAGAATATGCTGATTTTCATGTTAACAAACATTTAGATCTTTTGTACAGCTAGTGTGCAGACTCTGCAAGAATCAAACATGTTTGGAGTATTCTAAGATCTAGTACTAAATTGCCACTCTTCAGCTCTTTGCTGTCTTCACCCATCCTTGGAGGCAATAGCTACAGTGGGATCTCTGCCTGCTGCTGTGGACTAAATCCATGAATGGGAGGTGTGCTCATGAAACATGTTTTCTTGACATAGTGATGATATTAATTATCAGACGTCAATGTACAGACCTTTATCTTAACAATCTATTGAGCAGCTTTCTTTGAACATGGACCTTTTTTACACTCTCTTCATTTTTGTCCCACAGTGGGTGACCGTTAAAAATATGTAACAGACAACCAGTTCCCTGATGAGATTAGTAAAATAGTCGTCCGACATTAGGGAATTTCTCAACCTCTGCAAGAAACAATTTGATTCAACTTTTTGAGAGGTAGGGGGTATAGAATTAAAATTTTTCATTTGAATGGTCCCTCATGTTTTCAGAAGGGCATGAAAAAATTCACATACCTAGCTTTTTATATGTTATTTTATAGCTTATAGTATTTTTCCTTATTTCATTTTTTTTAAGGAATGAGGATATTTATTCAAATCAAATCAAGGTTTGCCATTTAAACATATCACAAATTGAGCTTTGAATTCTTTATTTCTTGAGTTATCTGAATAGTCTCAGACACAAATCACTTCTCCTTTCAAGAAGAAGAAATCTCTAGACTGGCGGAAATTGTTAACAGCATGCACAATTATAGCATCTCATCTGGGTTTATGCGATTACAAATCAAACTAGGAAACTTATTTTAACATAAAAATTATTATAGATTTGCAAATTTAAAAGGAAGCTGCATTATTTAATTTGCACATATTGGAATTTCTGACCCATTATTTTTAGTGGAATATTTTTTGTAAGCCCAAGAGAAAGAAACAAAATGTCAATTTGCTGTGGTCAATGGTGTTATAAATCCAGAACTAGTGCTACAACAGTGTAAGAATCAAGATGAGTTGTGTACATTTTAGAATACAAAAGATAGCAAAATTATATGATTCATAAACAGTAAATCTTAAATATAGGAGATGATTCTGTAGTTTTCTAAAATTATCTTTATTCATTTTTCTTTGATCAAAATCAAGATCTATGACACTGGAATATTATCATTGTACATTGGAAATTTTAGGGCCACATTTGTAGAAACAGCAGTTTTGTTGTAGCAGAAATATTTCACCCATCAATCCTGAAGATTTGTACATTGTAGAATGCAGTGGAATATTATTACCCTAATTATTTTAGCCTAGAGTTCTAAGATCCCTGGTTTCTGCTGATGCTTTGAATCATCAGAAGCATTTTTAGAGTTAGAAAGATGAATTTTAAAATGTCATTCATACATTATTCTCCTTTAGAAATTCAGTTTTATGAACTCTTATGTTTCTATGTCCAGGAAGAGAATAAATAACTGAAGAGCCATTTCCAACCTGTTTTATTGGTGATTGATTATATAAAATATGATTCTTTCTTAAGACCTTTTGTCTGTATATTGTAACTTTTTATTTAATTTGAAATCATGTCCTCAAGCAGTAGTTTCCTATTTTTTTTTTTTACATATTTTTATCTGTTTGGAGGGAGCAGTCTCAGTGCAGTGAGGGTATAAACATGGAATTTTATTTCTCCAGCCACCACTTTTGCCCATGATTGGTCATATCTCTCATTCATGTTTCTTTTTATATTTGGCAAACCCCATGGTTTTCTGGTCATCTTTAGTTTTGAAAAATTTAGTGCAGTTCACTGTAAAACTACAAGCTCATGTCCACCCCCGCCACCACCTCCCCCCCCCCACAACTGCCAACTGTCTGTTTTAGCTCAAAATACACAGGGGAGGGAGGGTTTACGGTGATTTCCTCTTGTCTTCCTCATACTCCAGCACCTTTGAATATTGCGATTGGTGGGCTGGGGACTTGATCTGCTTCTGAGGCATGTTCCTCCACATTCTACCTCTGTTTCAGGCCTGGTCACTCCTCTGATGGAAGCCCTGCAGGTGGACTAGGGGAGGGGAGGGACTAGAGGAGGCTAAGACTTAGCCTAGTTTCATCCATTACTAGTTTCCTTGTAGATGATGTTCACTTTTTTTTCCCTTTGTTGAAGTATAGTTGCTGTGCAATATTATGTAAGTTTCAGGTGTGTGATACGGTGATTAACAATTTCTAAAAGTTCTACTCCATCTATAGTTACTGTAAAATACTACATGATTTTCCCAGTTCCCTCCATCCCTGAAGGGCAGCCATGTTTCATTTGGACTTTACCAGTGATCCATGCCCCTAACTTTGTTCTTGGTAGATGTCACTTTGCTTGGCCTGAGAAGCCCTTTGGCTTCTGCTGGGACTCTTTTTCATTGAGTCCTACATGTATTGTTCTACCAATATTCAATGTCTGTAGGATGTCTAATATTTTACAGGATATTGCAAGCTCATGGTGAATTAGAAGAAAAGTTAAATCTTTCAGTCCTAGTATCCAAGCCACTGATGGAAATGAAGTTTGAAATTTATTTTTTGACTGGAATTGTCTTGTGCTCTTTTTGTCCTTCCTAATTTTCATTTCTCTAGAAGAAAAAAATAAAGCTGCAGTAAGTTGGCTGACATATGAGCATGTTCACTATCAATGTGGGTATTTAGGAGAGTGTCTTGTCTTTCATATGGTCTTTCAATTGATGTCAAAAGGTGATTATATTTTATTTTAAAAAATGTTTTTTGATAGCACTGTATCAGACATAATATTTTAACTATACTATAAATGGTTGTGAGCTATAGCTATTGTAGTGTCACCATTGATTGACTTTTGCATAAACCTATTATGTGGTAAGTTTCATTCCCCCCCTCATATTTCACTGCTGCATAGTAAACAACAGCCCACATTCTTGAACTCATACACTGAGTGAACTTTTAATTTGCTTAGGAGGTACAGTGAATTCGAACTGTCATCAAATCCTTTCCCCAAAGTTAATTTGGAAAAAATATTTTTATAACAAAATCTTTAAAGTGCTTTGGAAACAAAGCTTTGTATGTTGACTTGATTTGAACCCTAAACTACTTTTTATAGATTCCAGGAAGTTTCCCTGCCTTAAGGGATACTAATGGCGAATCTTAACAACCTTACTGGTTTAAAAATGTTATTAAACCATTAGATGAGGATTTATATCATTTCTGTCAGATCCATATTATATGTGTGTGTGTGTATATATATTTATTTATCACAAAAGCAACACTATTTTTACTTTATTAGCTTAGAATTCAGAGAAGGCAATGGCAACCCACTCCAGTACTCTTGCCTGGAAAATCCCATGGGCAGAGGAGCCTGGTAGGCTGCAGTCCATGGGGTCGCGAAGTCAGACACGACTGAGCGACTTTCACTTTTCACTTTCATGCATTGGAGAAGGAAATGGCAACCCACTCCAGTGTTCTTGCCTGGAGAATTCCAGGGACGGGGGAACCTGGTGGGCTGCCGTCTATGGGGTCGCACAGAGTTGGACACGACTGAAGCAACTTAGCAGCAGCAGCAGCTTAGAATTAAACACTGCTTGATAGAACTTTTTTGAAAGTAGATAAATGGAAGGATGGAAATTTTTCCATCGGGCAGATGGACTCACATTCCCCTACCCCCACCCCTCATACCTTACCTCTGATAGAGTGTCTTACACATGGTTTTAATAATGGTTGGTTGTATTCAACTAAAAGAAAAATAATATTATAGTAACTTTATTTTGGTCTGTACATTATAAGTCATTTCAGTTTAATTCATTTTGATTGTAATGTCAAAATTCCAGACAGAACATGGTATACTGAGATACATACATACATATATGTGTGTGTGTGTGTATGTGTGTGTATGTATAACATTGGTTTTATAGGGACTATAAGGTAGAAATAGAAGAATGTCAGACCAATCAAGTGGCAGTCACACACACATAGAGTCAAAGATGAAGAAAATTCAGGTTGACAAAATTTTATTTGATTCAAATGAACTTGACTTATGCTGACCCTGGAGTCCTTTATGCATTATGAGAAGTTGGACAAAAAAGATGAGTGTAGCATTTAGTTGTGAATTTTCCTTCTAGCTGTACTAATGTAGAGCACTCTGCCAAGCATTTCCTAATACTCTTTTAAAGAATATTAATATAAAATATTAATTAAAATTAATAGAATCTCCATAGATCTTCGAGTCCCAGTAAGGTTTTAAATATTTGAATTGTGTTCTGCATAAGTTACGTGAAGTTCTTCTTGAAAGCTAGAACCTTTGCAAAGGACCGATTGCATCTGGCTCCCTTTTACTGGTGGCGTTCAGCAGCTTGCGTGTGTTCTGTTATAGGTGCACTACTGTGATAGACAGAGTGGCAAAGAGTATGTGACCTGTCTGACATTAGCCCCTGTGCAGATGACCTTCCATGCTATTGGAAGCTCCATTGAAGCCAGCCATGACCAGGTATAATGTGCCACTACCATTTTGCTGTGCTATGGCCCAGCTAAGACATCCCAGACCATCAAAGTGGAAGCTATATGCACACATACAGCTTTGCTTACCCTAATGTATCAGCCACTAGTGCCATTTACTAGACTTTTGAGAAATCAAAATTCTGTGCGTGTGTGTGTGTGTGTGTGTGTGTGTGTGTGTGTGTGTTGGTAACCTGGTATCTTAGGAAATGTAAATTATTTTAGACTTCTGGTTTGTGATTCATTATTAAACATAGAATTCTCTTATAAGGAAAAAGTAATGGCCCTATGTTATTTTTATTTTTAATAATTACATATGGAAAGAGGGTCAGCAACACAATATAGATAACACTGGAATCTCACTATGATAAACTCACTAAGATATATGTGACTTAGTTCTATTGAAGAGAGTTTCATGTTACAGAATATAAAATAACAGAGTAAACTTTTACAACCATCCAATTATTCTCATAACTTGGGCTATTATTAAAATGACATTCCAGTGTTGTTTTTACTTTTAAAAGTTTTAGTTCTGAAATAAAGCTAAAAATCTGAAAAGTGTATTTTCTGAAAAGACAGATGCCTTTGATTGTTTAGACAGCAACTTGAGAGTGCATCCTGTTTATAATACATATTTTCAATTAAAATAATCATGAGATTAGACTAAACTAATGATCTGGGTCATAGAATTTCTAGTTTGGAGTCAAAATAAATAGACATATATAGCTTACTGTATGACTAACCAGCTGTGCTTTTTTAAATTAACCATTTTCATGCAGAACATTCGTAACACACTTTCATATCCTTTTCTCAGTAAATTTGAGAATTTCTAATAGTCTTGCCTGACTCTTCTTTTCTGAGTAGTATCCTTGCATGAAAAGAATAAAAGAGCATAATAGTGTTATCTTCTCAAATACATGGTTTATTGTCCAGCCCAAACAAGACCTAAGAGAAACATTCCTAAGGGCATACCTCTCTAGTTCATGATGTCCCTGACATTATGGATTTCCAGTCATCATTTGATTGGTGAAAAGGCATTGTGGTGTTTCGGAAGGAGCAATAATCTAATTGTAACTAATCTGAGTGTTAGTTACTAACCACAGTATACATAAGCTGCTACAGCCACCTGGGTGAATACTATCATCTCTTTGGGACTCTGTTTCCAAGGATGCTAAGTGAGGGAGTTGTGTTAGTTGACTTGCAAGATTCATTCCAGTGCTGCCATTTTACAATGCTCTAAGTAATCTTTGTTCTTTTGGTTGAATGAGTCCAGCCAGTCGTTAACAGATAATAGCATGCCAATCTGGGAAGCAGCTTAGAGGTCTCGCCAGCACTTCTTAGGGTTCAGCACTGATGTTAGCTCCAGCTGCAGAAGAGACTACAGCAGGGCTTGGAGGCCCAGGGAGGAGGCACATCTGACCTAGATGATGGAATATTTTGTGTTTCCCTGTATAAAACTGTAGCTGAGCCATATGTCGGGTGCCACAGATGCGTGGTATGAATGGTTCCTGCTCTTATGGAGCACACACGCCAGCACCTTCACCCCTCTGAATAATTTGCAAGAAGTCTATCTGCTGCTTCTCCAACTCTATATATTCACTCATGCCAAAAAACAAAGGGCAACAGCAGCATGAGATATCCATCCTGCAAAGCTCTCTCCTTAGGCAAAGCAAATAAATAAAAGCATTCTCAGAAACCCACACACTTGAGACGAGCAGCTCACTGTTAGCAGAGGTAGCTTTTGCTATAAAAGAGTATTGGATTGGGAATGGAGACCGGAATCAGACCCAACATTGCTGTGAACTAGCTGTGGGAACTAGCTTGTTTCGTCACCTCTGGACTTTGGCTTCTTCACGAGTCAAATAATGAGGCTGGTTCAGACTTGCTCCAAGTCCATATATGTGGATATATATACCAAGTGGCAGGGCTACAGTTAGCCCATAAGGCATTTTTACAAATTAGAAAAAAAAAATGCACCTCTGACTCAAAGCATCCGATAGAAAGTTGTCATAATAGACAAATCCACAGTAACTACAGGGCAAACCCCCTCCCAAACAAGGTGTGTAGTGCACAACCTGCAGAACTGCACACAGTGGTCTTATTCTGCATTTATCTGGAATGTTAGTTCCTCCGTGGTAAGTAAATAAAGAGATTTTTATACTAAAGGAAATACAACTGCATTACAGGTGACACATTTACACGAAATTTCAAGATGAAAAAAAAAAGTTCTAAAAAAATAAAAAGACTTCTAGGAAATACGTCAAATGGATGGGTGGATAGACAGATGCATAAATGGAGCCATGACTAGAATGACCATGCTGTTTATCAAACACTCTGCTTTGATGGCCTCAGAGGTGCAAAGTGGGGGGGGGGGTGTGATCAGTGCCCCTTGCCTTATGCTTGGGTAACTGGGCTCCTAGAGGAGAGCAGACATGCAGGGAACCTCTGCTCCACGTCTTCTGGCTTTTCTACATTGTGTCACCATTTCCTCATACCGAGGGTCTGTCTGAGCAAAAGTTACTCCCCTCACCATACCAAAAGCATAGGCTTCAACTCATCAGGTGAAAAGATGGGCCACTGAATGCTTTTTCACCTATTTTGTTCTGTTTTTTTTTTTTTTTTTTTTGGAAATACTAGAAAACAGGAAAGTACTTTAAAGCAAGAAAAATTACTATTGTTTAATAAGTGTTTTCTATTCTTAATTCATCTGAACCACTGCAATTGAACAAGAGAATAGTATTTGGGAAAAAAAAAACAGTATATGTAAAATTTAGCGGCAGTCCTTCCTAGGAAACTCAGATTGTTCTTATGTATATAGAAAATGAGGATGAGAAATGGAAGACATCTCTAGCCTTGAACCTTTACAGCTCACCTCCTCCTCCTTCTTTTTTGGGTATTGGAGCTCCAGGTATTTGTTTTAGGTTGACACTACCAGCAACATCAAGCATCTTAGTACAGACTTGGCTCACTGTGATACCTCATTTTTTAAAATTAAGTTCTATTGTAGTATAGTTGATTTACAATATTGTATTAGTTTCCACTGTGCAGCAAATGAATCAGTTATACATATATCTGCGCTTTCTTAGATTCTATTCCCACATAGATTATTACAGAATACTGAGTAGAGTTTACAGCTTGTCTTCTTAATAAAAAAAAAATGTAACTCTAGAACCCTAGTAAAGTGGAAACTGAATGTGTGGTATACCAGTGCATTCCCCTCACTATACCAAGAATAACAGGATGGGAAACATTAAGTGAAATTCTCTGTCAAGGTCAATATATATATGCAAAATAGTCAGGGAAGAGATTCAGTATCTATATGCTGGTGATGCCCAATTGTACAGAGCTCTTAATTCTCCCTTTCCCCCATCCTAAACATGCTCTTCCCTCTTGTTATCTTTGATCTCCTTTCTCTTCTATCCATCCTGGTAAATGACCATCTACTTTGTCGCTCAGGCCACGCCCCTTGAAGCATCCTTGCCCCCTCTCTTCCCCTACATCCAGTCCTAACTTGTCTTCCTCTAAATTACATCTCCAATTCAAACACTTTTCACCACCTCCAGAGTTACCATTCTAGTTTAAGTCATTAGCATTTTTAACCGAGACGACTGCAGTAGTCTCTAAACCGGCTGACCAAAATTATTTTTAAGATATTCAGATCATATTGCTCAGCTGCTCAAAAACTTCCATTGGCTTCTCATCACACCTGTTGTAAACCCAAAACTTTTGTTATGGCCTCCCAAGTTCCTGTGAGATGTGGCCCCACTACCTCTCCAGTTTCAAATCCTGCCACTCTCCTTTTCACTCTGTCCCAGTCTCACTGGCCTTGTGGCCAGTTGCATCATAATAGATGAAAGAAACTCGACTCAAAAGGCTACGTTCTGTAGATGTGATATATGTGATGCTCTGGAAAAGGCAAAAGTATAGAGATAGAAAATACATCGATTGTTGCAGAGGATGGCGAGGGATTGACCATGGTTGGGGGGGATTGACCCTATATCATCATGGAGGAGTTTTGGGGGGTGATTGAGATGTACTGTATCTTGATTGTAGTGATAGAAGTGTGACTGTGTACATTTGTCAAATTCACAGGACTATACACTCAAAGGGGTAAATTTTACTATATGCAGATTACACCTCAATAAACCTAACTTTAAAAAACCTCAGACTCATTATTTTATCAGTTACTCATGTGGTATTGATCCCAGGGAAACATGGAAGGATGTCATCCTCTATACTATGTTCTCTGAGTGTTGGGTCCACATTGGGAACGTGCTGTGTTTAACTAATAACCTGGGTTAGAGCTCCTCTGAATACCAGTGGTTGATTAAGGCCTCCTAGAATAATTATTAGTCTCCAAAAACTGGTCTTAGCCTGCCCCTTTCTGACTTTAGGGAAAGGGTCTGTAGGCCAGTGTTTCCCACTTGGGAACTCTGAATTCTCATCCAGGCAGTGGACAGCCTCATTCAGGGCGGTATCTGCCTGGAGGTCCCCACCTGTTTGGGTGAGAATGTTCTACATGTGTTCGCTTTATTCACCATAAGAAATGTGATATTATACATTCACATTAGTTTAGAATGTTTAATTGTCCAGAACATAAATATAGTTTGAATTTATAGGTGTTGAGTTTTGTTTTAGAAACATTTGTTAACAACTATGTAGGAATCCCTCACTAGATACTGGAGCATCCAAAGATAACTGCCTTAACACTCATTATAATAAGCCAGGTAACTTATTATAGTCCTCTCTGAGCCAGTCATCTTGCAAAATTTAAAATTTATAGATCATATGGTGATTTTAGGGACCATCATCCTTATTTGTAAGTCAAATTAAAAAAAAAAACACTTATTTTTAAGATTGAGCTAGTGAGGATTTTGGTCAGTATTTTTCAGAATATCCTATTTGGAAATTAAATTTATATTGTAGAGTGTATATTAGTAAAAGCAAAAATAATACTGCAGAAAGATTTTTAGAATATCCTGTCTTGGTATAACTCAGAAGATACTATCTGTCCTGTCTCCTGGCCCGATACCTTTCTGCATCTTTATATATCATTCCAAAATGTTACTGACTACCTCTCCCTCTCTGTCTCTAAATTACATCAATCACCTTCTATTGCGGCCTCAAAATCATAAACTTTCTTACTTGTCTGTATATTTTCTGTTTATTCATTTTCATTCAGACTCATTATTAATCTCACCAATTTCACAAAGACTGGGTAAGCAAGATTAGTCAAAATACTGTAGCTTAATTTCTGGTTAACAGTGTTACCACTGCCTACCTTAATTTTTTCAGATTAGCTCTGAAACTCACCTGCTTTATGTAACTAAAAGAATGAGTTAATAAATCAACCACCTAACGAAGCACTAACTACCCAATGAAGTGTAACCTGTCTGCTTGTGTTTGCTGTAAACCGACCTCTAGTCATCATCACTGCTGCTGCTAAGTCGCTTCAGTCGTGTCCGACTCTGTGAGACCCCATAGACGGCAGTCCACCAGGCTCCCCCGTCCCTGGGATTCTTCAGGCAAAAACACTGGAGAGGGTTGCTGTTTCCTTCTCCAGTGCATGAAAGTGAAAAGTGAAAGTGAAGTCGCTCAGTTGAGTCCGACTCTTAGCGACCTCATGATCTGCAGCCTACGAGGCTCCTCTGTCCATGGGATTTTCCAGGCAAGAGTACTGGAGTGGGGTGCCATTGCCTTCTCCGAGTCATCATCACTAAGTGAGATTATCTTACAGAGCAAATGACAATGCATATTTAACACATTACTTAGAATCTTAGAAATCAATGATTTTACAAGAGAAAAGGAACACAAGCCAAATTTGTTTTCTTTTTTAAAAAAATTGAGGTGTAGTTTCAAGTGTACAACATAGTGATTCACAATTTTTAAAGATTATACTCCATTTATTATTTTTATAAAACATTAGCTATATTCACTGTTTTATACTATATATCCTTTTAGCTTATTTATTTTATGTATAATAGTACTTCCTCATCCCTTACCCCCAGTTTGCCTCTCCTCCCTTCCTGCTCCCCATGGGTTACTACTAGTTTGAACAATAACCAGATTTATATATAATGTATTTACCGTGTACTAGATACTGTGCTAGACCCGACTTATATTATTTAATTCTTCCGATAACTTGATGAGGTAGGAACTGTACCATTTGCTTACTTGTTTCACTTGCTATATTGCCTTTAAGGGTTTATGTCCAGGTTAGTAAAGTCAAGTGTAGTTCTTAATACCTGTGCTTTGACTAGAATTCAAGGCAGACTTCTCAACGAAAGGGCAACCATTAAACTGAGAATTTACAAATCTTAGGAGTATTTTCTTCTACTTTTGATTAAATCCTGTTCATAGTTCTTTTTCTGATTAACTACAGGTCTCTTTTGAGTAGTTGGGGCTTCCCTGATAGCTCAGTTGGTAAAGAATCCGTGGTTGGGAAGATGCCCTGGAGAAAGGAAAGGCTACACACTCCAGTATTCTGGCCTGGAGAGTTCCATGGACTGTATAGTGCATGGGGTCCCAAAGAGTCAGACACAACTGAGAGACTTTCACACTTACACACTCACTTGAGTAATTGTGTCATAATGTCTTACAGTTGTATAGTAATGTAAAATTAAAAGAGAAAAATACATGACACATACTATCTAAGTATATGCTATCCCCCTGATCAACACTATCATACTGTAGACTGTAGACTATGTACAGAATTTCGTAGTGCTAGAGAGTCCTAAATGAGAGTCCTTCCTTGCCCTTTAGTCTAATGGAGTGTATTAGCTAAGATGCTTTTGGCCACAGCTAACAGAAAAACTGACTCATTTTGGCTTAAATAATAAAAAATCTTGTTATCTCACATAACAGGAAGTTCAGAGGAAGGGTGAACTCCAAGGTTGGTTGATAAAGCTGCTCAATGATGTCCACAGGGGTTTGGGTTTTACTTCATTTATAAACTCTGCCATCCTCTGCTTTATCCCCTGTGTCATGGAAAGATGGCCACGGTGGCTCTCTGTGTCACTGGTCATATAACCACATCTTAGGAAAAAGAAAAAATGAGTTCTGATCTCCATCTGTCTCTTTTTCTGGGGCAAAGATGTCTGTAGCTGGAACTCCACCTGCCATCTTTTCTTCCCAGCTCAGGCCTGGATTGTGTCGGTGACATGCCCACAACTAAACTAGTCACTGGCAAGAGAAAAGAGATGGTTATTGAGGGTTATTGAGGAATCAACCACAAGGACTATCATGTGAGGGATAAAATGCCACATAAATAATTTACAATTTCCTAGTAGACCCACTTAAAAACTAAAAAGAAACTGATGTTTAATCTTCATAATATTTTTTTATTTAACCCAATATATCTAATTATCACTTCAACCTGTAATCACCTTTTTAAATTATTGAGATATTTCATATTTTTTATACATCCCATTTTGGACTAGCCTGTTTCAAGTGCTCAGTGTGTTAGAAAGGATGAACTCCAAGGGCATTATGACTCAGTCCTTGCCTGTGTCTCCAGTCTCACCCTTGACCATTCTCCATGTGCCTAACTTGTACCCACACTTTATGCCATGGAATGTTTGTTCCCACATCTCTTCCTTTCTTGTATCTGTCTTTCTTTGCACTGTTTCCTCTGCTTGGGCCATTTGCTCCTTGCTTATAAGAGACATTTTGTTATATCCATCAGATTCAGCCAACATGTCACTCCAGTCAATAAGCCTTCCCCAAACCTACTTTCTTTGAAAATTTTTAATTGGAGGATAATCACTTCCATGTTTTATACAGCAGCTTCCCACTAGCTATCTGTTTCACATCTGGTAATGTATATGTTTCAATGCTACTCTCTCAATTTGTCCCACCCTCTCCTTCTGCCACTGTGTACAGAAGTCTGTTCTCTGTGTCTGCATCTCTGTTCCTGCCCTGCAAATAGGTTCATCAGTACCATTTTTCTAGATTCTGTATATATGTGTTAATATAATTTGGTTTTCTCTTTCTGATTTACTTCATTCCGAATAACATACTTTAGGTTCATCCACCTCACTATAACTGCCTCAAATTCATTGTTTTTTATTGCCGAGTAATATTCCATTGTATGTATATACCACAACTTCTTTATCCATTTATCCGTTGATGGACATCTAGGTTGCTTCCATGTCCTGGCTATTGGAAATAAGGCTGCAATGAACATTGAAGGTACATTGTCTTTTTCAGTTATGGTTTGCTCAGGGTATATGCCCAGTAGTGGTATTGCTCAGTCATGTGGTAGTTTATTCTTATTTTTTAAAGAAATCTTCGTACTTTTCTCCATAGTGGTTGTATCCATTTATATTCCTACCAACAGTGCAAGAGAGTTCCCTTTTCTCCACATCCTCTTCCAGCATTTATTGTTTATATATTTTTTTGATGATGGCCTTTCTGTCCAGTGTGAGGTGATATATTGTTGTGGTTCTGATTTGCATTTCTCTAATAATGAGCAATATTGAATTTTTTCATGTGTTTGTTGGCCATCTGTATAGTTTCTTTGGAGAAACAAAACCTACTTTTTAACATCATCCCACTGTTACATTGATGAAATGATTTTCCCATTATTTTTTTCCTTACCAGTCTACCCCATTGAGCACTGAGGTCCAGGGTGGTGTCTTCTTTGCCTGAGTATTCTCTGTGACTTTGCTCTGGCATGATAAAACTGATAGTGTTAATTGCTAAGTCATGTCCAACTCTTGGACCGTCTGTGGCCCCATGGACTGTAGCCCAGCAGGCTGCTCTGTCCATGGAATTCTCCAGGCAAGAATATTAGAGTGGGCAGCTTCCTGACCCAGGGTTCAAACCTGGGTCTCCCGCATTGGCAGGCAAATTCTTTACTGTCTGAGCCGCCGGGGAAGCCCAGCAGGCTCCTCTGCCCATGGGATTCTCCAGGCAAGAATACTGGAGTGGGCAGCCGTTTTCTCCTCCAGGGGATCTTCCTCAGCCAGGTATCAAACCCAAATCTCCTATGGCTGCTGCATTGCAGGCAGATTCTTTACCACTGAGCCACCGGGGAAGCCCACTTAGGAGGCACTCAATACATATTTATAGCATGGAAATTAATTTCTGAGAAAATTTAGAATGACTTGGATTTGGTAGGATGCATTTGATAGAACTGATGAGAGAAATAGAATGTTTGGCCCAGGTTGTTTCCTCTGGTGGTGGCTTTATAGGTACATATTTTATGAAAGCATCTTGAGGCCCTCCAAATGTGACCTCAGAGTGTCTAAATAATCTGAATACATGTAACTGTCTTTAGGAATCCATCATAGATCTCCATTAATTTCTTTACTGATCTATTTGTAAGTTTGAGTACATCCTTCTCAGTGTCTAGATTACTTTTTTCAAGTTCCAACACTGCTTTCTGGTTCTCGCATTTCACAATGTAACATACATATCAGGAGGGCTTCTCAGGTGGCTCAGTGGTAAAGAATCCGCCGTCCAGTGCAGGAAACGCAGGTCGATCCCTGGGTCAGAAAGATCTCCTAGGGAAGGAAACGGCAACCCACTCCAGTGTTCTTGCCTGGAGAATCCTATAGACAGAGGAGCTGGGTGGGCTACAGTCCATGGGGTCACAAAGAGTTGGACACAACTGAGTACAGGCACCATTTAAGTCAATATTCACTGAACAGTGTCATGGAGGATTGCATCCCTCTGAATATAAAGAAGCACAGACTTCATAAGTTTGAGCCACAACTTCCCAAGACAAATAGGGCTTTGTATTACTTACTATAAAGGACACTTAAAGACTGACATTGTAAAAAAAAAAAAAACAAAACACTGACATTGTGTAGTAGCAGGCTTCACTGCATTGTCCTAGACATACCTGCAATAGAGTTGTGGCATTCTTTGTATTACATGGACTCAGTGTGAGTTTTGAACTTCCCTTTTTCACTTGCTGCACTCTCAAACCACAGTGCTGAGGACCATAGAGTTTTGAAAGAGAAGGAATAAACACTGCCATTGGCAGCTTCTAGGAGGTTCTGGAGCTGCCAAAATTCAACACGAAACTTGGTTTTTGTTTATTTTTTTATGAAATAGGATGCTGAGAGAGATACTAAAAAGACACATCAATCTTAATGTTTGTTTTGGGAAAGTGCTTTCATATTTGTTGTTTTTGTATTTCAAGATATTTCTTTTATCTGAAACTTACCCCATGATTATAGGAATAAAATTTCTTCTGCTGGCTTTTCATTTGCAATATAAAATTCCCATTGTACACAAATATATCATAGTTAAGGCATTCAATTACATGTTTTTTCTTTACATTTTATATGTCAGTAATTAGTCCAGTAGTTCGAATAAGCATTTTTGTGTTTTTTCCGTTCTTTGTAAATTTTGTTTATTTATTTTTAATTGGAGGGTAATTGTTTTACAATGTTGTGTTGGTTTCTGCTTCAATTCAGTTCAGTCTCTCAGTCATGTCCAACTCTTTGCGACCCCATGAATCGCAGCACACCAGGCCTCCCTATCCATCACCAACTCCTGGAGTTTACTCAAACCCATGTCCATTGAGTCGGTGATGCCATCCAGCCATCTCACCCTCTGTCGTCCCCTTCTCCTCCTGCCCCCAATCCCTCCCAGCATCAGGGTCTTTTCCAATGAGTCAGCTCTTCGCATGAGGTGGCCAAAGTACTGGAGTTTCAGCTTCAGCATCAGTCCTTCCAATGAACACCAGGACTGGTCTCCTTCAGGATGGTTTCTGCTTACATCAGTGTAAATCAGCTACAAGTGTACATATATCCTGTCTGTCTGGAGACTTTCTCCTGCTTACCCGTCCCACCCACCTAGGTCACCGCAAAGCCCCGGTCTGAGCTCCCTGTGTACACAGCGGCTCCCCGCCAGCTCCCTGTTTTACACATGGTAGTGTATGTCAGTGCTGCTCCATCAGCTCATCCCACCCGCCCCTTTCCTCGCTGTGTCCACAAGTTCCTTCTGGCTTTGTTTTTTAGCTGTTTGTTTTTTAATTGAGATATAATTGAAACATAACATTGTATTAGTTTTAGGTGGATATTTGTATATATTGTGAAAAGATTACCACAAGTTTAGTAAACATCCATCACCACACATAGTTACATATTCAGTCATATCTTCAAAAAATACTTCAGGGGGGAAGGTCACCAGGTAAAGCTTCTTATCACTGGGTAGTTATTACTTAATGGACTAGAACAGGAATCAGGAAACTACAGCCCGGGGCCAAATCCAGCCTACCACCTGAACTGAGAATGACTTTTAGACTTTGAAATTTGGGGGGAAAAATCAAAAGAAGATTAATGTTTCATGAGATGGGGGCTTCCCTGGTGACTCAGATGGTAAAGAATCCGCCTACAATGCAGAAGACACAGGTTCAATTCCTGGGTTGGAAAGATCCCCTGGAGAAATAAATGGTTACCAACTCCAGTATTCTTGCTTGGAGAATTCCATGGACAGAGGAGCTTGGCGGGCTACTGTCCATGGGGTCACAAAGAGACACTACTGAGCGACTAACACATTTGTACACACATTTCATGAGATAAGAAAACTACATGTAATTCTAATGTTAAGAAGTTTTATTGGAATACAGTCATGCCCACCTGTTCAGGTATTGTCTATGACCACTTTCACTACAACAGCAGAAACAAGTAATTACAAGAGAGACCTTTTGCCTACAACACCTGAAATATTTATTGTCCTCCCCTTTATAGAAAGTTTGTTGATCTAATCCCCGAACTAGAAGGAAGAAACATCAGGCATGCACTTTTTGAACTTTGTGTCAAATGTTACTCTAAACATGGTCATTCAGAATTCATTTTCTTTCAGAAGGGTGTCATTTTACTGAAAATGTTGCCTATATTATAATACAGTTAGATTTGGTTGTGAATTTTGGATTTATTTACAATAGAAAGCAGTTTAATTCACTAAGAGAAAAATAATTATCTTTATTCATCAGTATTCATTGAAGCATTGAAAGAGTTTACTGATAGCAAAAGGTTACTTTTGTGTCATTTTTGAAATCCCATTTAGAAATGCTGCTTAACTGAGTTTTGTGTGTGGGTTTTAAGTAATAGAGCACAACAATATTCTGTTGTTTCCATAATGAACTTTCGTCTCTTCATTTCAAATATATAACCAGTTTTCAGAACCAATAGTCA
Organism: Cervus elaphus; assembly: GCF_910594005.1. Classification (NCBI taxonomy): domain Eukaryota; kingdom Metazoa; phylum Chordata; class Mammalia; order Artiodactyla; family Cervidae; genus Cervus; species Cervus elaphus. The sequence goes on along the minus strand of NC_057835.1, from coordinate 39,977,168 downwards.
GTTACAGGGGAAGGTAGTGGGAAGATTGAACATTATACATTTTATAGTACGTGAAAGTGAAAGTCGCTCAGTCGTGTCTGACTCTTTGCAACCCCATGGTCTGTATAGTCCATGGAATTCTCCAGGTCAGAATTCTGAAGTGGGTAGCCTTTCCCTTCTCCAGGGGATCTTCCCAACCCAGGGATCGAACCCAGGTCTCCCACATTGCAGGCAGATTCTTTAACAGCTGAGCCACAAGGGAAGCCCATACATTTTATAACTGACTCATAATTTTATTTATGCTTAGTGCATCATGACCACGTTTCTAAGAGGTTATATATCCTCATATTGGATACACAAGTGACTTACTAACTTAACCCATAAAATAATTTTGGACTATAGTCAAAACCCACGAATTTACCTTATTGTTTTCCTTCTCCTTTTTTTATCTTGAAATGATGCAAGCATGCTAAGTTGCTTCAGTTGTATCTGACTCTTTGTGACCACATGGACTTTAGCCCACCAGGGTACTCTGTCCATGGAATTCTCCAGGCAAGAATACTGGAGTGGGTTGCCATGCCCCCCTCCTCCAGGAGATCTTCGTGACCCAGGGATCAAACCCGCATCTCTTAAGTCTCCCGCACTGACAGGCAGGTTCTTTACCATTAGCACCACCTGGGAAGCCCCCTGTAGTGATGAATAACAACTATTCATTAACAGAGAGTGTGAAATTTTAAGTTTTACAAAACATGACTTTTTCCAGTTGCACCAAGGAAAAAAAGATTTTCAATGTGGTTATTTGCTCACCTTACATAATAAGGTGAATAACCTCACATTATTTGCTCACTGTAGCTCAGTATTTCACGACAGATTTATCTCTTTGAAGATAATTTCATGTTTATGATCTCATAGGAGACAAATAGAGTCCAAAAGTGTTTCCTAAAAATTTTCCCTAATAAGTTTTGTTCTGTTTTGGACCTGTATACATATTCCATTTCAGTAGTTCCTTAATTTTCAGTTCAGTATTCTAGTTTTAAATTATTTAAGTAAGAATTTAATATTCCAGCTCTTCCTAGGGCTAGATGTTTGATGTTGATTTGAAGATCATTGGCGAAATATCCTAAAAACCTTTCTGTTAACAGTTCATACTGGTGAATTATAACCAGATACATTATTGAGTCAGTAAATACCACATGTGTATAATTGGCTAAATGGATATATGAAAGTTATAATGGAGAACTGTTGCCTATATAGACCTTTTTAAAGTGACGATCAATAGAATATAGTTCCCTCGGTCACAAATTTGAGAGCATTATTGCCCACTAGAGGTCACTTTTATAACCTAAAGAGTATTACGTTCCTCGTAAACTCAAATTATGGTGTTGTGTATGATTTATTACACTATTTAAAACTGAAAAACAGTCACCTTCTCTCTCTTAGCAATGTAACTTCAATTAAGTCATGCCTCTCCCCATTTCCAAAACTCGTTTTTAAACAGGCAAGTCACTGGTTATTTTTCCTAATTCTCAATTTTATTCTGTCATCGCTAATGGTTATTTGACCTGCGCTCTTTATTTCTAAGTTGATAGCTAATGTCTCTCCACATATTTTTAAAATACTCTTTGGTTCATTGGTTGTTTTTTTTTTCTGCATCCTCTGATGGGAGGAATGTAAAGACATTTTTTAAACCCCCAAATATTTAATGGGTGTGAAATTAAACAAGAAGGGCTGACATAGTTACTTTAAAATGTCTCTGTTGCCCTTCATAGCCTGTACAGTAATGTGCTACTAGCAAACCTGGTACCTTTGGTAAGAAACATCATCACTCTACCAAGACCCACACCTATAATATTTCTCACTCTAACAGACTGACCTGCTGATAGGCTCTGTAGCTGGTTCACCTAACCTCATATGCAGATAGCACCTGCTTTTACATAGCTTCTTGTCATAGTAGGAAGCCATTCCCTCCGCCAGGGGATCTTCCCGGCCCAGGGATCAAACCTGGGTCTCCTGCATTGCAAGAAGATTCTTTACAGTCTGAGCCACCTAATAGGAAGCATGTAGTAAGAAAATCTCCAGCTCAGGGACAGAGTTGTCTGGCTGCCAGTCTCCTTGTCACTTATACATTTCTGCTTCCTAGACAACTGTTTATTGTGATCTTTACATAGTGTTTCCTTACTCTCTGCCTGGCTGAACCTACCTTACCTTGGTCTGCCATGTTTGTCTAGGCCTGCTAGTCCTTTTGTACTCTGATCTTGTACCTCCTAACTGACCCTTGACATTGGCTTCTGACCCTTTCCTATTCTTGTCTGCATTTTGCATTTCAGAGACTTGCTGTTCTCATATTGCTGTCCAAATCCAAAACTGTTCATGATCAATAGAAGTCCATCTTACGGATAATATACTCTATAGTCATTGTAACATCCAGATTACCAATTTACTTACTGGCAGAACTGGTATTCAGTCTGTACCTCCTGATATAGTTGTACCAAGTGTTAAAGTATCTAAATACTTTCATGCCACTTGGCCGATAGTTTCTGCCCCATGTTTCACCCCGATCATCATAGCCTCATGTCTGGGACCTCTGGGGTCTCCCCACAATCTAATGGAGCATTTTTGGGGCCAGCAAGAGTTTTCAGGCCTCTTTTTTGTTCTTTGATTCTTTTGGTTGGTGTCTGTACCACACTAATTATTAAATATTTTTAATATCATCTCTGCTTTCAGAGATATTTGCAAGAGTTAAGTTATTCAAGGGAGTAGGAACATGTGGGAGATACCCTAAAGTGATCATTTTTCTTGAAAGATTTTTGAAAATGTCCATGGGAAATCAGAAAGCATTTTAGTATAACATTCAGCCGTCATGTACGGAGCACCAGCTGGGTTTCCACCACTGTTGTTCAGTCACAACAACAAAAGTGTCCCAACTCTTTTGCAACAAAGTAGGAAATTCTTCTTTAGCATCCGGTACTCTACCACTGTACTAGATGCTAAAGAAGTATTTCATATTTTGTAAATAAGGAAAGCCCTCAAATTGAGTGCAGTTAAAAGTTAGGGTATATGAGAGCTCTCTGTGCTCCTTGTTCCATTTTACTGTGAATTTAAAACTCCTCTAAAAAATAAAGTATTTAAAAGGTAAAAAGTTGGAGAAACAACAACACATATGCAGAAACAGTTGAGGATTGATTGCAAGGTGACATGATTTAGTGTCAGAAATGTTTTAAAAATTCATATATATGTATATGAATTTTGAAGTTTGACTGTAGCTTATGGAAATGATCAAGAGCAGAAGAATTTACCTGATTAAGCTTCTTTTATGAGTTGATGGACTATGAAGTGAAAGACAAATTATAAGGGCTTTCCATATAGGGAAAACAACATGAAGGAAAACAGAGGCATGGAAGTTGGCGAGGAATATATGGGGGAAGAAAAACTCAACTTGGTGCAAGCTCCAGGAATAAATGCTCCATAAGATCAAGACTGTTGAGTAAGTTCCTGACAGCTAGATTGAGCAGTATGAATTATATGTTCTTTACATCAAAGAAGAATACTTCAGTCAGAAGCAAGGGATATTATTATACTGGTGTCTGTAAGGTTATTCTATTAGCCAAATGCAGAATTGACTGTGATGAACACTTCTGTCATTGTAATTCAAGAATGAATGGGTGCTAATTACCTTGATGGGTGTGACTAAATACAGCATTGTAGAGAATGAATCAGCAGACCTTGGTGACCAGCTGAGTATAGTGGAAAGAAACAGCAATTAAAAATAACATTTAAGGCAGTCTACCAATATGGCATAGTGAGAGCTGAGCAAATCTTCCAAAAAAAAAGATCAACCTGGACTGAATTGTCAAAAACATCAACTTTAGGACTTGGAAATGGGTCAGAGGTATTCACCAAATTGAGAAATATTTATTGATGAAAAAACTATTGAACTTCAGATGAGAAAGATAGAATTCTTTGGTGTTCTTGCCTGGAGCTGATCTCTTTCTCCACCTCTAGGCTCAGCCCACACATTAGTTTTGCAAAGGCAGAGCAGCCATGGAAATCAGCAGTTTCACTGGAGCAGTGGCCTTACTTGATTTAAGTGGAATGTGAAAACCCATGCCAGTGGCACTGTGAATAACAGTAAGTATCTTGGTAGTAAACCAACAGGAAAGGCTAGCTAGCGGCTCAGTGAAACTGAGCTTACAGTCTTTGACCAATAGCCTAGCCAGAAATTTGTTAGGGAGACTTAGAAAATGATACAGTAATAAAGGGGCTTCAGTAAACTCAACACAGCTGTCCAAAAGGCTTCATAGCCATGCAGGAGAGACCAGAGAGGGCTCATGCTGTCTACACATCCCTAGCTGAGTGTACATCCCTGATTTATCAACATATCCCTGCAGAGGAAATGTAAGAGGGCCTGGCAGCAAGTAGAGCCAAAGTAGACCTGAGAACTGCCTGATCTTTGAATGTAATCCCCGACCCAAACACAGATTCATTGTCAGAGAAGAGAAGCTTTGTTGGCTTAGGGTGTTTAAGTACAACCGCAGGTTTAATCTAGACAAATTAATAAACAAGAAAACCACAGCAATAGCAACAGTCCGGGAGACAAACATTAAAACCCAGAGTAACTAAAATGTACTATCTAAGTTTCTAGTTTTCAATAAAAAATTACAAGATATACAAAGAAAGGAAAGGGAAACCAGTTTTCCTTGGGAAAAACCTGTGGTCCCAGATGTTGGACTCAGCAAAGACTTCAAAGCTGCAGTAATAAATATGTTCAAGGAGGTAAAGGAAATCATGCTGAAAGAATTAAAGGAAAACATGGTGATAATGACTCAACAAATAGAGATTCTCAATAAAGAGATATAAAAAAAAAATTGTAAGGCCAAATAGAAATCCTAGAGGTAAAAAGTAATTTGCTGAAATGAAAAATTTAGTAAAGGGATTGGATTCAATAATAGATTTGAGATGGCAGAAAAAAGAATCCATAGGCTTCAAGATAGTTCAAAAGAAATAATCTAGTCTGAATAACAGAAAAAGGAATAAAAAAATTCAGCAGAGTCTCATAAATTGTTTGACAACCTCAACCAAGATATAAAAGGATTAAACACAATTATCAAGGTTGATTTAACATCTGAAAATCAGTTGCTGTTTACATCATATCAATAAAGGAGAAAAACCACATGATAATCTCTATAGAAAAAAAAACATTTGACAAAATCCAACACCCATTTCTTTCCTTTTATTTAAAGAGTAAGACTCAAAGGTGTGAGTCATTTTTATTCAGCTTAACCAACACGCAATTCTGATTAAAAACTCTGAACAATCTAGGAACAGGAGGGAACTTCCTTAACTTGATAAAGGTCATCTACCAAAAAAAACTATAGCTAATGTCATCTTAATCGTGAAAGATTAAATATTTTACCTCTAAGTTTGGGAACAAAGCCTGCTTTCATCACTTCTACTCAACATTATTCTAGAGATTGTATCCAGTTCAATATGGAGAGAAGGAAAAAGAAAGAGGAAAAAAAAAAAGACATGTGGTTTGGAAAGGAAGAAACAAAACTGCCTTTATTTGCAGATGATATATATGGTCCTATGTGTAGAAAACCCTCGGGAAAATACAACCAACCAACCAAACGAAAGCCCTATTAGGTCTTAAAGCAAGTTCAGTAAAGGCATAGGATATAAATCAATATACAAAAGCCAAGTGTATTCCTATATATGAGAAGCAATCCAAAAATAAAATTTCCTGTCATTCACAATAGCATCAAAAAGAATATGCTTAGGAATCAATTTAACCAAAGTGATGTTGACTTCACACTATAAAACGTTGCTGAGAGAAATTAAGGATCTAAGGTGGCTCAGTGATAAAGAATCTTCGTGTCAAGCAGGAGATGCAGGTTCGTTCCCTAGGTTGGGACAATCCCCTGGAGAAGGAATTGGCAACCCACTCCAGTATTCTTGCCTAGGAAATCCCATTGACGGAGGAACCTAGTGAGCTACAGTCCATGGGGCCACAAAGGGTTGAACACGACTTAGCAAATAAACAGCAGCAGCAAATATTACATGAGAGACATTCAGTGTTCATGGATTATAAGACATTATTGTTAAGTTGAAAATTCCCCAGATTGACCTATAGATGTGATGCAATTGCTAACAAAATTCCAGCAGGCTTTTTTTTTTTTTTTTAATAGAATTTGATCGGGTGATCCTAAAATTTATATGGAATGCAGAGAATTCAGAGTAGCCTACCAGGCTCCTCAGTCCATACAATTTTCCAGGCAATAATACTGGACTGGGTTGCCATTTCCTTCTCCAGGGGATCTTCCCAACCCAGGGATCGAACCCAGGTCTCCTGCACTGCAGGCAGACGCTTTACCGTCTTAGCCACCAGGGAAGCCCAGAGAGTAGCCAAAACATTTTTGAAAAGGAAGAAAAAAAACTGGAAGGCTTACACTACTCAGATTCACATTTAACTGTAAAGCTACATTATTCAAGTTAGTGGTGTAAGGATAGGCATATAGATGAATGGAACAGAATCAAATGGATTAGTCCAGAAATGAGACTTTATAATTTATGTTCATTCAATTTCAACAAAAATGCCACGGAAATTAAATGGAGGAAGAATAGTCTTTTCAACAAATGGTACTAGGAAAGTTAAATTTAGACTCTTACCTCAGCCATATATAAAAATTAACTTAACTTGGAGAATAGACCTAAAGCCTAAAACTGTAAAACTTTGGAAAGAATTGTTGGAGAAACTTGGCTGAGCTTGGGTTAGGCCAAGACTTCTTAGGTTCATCATCAAAATCACAATCCAGGATTTCACTGGTGGTCCAGTGGTTAAGAATCTGCCTGCCAATGCAGGGGACATGGGTTTGATTCCTGGTCTGGGAAGATTCCACATGTCATGAAGCAACTAAGTCTGTGGGCCACAACTACTGAGCCCATGAGCCACAACTGCTGAAGCCCATGCACCCTAGAGCCCATGCTCAGAAACAAGAGAAGCCCGCACACTACATCTATATAATAGTAATCCCTGCTTACCACAGCTAATGAAAGGCATCATACAGCAATGAAGACCTAGCACAACCAAAAAATAGCACAATCCATAATAGGAGAAATTGGTACATTGGACTTTATCAAAACTTAAAACTTTTGTGCTTCAAAAGACACCATTAAGAAAATGAAAACACAAGCCACCAACTTGTGAAGGAAATATTAACAAATCATGTGGAAATATGACTTGTATCTCAGATATACAAAGAGCTCTTATAATGTAATCATAAGAAAGCAACTCAATTAAAATTATTAAATGATATGTATAGACAGTTCATCAAAGAAAACACACAACTGACTAGTAAATACCTGAGAAGATACGCAGTGTCATTAGCCATCAGGGGAATGTAAGACCACAGTGAGATACCACTTCATATTCACTAAGATGATTTTGCTAAAAAAGGCAGGCAATAACAAATATTGGCAAGGATAGGGAAAAACCAAAACCTTCACAGATTGCTGGTGAGAATAGAAAATTGAACAGCCACTTTAGAAGACAATCTGGCAATTTTTTAAAAAGTTAAACAAATTTACAACATAATCCAGCAATTCCACTCCTACATCTGCCCCCCACAACATATATTTTCACAAAGATGTGTATATGAATATTCATAGCATCAGTGAGTATTCAAAATGGCCAAAAAACTGGGAACAATCTGAATGCCCACCAGCTGACGAAAGAATAAGCAAAATGTGATACAGCCATGTGGGCTTCCCAGATGGCTTAATGGTAAAGAATCCACCTGCCGATGCAGGAGACGCAGGAGACATGGATTCCATCCCTAGTTGGGAAGATCCCCTGGAATAGAAAATGGCAACCCACTCCAGTATTCTTGCCTGAAAAATCCCATGTAGTATGTTTTTGAGGTTTGTCTTTGTTACAATGTGTATCAGTTCATTCTTTATTGCTAAATAGTATTCCATTGTATGGCTATATCCTGTTTGTCTGGACTCAGTCATGTCTGACTCTTTCTGATGTCATGGGTCAAGAATCAGACATGATACACATTGTAACAAAGACAAACCTCAAAAACATGCTACATGGAGAATTTCCTGGTGGTGCAGTGGCTAGGTCTAGATTGTGGTGATGTTTCTACAACTTTCTAAGTTTATTGAAACTACTCACATGAGATAAACTTTGTGGTAGATATAATTATATATAATTATATCTTAATTTGTGTTCTTTTTAGTTGCTAAGTCATGTCTGACTGTTTTGCGACCCCATGGACTGTAGCCCCCCAGGCTCCTGTGTCCATGGGATTTCCCAGACAAGAATACTGGAGTGGGTTGCCGTTTCCTTCTCTAGGGGATCTTCCCAACCCAGAAATTGAACCCATGTCTCCTGCATCTCCTGCATTGACAGATGGGATCTTTACCACCATGCCACCTGGAAGCCCCATCTTGATAAATGAGTTAAAAAAAAAAAATCTTCGAAGCCTCAGAGACCAAGAGGATTAAAGTGCCATTCATGATCATGGCAGTTTTGGTAAGCAATCGTTTATTTGGGTCAGGAACTCTTGAAGCTCACCAGGAGACTCCATGGCAGTTGGGCTTGGGGTAGCGGTGGGGGTTACCTTATCACCACATTCTTCCAGTTCTGAGACCCCACACTAATCTGCTGGTCCTCACTCTCTTAGTCCTTGCATGTACCTAAGCCTGAAGGCTTGAGCTGTGATAGTTTTCCAAACTCTCTGTCCTTTTATTTCCAGTTTTCTTTGTTTTAAATTTCCTATGTTCCTGACCTCAATTCCTGTTCATTTTTATTGCTCCACCAAACTCATGTTCATCATGTTTCCTCCCACCCTGCCCAGTAAACTGATCCTGACTGTTCCTTTTGGCTAACTTTTTTCATTAATTTTCACACACTTGAAAAAAAATTTTTTCCTGCCATTTTTACCCCTGGTACCGCTGTCTAGCTCTGATTAAGCCTGCCACACCGGCTCTAAAGGGAAGCACGTTCTTTTATTGTTCTGAGGGATGATGACAGGTTTTTTGACATATTTAGTGTCATTTCCAGGGATGATATTCAGTAGATAACTAAAGATTTGAGATTAGAACCACAGTGAGAAATGAGGGGTGAAGACATGGATTTGGTCCCCACTGAAGTATGTAAAACAGGGATGAGGGGCTGCCCTGGTAAAGAATCCCCCTGCCAATGCAGGAGGCATGGGTTTGATCCCTGATCCGGGAAAATCCCACGTGTTGTGGAGCAGCCAAGCCCATGCACTACCACTACTGAGCCTGTGCTGAGAGCCCGGGAGTCGCAGCTGCTGAGCCCAGTGGGCACAACTGCTGAAGCCTGAGTGCCCTACAGTCTGCTCTGCAGCCGGAGAAGCCCACACACCACAGCCAGAGAGTAGCCTGTGCAACAGTGAACACCCAGCACAGCCAAAAATAAATACAATTATGTTTTTAATTGCTTTAAAAAGTGGGAAAATGAGGGAAACATGAAAAAAAGTTTTGTTGTTTTTTTTTAAAAAACAAACAGGTATGAGCCAAAACATAGACTTTGTGAAGCTTTGTGAAGTCCTACGAGGTAAAAGGATGGAGAATGATTGGAAACCAGGAAGAAGTCAGTGTTTTTAAGAGTTAGAATAATACATGTATATAAGGAGGCTTTATTTTACCTTGCCTCCTCTAGGTTGATCATTGTGGTAAAAACTGCTCAAAAGAAAATCAATGCATATGGAACAGACAATTTGGAGAAATTATTGATGGTTATTCCCAAACTTTCTGGGTTTCCCCAAGTAGCACTAGTGGTAAAGAACCCGCTTACCAATGCAGAAGACGAAAGAGATGTGAGTTCAATCTCTGCATTGGGAAGATCCCCAGGAGGAGAGCTTGGCAACCCTCTCCAGTATTCTTGCCTGGAGGATCCCATTGGCTGAGGAGCCTGGAGGGCTACAGTCCATGGGGTCGCAGAGTCGGACATGACTGAGGTAACTTAGCACGCACCAAACTTTCTAAAATCCCCAATATGAAAGAGAAGTATGTTTGATCATATTGAAGTATGTTTGATCATATTCTACGAAGAAGCTCCCCTTTGCTCTTAGATCTTAAAGGAAGGAGACAGTCCTCCTGCAAAACAACCGTAACTAGGAAACTGCCTCCCCCACTAGGTGGCAAAAGTAAGCTGCTGGAGAGAGAGAAAACAGCAGGGCTTCTACGCCCAGCTTTGCCATTTCTTCCTAAGTGATGTGTCCTTAAAACCGTCATTTTGAAAAAATCAAACACTCTATACATTTGAAATACATAGTCTATGTAATCCTGAAGTTTCCTGTGAGGTGGAGGGTGAAGATATACCTGTGTTGATTTTCGGTAGGAAACAGCTATGAATGTTTGGGGATGCACACAAAATACTAAAATATTTATATAAAATACAAAGACAAAATGACTGTGGTCATTCACAATTTTGTCCCTAGATTTCGTGGGAAATGCTATCTTTAATTTTTTTTTTATTTTGTATTGGGATATAGCCGATTAACAGACAATGTTGTGGTAGTTTCAGGTGAATAGCGAGGGACTCAGCCATTCATATACACAGATCCAGACTCCCCTCCCACCCAGGCTGCCACATAACTCTGAGCAGAGTTTCCTGTGCTCTACAGTAGGTCTTTGGAAAATACTATTAAAGGACCCTGAGCTAAACGACCAGTTCTATTTTAAGTAAGCTACTATATCTAGGGGTAGCTTGTAGGAAGCTCTCAGAAGTCCTTTTTCGACCAATGTCTATCACTGTAGGTTGCATTTCTCTCTTGCATGAATACAAAAGTTTCTGGAGGTTTCATTAATTTCATAGGACTTAGAATATGCTTCAGAATAGCCTGAGACAAAACAGCAGTTTAAACTGCTATTAAAAAGATTTTCTTTGTTAGAGTCACCAAGTAATGATCCACTTTTATTTTCAACATTGACACTGCTAGTGATTGCCCTTCTCTTAGGTATTGTTTTTTTCTTTTGCTGTATGTTTTTACTTTGTCCTTCTTGTATCCAGATGTCTTTAAAAAGGCAACAGACCATTGCTTTTATTCTAACAGAAACGGGCTCCCCCACGCTAAATTTTGTAAGCTCAGGCCAGAATTACAAAGAGCAATGGAGTTCCCCTGGAGCTGTAGTTCCACAGAAGCAGAAATAGTATAAAATTGGGGGAACATTTCTCAAATTGCACCCAAGAAACCAGTTTTTAGTTTCTTCCTCTAAAGTACATGCTCAGATATTAGCATTGCATCACTAGTCACAGTGTTCTTATTTAATATTCTGATTTAGAAAAGCAGCCAGTCATCTATTCATCCATTCAACAAATATTTGTTCAATATTTCTGTGTGCCAAAAAAAAAAAAAAGCACTGTTGCGTTTTAAACCAGAGGCAAGGAGCTTGGATGTTTTGTTGTTGTTTTAGATGAGTAACTTTCAAATTGTGATTCACTGTTTCGACCAGTTCTGTGAAAGGAAACCCGATTTTATTAATTCTTTCATTACAAGCTTCTCAATTTATGCAGATGACAGAACTCTGAACAGGGAATCATGTATCATCCCAGGAAATGAGCCTTGCTATTACTTTAAGCCTCATTGATTTAGAGGTTTTAAAATTTGACCACTTCAATAGCATAGGAAAGAATGTATTCAGCAAAACTTCATTATCAGGCACTTCAGTGTACTATGTATTCATTCCTGTTTTACATCAAATGGTGTGTCCCATGCACGCTTTGATATGCAGTATATCTTTTTCATAGTTAAGAGGAAACCTATCATCCAGGGCCCCTTGCTTAGTCCCTGGTTGTCAGTATTGTTATGGGCTTCTACTGTCTCATTTTATGAATGAGGCTGATCTCTAGTCTCACCTCCAATTGAATTTATAATTGAGAGATTCATCATTTCTATTGTTTGCTTTTGAAAGGAGATTATAGGCAGTGATGATTTTTGCTGCTGGTTTCTACAGTGACTGCTCATGTAAGAATAAATCCAGAATAAAAGATTATGATTACATAAAAGTTAATTCACTCCATAAACCTTTACTGAATGTCTGACGCATCCAAGCAGTGTGGTGATATGTGTCTCAAGGTGTGTAGGATAAATGGATGCTGCCCCTAAAGACTGATTACTGTGATGACAAGAAGATCTATAATGCAAATTAAAGACAATGGACCTATGAGAAACATCAGCAAAATGTTTAAGAAACCTGGGGGACCTTAAGGATGATTTTGACTAAGACAATTTTATGCAGAAGGTGGCCTTCTCTAGAAAAGGAGGATAAATTAGGTTTCCCAATAAGCAATAGAGAAAAAAGGCATTTAATAAAAGGTATTTGGTGTGGCAGCTGGGCTAGCAGGAGCCCAGGCACTGGCAGGGAGGGGGGAGACTCATTTAGGGGGCAGAATCCTTTGGTTGAAGTGTAATGTTGGTCTTCGGATCTTAGTGAGGACAGGGGCTAGAGAGACAGAAATCAGACGGTTAAGTGTCTTGGACGCCAGGACAAAGAATTTGGATCTCATCCAGCAGGTCATGAGAAGTCAGGAAAATTTGCAAACATGATAAGCAATCATGGCTAATGTACTAGCATAGGACATACCCAACCATTAATATTAAGCCACAAATAATTTAGCAAATTCAAGAAATATCTTTTTTTCTAGTTCTAAAATTCTGTGGAATAAATAATATAATGCTTCCCTTAATAATATAATTTATTATTATATGGTTCAAATGATTTAGGTTTTTTTCTTTCATTGAGAGCATAAGTCCTAAAATGTCTAGTATGTGGTGGAGGAAAATCCTGGTATAACAGTAGGATGTTACTTCTGTTGGTAACACAATAGGTGTTACTTCTGTCCCTCTATCATTAGCCATAAAAATATCAAAGAATTAGATCCTGGGTCTTTTGAATACTGTTGAAAGGAGCCTGAAGAATCATCTCCTGTGGGCCACTTCTGAACACCCTCTTTCAGTGACTGTAGAAATGGAAACTCCTTCTTTCTTGTTCCTTTGTGGAATAAGAGGTACTTTCCCAGGATTAGCTGCTTCTGGAGAAGAAACAACAGATAAATGAACATGTCTTAATTTACATTTATATTTTGCTTGACATTTGTAGGCCAAAAGACAAATTGCAAATGGCCTTTGTCAACGAACAATAATCTTATTAAACATGCTTGGGAAATACTTGTTGAATTTTGTACTGCTTTTTTTTTTTCTTTTTTCTTCCTATTAAGGCTGAAATTATGGATTCCATGATAGGTAAGAGAGAAAAAAGGCAGAAGTCTAAGGTTTCTTCCTCTGGAAAACTATGTTGAACAGTATAATACAATATGATCAGGAAACTGACCTAAGTCTTTACCTCTAGAAGTTTAGAATCTGGGAAATGTTTTACTTATTCTTGCTGGGGAAGATTTATAGAAAAGTGAAGTGTATGACTATACTTTTTTCATAGATAATGTATGTGGAGTGTGTGTATATAGAGTGTATAATATAATAGCAACAGATGTAATAGATATTTAAAATTTGAAGACATGAAATATAAATGCATTGAATATAAATACACAGTTCTAAAATAGGTCATACTTTGCCATTAATATCTATTTTCTTTGAATAGAGATATATTTCCATTTAAGAACATAAGATACATTTTTAAGACCTAAAGTACTTAGTCCTCTTTTTCTTATTAAATAGCATTTTTAATGAGACTTCAACACTTCTATTTAGTAAATATCCAACTGGGAAGGTTTCTGCAATTTTTTTTAGTAGGGAATTTTGCACAATAGAAGTGTTTTCTTATTAGCAAATTAGTTACTTTGAAGTATCTGGCAGATTACATCAGTCTCTTATTTGAATTGGTACTACAAGAAGACATCTATTGTACATTATTAGTGATGCATTAAATTGGTTGTTTATGTTTTAAAATCTAAGCATGGTAGAATCTTTTGTGTTTGCCTTCGAAGATTGCTGTTATAATAAAACATTTTGAAAAGAGTAAAGTTGTCCTTTTGGTTTAGTTAATGCATCACTGGAGAACCTAAAGATTTTAGCTTCTAACCACCCATCTCATAGTTTCACAGAATGTGAGAAAAATGTTCAAATTCCTTGATATTTTAAGGAAAAAAATGTTACATATTATTTGTCTAATAACTTTACATTCACAGTTGTGAAAATAATAAAGAAGTCTTATTGATCATTAGTCTCAAGTGTAGTCTTCTAAACATTTGAACATGGTAAGATCAAAGAATACGGTGCTGTTTTATCATGCTTTTATATGTAATAGTGATCTCTTCATATAGACACTAAGATCACATAGTTATTTTTTAATTGGAATTATAACTAAACTGTGTGTTCTTGCTGAGTCACTAAGTTGTGTCTGACTTTTACAGCTACATGGACTGTAGCCTGCCAGACTGCTCTGTCCATAGGATTCTCCAGGCAAGAATACTGGAGTAAGTGGCCATTCCCTTCTCCAGGGGCTCTTCCCAACCCTGGGATCAAACCCGTGTCTCATACATTGGCAGGCAGATTCTTTACCACTGAACAACCAGAGAAGCCCCAAACCATGGACTAGAAATCTTATTTTCAAGCTTCTATTTAAAAATTTCTACAAATGTTAAAAAGCAGAGGACCAATAGTAATTTTTACTAATTATTGACAGAAATGAGTGTATTTTGCTAAAGGTTTCCCACAATATATTGTATAACCCCATACTAGTAATAATTTAACTCTAGGAATGGATAAAAACTCTGTTCAATGACTAAATATGTACTAGGCCATATTAGCTGAACAAGTAGTCTGGTAGCGAATGGGTCTCATGCTTCTTTGAATCCCTTATCTGGGCTTCCCTGGTGGCTCAAATGGTAAAGAATCTGCCTGCAATGCTGGAGACCTAGGTTTGATCCCTGGGTTGGGAAGATCCCCTGGAAGAGGGCATGGCAACCCACTCCAGCATTCTTGCCTGGAGAACCCCCATGGACTGTAGCCTATCAGGCTGCTCTGTCCATGGGGTCACAAAGAGTTGGGCATGACTGAGTGACTAAGAACATAGTACTAGACACATATTATTTAATAAAGACTCCCAATGATAACCTCACCTCTAAATTTCCCTGAGAAAATAAAAGATAAATAAAATAAAGGCATGGAGCCCTAGTGTCATATCTATACACTGCTTGTCTTAGACAAAGAGCTTTTCACTTCTGATTAGTGTCATCCCCTACTCCTGGGGTCTAGAGCCCATATTCTAGGATCTTCCATGTCTTTAGGAACTTGATTTCTCAACAGTTGCCATCTACCTTTATTTTTGCCAGTGGCCTGTCTCCCTCAACTTGCAAGTCTCTGGCTTATCTAAAATAATCTTCCCCTCTACTTTGCTTTCCTTTTTGAGTCATTATTTTCTTCCTTTCCTCAATTGCCAAACTTTTCCCACTTTTTACCCTTTTCCGTACTGGTAGGTAATCAATGAATATAGTATGATTTCCATCCCAACCATCATCACAACTGTCCCGGCCATGGTCACCATTGTCCTACCATTTGCCAAATATCAGGGCCTCTACTCAGCCCTCCGACCCACTCCAGTATTCTTGCCTGGAGAATCCCATGGACAGAGGAGTCTGGCGGAATATGGTCCATAGGGTCGCACAGAGTCAGACACAACTGAAGCGACTTGGCACGCACACACATACACAGCTCTCCTGTTGGACCTTTCTGCAGGATTACTTCCCTCTTCTATGAAATCGTCTTTTCCTTTGACTCACCTCTTACTTTTGACTCCTCATCTTTTACTGGCCCCTTAAATGCTGCAGTAGCCAAGTTTTACCCTTGATTCCTTGGTTCATCTGTCATTCCACTTCCATGAACTGCATTGACATCCTTACTTTGATGCTTCCCCGACCTCTGTACTTAGCTATGACTTCTTGTATCAATGAGGGTTCTCCAGAGAAACAAAATCCAGTAGGATGCATACATAGACATTTTAAACAGTTGGCTCTTGCAGTTGTGGGGGCTGCCAAGTCTGAAGTCTATAGTGCAGGTCAGCAAGCTGGAAACACAGGCAGAGTCGATGTTGCAATCTTAAGTCTGAAATCTGCAGGGCAGGCTGACAGGATTTCTGTGTTACAGTGTTGAGGCAGAATTCCTTCTTTGAAAACCCAGTTTTGCTTTTAAGATCTTCAACTGATTGGATGAGCCCCACCCACACTATTGAGGATAATCTCCTTTACTTAAAGGCAACTGCTTATGAATATTAATTACATCTACAAAATATCATTCCCGCAGTATCTAAACTAGTGTCTGATCAAGCAACTGTGAACCACAGCTTAGCCAAGTTGACACATAAAATTAACCATCACATTTCCTTTTCAGCTCTTGGTGTGTTTCAGCTCTGGGAATAGTTGGAAGACATCTAGATTGAGATTTGACCCTTGATTCTTGCGCTCACAGGCTGGGTTACCTTGGGCACATTTCTTCATCTCCCAAATAGCAGTTCCTTTGTTTGTAAAACAATGATTGGTCTGTGTATTTGTCTCCATGATATACTTATTCTTTTTGTATCAGCCCTGTGCCTATCATATGCCAGCTACCTAAGTATGAATGAATGGAGTTCTTAATGAATGAAAGCAGGAAAAAGACTTGAGTTTTGATGTCACCCAAATGGGGAGCTAAGATTCAGACTTTAGAATCAGATTAAAAGTTCTTACCAAAAAAAAAAAAAAAAAAAGTTCTTACCAACAAATTTCTCTAGTTAGAAAAAAAAAAGGAAATATGCATACGCAGTACATATACTGTGTGTATATGTATATGTGTGCTTCTTTATAGATAGAATGAATGCAAGCTACAGTGTTTATACACATAACATATATACTATATACTGTATAGTGTATATGCCATATGGCCATTCACACAGCAAACATTACACATCCCCAAAGTGCCAGGCAGTACAGTAGGAGTGGACCACATAACATTAAGGGTTTTCTGACTCTGCCTTTGTTACTTTCTTCATTGGCCACTGACATGTAAAAGATAATTGCCTGGAGGGATTAGTTATAGTAACTGCAGAATAGCAATAATGCTTA
Source organism: Cervus elaphus (assembly GCF_910594005.1). Taxonomy (NCBI): domain Eukaryota; kingdom Metazoa; phylum Chordata; class Mammalia; order Artiodactyla; family Cervidae; genus Cervus; species Cervus elaphus. The sequence continues at coordinate 39,960,100 of NC_057835.1, read as the reverse complement.
TCTTTTTTCCTCCAGACATGACAATATTATGTGTCAGACTGGCTCTGCTGAATGCTCCTTAAATAGTATAACTCATGTAGGAAATTGACTCCAAATAACGTGATTTTTTCCTGCTGACAAATTTACAAACATAATATGCCTGTGTGCATGCTCAGCCCTGCAGTGGTGTCTGACTGCTTGCGACCTCACAGACTGTAGCCTGCCAGGCTCCTCTGTCCATGGTCTTCTCTAGGCTAGAATACTAGAATGAATTGCCATTCCCTTCTCCAGGGGAATCTTCCTGACCCAGGCATCAGACCCGCATCTCCTGCATTGCAGGTGGATTCTTTACACTGCATCACCTTGGAAGCCCTTACAAACACAATGTATGTTATGCCCACTGTTAAGGGATCACTGTTGTTAGGTTGCTACCTATAAATTAGTATCATCGGCTTTCTCTTTATACAGTGTTGAAATACATTTTAGAGATTTGCAGAAACACCTATTACATAAAGCATATAGGATATTTTATTAGCAACTCTTTTAAAAAAAAAATAAGAATTTTGCTAAATAAATGCCCCCCTCCAGGGGATCGTCCCGACTCAGGAGTCAAACCCTCATCACTTCTCTGGCATTGGCAGGCAGGGTCTTTACTACCAGTGCCATCTGGGAAGCCCTAATGATACAGAAACACTTGAATGTTCTATTATCATGAATTTGAGGAGGAAAGAGAAGGTTCAGAAGATTATACTAATGTCAGAGAGTACATCTATATGATTTTTGCAAAGTTTGGTATAACAAACTCATAATCTAATTGAGATGATGTACAGTTGTACCTGGAGATAAATAACTTGTAAGAATCTTTCATAGGTGTAATTGACAATTAAAAAGTTGTCCTGTGATGCAAGTAGGTTTTGCTCCAGCCTTTAAATGACTAAATGATTAATGATACCGCATAGCTAATGGCTTAATTCTTTTTCTCAGTTATTATTAAGAAAATATTATTGGGACTTCCCTGCACTTCAGTGGTTTAAGACTTCACCTTCCAATGCAGAGGGTACGAATTTGCTCTCTGGTTGGGAAGCTAAGATTCCACATGTCTCATGGCCAAAAAACCAAAACTTAAAACAATATTGTAACAAATTCAATAGAGATTTTAAAGATGGTCCACATCAAAAAAATCTTTCAAAAAAAGAAAATATTATTGGATATTATTACCTGTTTTAATGAACATGGCCCTTTCCGGTAATAAACTCCCAATAATCGACAAAACGATATCTTGTAATTGAACACTAATTCACTTGTGCTATGATTTACTGATATAAAACCCTGATAGTGTTAGTCATTTAGACTACATGAAACAAAGCAAAAATTAAATAGGCTATCACTGTAATAGTAACTTTGGATGTTTATTCATTTGAAAAGTAGCCTTATGATTTTTATGATTACATAAAGATCTAAGCTTCAGATTGAGGCCAGATCTGCATCACATAATATGAAATGGGGGACTTGGCAATTATTAACAGACTTAAGCCAGTTTGATAGATTAAGTAATCTGCTCTCTATGGGGTTGAGTCCAGAAGATAATTGCCATTCCTTACTTCTTAATGATTGTTCAGGGTAGGGAAAAATCATCCGGAGTTTAAAAATGCCAGATAAGACAGGAAATTAATGAACCTTTCCTGATGAAAGTAGATGCTCCTTGGAAGCATTTAATCTATGGTTTTCATATGTTTGTGCTGAATTTTCAATTAATTCTGATGCTAATATATTAATTTTGACAGCAAAGTAGTAGTCGGTTTTTAAAATGGAAAGAACTGTTAGCAACTATTTAGAGCTCTGCTATCCAATGTATTAACCATTAGCCACATGTAGCTACTGAGTGTTGGAAATGTGGTTTGTTCACATGTGATATGTGTCATAAGGATTTCAAAGATCCAGGCAGTCAGTCAGTTCAGTCACTCAGTCATGTCCAGCTCTTTGCGACCCCATGAACCACAGCACGCCAGGCCTCCTTGTCCATCCCCAACTCCCAGAGTCCACCCAAACCCATGTCCATTGAGTCGGTGATGCCATCCAACCATCTCATCCTCTGTTGTCCCCTTCTCCTCCTGCCTTCAATCGTTCCCAGCATCAGGGTCTTTACAAATGAGTCAGCTCTTCGCATCAGGGTGCCAAAGTATTGGAGTTTCAGCTTCAACATCAGTCCTTACAGTGAACACCCAGGACTGATCTCCTGGGTTCAGATGGACCGGTTGGATCTCCTTGTAGTCCAAGGGACTCTCAAGAGTCTTCTCCAACACCACAGTTCAAAAGCATCAATTCTTTGGCACTCAGCTTTCTTTATAGTCCAACTCTCACATCCATACATGACTACTGGAAAAACCATAGCCTTGATTAGATGGACCTTTGCTGACAAAGTAATGTCTCTGCTTTTTAATATGCTATCTAGGTTGGTCATAATGTTCCTTCCAAGGAGCAAGGGTCTTTTAATTTCATGGCTGAAATCACCATCTGCAGTGATTTTGGAGCCCAGAAAAATAAAGTCTGACACTGTTTCCCCATCTATTTGCCATGAGGTGATGGGACCAGATGCCATGATCTTAGTTTTCTGAATGTTGGGCTTTAAGCCAACTTTTTCACTCTCTTCTTTCACTTTCATCAAGAGGCTTTTTAGTTCCTCTTCACTTTCTGCCATAAGGGTGGTGTTATCTGCATATCTGAGGTTATTGATGTTTCTCCCGGCAATCTTGATTCCAGCTTGTGCTTCTTCTAGCCCAGCGTTTCTCATGATGTACTCTGCATATAAGTTAAACAAGCAGGGTGACAATATACAGCCTTGATGTACTCCTTTTCCTATTTGGAACCAGTCTGTTGTTCCATGTCCAGTTCTAACTGTTGCTTCCTGATCTGCATACAGGTTTCTCAAGAGACAGGTCAGGTGGTCTGGTATGCCCATCTCTTTCAGAATTTTTCACAGTTTATTGTGATCCACACAGTCAAAGGCTTTGGCATAGTCAATAAAGCAGAAATAGATGTTTTTCTGGAACTTTCTTGCTTTTTCAATGATCCAGTGGATGTTGGCAATTTGATCTCTGGTTCCTCTACCTTTTCTAAAACCAGCTTGAACATCTGGAAGTTCACAGTTCATGTATTGCTGAAGCCTGGCTTGGAGAATTTTGAGCATTACTTTACTAGCGTGTGAGATGAGTGCAATTGTGTGGTAGTTTGAGCATTCTTTGGGATTGCCTTTCTTTGGGATTGGAATGAAAACTGACCTTTCCCAGTCCTGTGGCCACTGCTGAGTTTTCCAAATTTGCTGGCATATTGAATGCAGCACTTTCACAGCATCATCTTTCAGGATTTGAAATAGCTCAACTGGAATTCCATCACCTCCACTAGCTTTGTTCGTAGTGTTGCTTCCTAAGGCCCACTTGACTTCACATTCCAGGATGTCTGGCTCTAGGTGAGTGATCACACCATCATGATTATCTGGGTCGTGAAGATCTTTTTTGTACAGTTCTGTGTATTCTTGCCACCTCTTCTTAATATCTTCTGCTTCTGTTAGGTCCCTACCATTTCTGTCCTTTATTGAGCCCATCTTTGCATGAAATATTCCCTTGGTATCTCTAATTTTCTTGAAGAGATATCTAGTCTTTCCCATTCTAGATCCAGTACCAAAAATAAATGTGTAAGATCTCATTAATGACTTTTTATTGGTTAAATATTGATATGAGAATATTTTGGATGTATCAGGTTAATATATATATATTCTTAAAGTTAATTCCATCTCTTTCTTTTTACTTTTTAAAATGTGGCTATAAAAATTGCAAATGTATCCCACTTTATATTTCTGTTGGACTGTGCTGGTCTAGACAAACTTTTATTTTAAAGATCAGAAAACTGAAACCCAAAGAAGTGAAGGGACTTATCTAAACTTGCACAGCTTATAAACTGTGAGGTAGAGCTGAGATTCAAACCAAGGTTTTCTGATATCTGACCCAGTTCTTTCCATTCTGACACTTCCTTCAGATATGGCAGTTATAACACCCCCCCCCCACACACACACACAAACACACACACACACACATTCCAGAGTGTGTACATTTCAGTAAGTATTGGTTCTTCCAGTACTTTCAATAAGTGGCCATCTTAGCATCTTGGGAGGCACTGTATGTTTGTTTATTTTAGTAATACATGTAAGTTTCCACTTTCAGAAGTGTCTTCAGAATTTTCCAAACATTCTTTTGGTAGCAACTTTATCACTTTTTGTGGGACTTTGATTTTTAGAAATAACTACAAATTGTTTCCAGCGTCCCTGGGTGGCTCAGACAGTAAAGAATCTACCTGCAATGCAAGACACCTGGGTTCAATCCCTGGGTTAGGAAGATCCCCTGCAGAAGGGAATGGCAACCCAGTCCCGTATTCTTGCCTGAATAATTCCATGGACAGAGGAGCCTCGTGGGCTACAGTTCATGGGATTGCAAAGAGTTGAACACGACTTAGCGACTGACGCACACACAAATTATTTAGAGATGTTTGCAAAGTAATTTTATTGTGTTTGAAAGTGTGATCTTAAAAGAAGATAACTTCATATTTGTGTACCTGTGTGTACATGTGTACATATGTGTGTGTGAGGGAGAGAGAGCGAGAACACACATAGACTTGAGGTAGACAGTCTTGTGAAAGGTAATTCCAAAATGAATTTCTCCAACTATATTAATTGCTGTTTCCCTTGATGAATATTAATAAGAGTGCTCATTTGTATACCTAATTTCTGAGATACCTTAATCATTGTTATTTTATAGTCACATTTTTCATGAGATAAACCCAAGAATTAGTGTTAACTATTTAAATATATATTATATATATTTTGAGCTTTCTAAGTTATTCTTACTGGTAGTTTATAATTTATTTTAAGGTCCCTTGTCTTTAAATGTGGTAAATTAAGTAATGAAAGAAACGTGACTTTTTATTGGCATTTTGTTTAATAACTGGAAGACTCTATAATGTTACATTAAATAGAGAGGACATTAAACAAGTAATGAATCATTTGGCAAAGTAACTGATACGTGCTTTTTAAAATAACTAGTTAGAAAAAAAAAGAAAAAAAAAAAGAAAAAAAATAAAATAACTAGTTAGAAATATAAATACTTTAAATAAACTTTTTAACATTTTAGCCATTATTTTTACTCATTAACCAGTCAAAAAAAAAAAAAAAGACCTCTCACTTCCAATTAAATGGCAGAGCACTTTTACTTCATTGACCTTTATTGATATGTGATGCTCTGTATTTGCGTAACTGAGAACAAAAATATTATATCACCCAAGAAAATGAAGAAATCCTGCTGAGGCTTGTTATGTGGTTTTTATAATATGAAGTAGCAAACTTAATATCTATAAATTAATTAATACCATAATCATATTCCCCTATATTTCATTAAATTTTATACATAGTGATATATTTAGTGCTTAGTATACCTAAAGACCAGTCCACTTCTAATTTGAACAGGTCAGTTTCCTTGCATGGTATTTTGGGTTATAGCCAACCAACCCAGAATGTGATATAAAGTAGATTTATTGTTTCAATTGCAAATCAAAAAGTCATACCCAACAAGAGTAAAAACTCTTCCTTTTATCAATAGAATATATTACTTTAGAAATGGGAACAGAGTTAAGGTTTTTATACTAAATATATGATAAAGGAACTCTGAGATTGTAATAAAGTGTTCTTATTATACACTACCTGGGGGATTCTACAATGTCTTGCGATTTTTTAATCTCCATTTTGTTGACATAACACAACTGGAAAAATGTTTTTCCTTCTGTATGCATATAAATAAGTAATCTATAAGATTTTAAATGTTAGTTGTTATCAAAACTTTCCATTTAACTTAACATTATTTCTTAAAATTTTTTATATTTCTAATTGCAGTGCAAATGGCTTACAGTTTATTGATAATACAGATCATTTTAAGAGTCTTAGGGACTTCCCTGGCAGTCCTTTGGTTAAGATTTACCCTCCAATACAAGGGGTGTGCATTTGAGCTAAGATCCCACATGCCTTGAGGCCAAAAAAACAAAGGGACAAGACAGAACCAATATTGTAACAAATTCAATAGAGACTTTAAAAATGGTCTTTGTCAAAAAGAACTCATAAAGAAAAGAGTCTTTCCTCTGGACAAAAATTTTTAGATTTTTTTAATAGAACTCAGATATTCAGACCTACGGATCAAACTGAAGTAGTTTTACTTAATATCTTTCTTTTGAATTTACCATAGATGGATTTGAATATCATTCAGTCATCAAACTTGATTGCATACAAAGATGAGAGAAGTATCTATTCATAGAGGCAAAATGTTAGTTTGCAAAAATGTTATTTTGAAAAATTGTATCCATTCATTGTATCACCTACAGTTGTGATTACTATACTTGCTTCACCATATATGTCTCTAAATTTACGCATCTATTAATCTCTCTTTGGGAGATGCATTTCAAAAGAGTAGACATTCATGTACTCCTCCTCCTCCCCAGTAATTTAAAATGCATGTTGTTAACTTGAATTCAGTGTTTGTTGATGGTTCTTCTGTTGCCTTTTGAGGTAAAATTTACATACAATAAAATGCACAAATCCTAAAGTGTACCAGCTGACAAGTCTTGACCATATGCCTGTGCAACTCAAGCCTCTATCAAGATATAAAATATGACCATTGCCACAAGAAATTCCCCGAGGTCCCTTTTCTGTAAATCCCAGCCCTTGCCACCATCAAAGGCAACTATTGTTCTGATATTATTCCATGATCTATTAGTTTTGCCTGTTCCAGAACTTCATATAAATGAACTCATATAGGATACACTTGCTTGTGTATTGCTGCTTTTATTCAGCAAAACGTTTTTGGGGTGTATCCATGTTGCTGTGTGTACCTGTGGTTTGTTTCTTTTTACTGCCAAATAGTTCAGTATTTTATTATAGGAATAGACCAGTTTGTTTATTCATTCTCCTTTTGATAGACACCTGAGCTCTTTCCAGTTTTTAACTACCGTGAGTACAGCTGTTATGAACATTCTTGTACAAGTCTTATGTTTTCATTTCTCTTGGATCAGTCCCTAAGAGCAGAGAAGGCAATGGCACCCCACTCCAGTACTCTTGCCTGGAAAATCCCATGGACAGGGGAGCCTGGTAGGCTGCGGTCCATGGGGTCGCTATGAGTCGGACACGACTGAGTGACTTCATGTGACTTTCATGCATTGGAGAAGGAAATGGCAACCCACTCCAGTGTTCTTGCCTGGAGAATCCCAGGGACGGGGGAGCCTGGTGGGCTGCCGTCTATGGGGTCGCACAGAGTCGGACACGACTGAAGTGACTCAGCAGCAGCAGCAGTCCCTAAGAGTAGAATTTCTGGATCATAGGGTAGGTGTGCATTTTGTATAAGACACCATTTGATGCTCCCACCAACCACATGCAGAGTTCAGTTTCTGTACATCTTTGCCAACATTGGGTGTGTCCTTTTAATTTTATCCATAATGTGGGTGTGTAATGATATCTCATATTGGTTTGAGTTTGTTTTTCCCTGATGACTAATGATGTTGAGTACTTTTTTGTGTGTTTATTGGTCATTCATATATCTTTCTTTGTGAAGAATCTGTTCAAATTTTTGCCCATTTTAAAATAGGTTGTTTGTCTTTTTATTATTAAGTTATAGAAGTTCTTTATTGGTATCCTAGATACTAATCCTTTGTCGTGTATGCTTTGCAAGTATTTTTTTCTTAGTCTTTGGTTTCCTTATTCATCTTCTTTGCGATGTATTTTCATGAGCACAAGTTTTTAATTTTGATACAGTCCATAAATTTTATGATCATTTATCTCTTTTTGTTTTTCATTTATCTTTAAGAAACTTTTACCTAGTCCCAATTTGTAAACATATTCTTTTTTTCATCTAAGAGCTTTATAGTTTCAGCTTTTACATTTAGGTCTAAGATAGATCTAAGTTAATTTTTGTGTGTGGTGAGAGAAGTCTAAGTTTTGTTTGTTTCTTTGTTTACATGTGGCATTCAGTTAGGGAATGCTAACATAGTTGGATTACTTTGATGTTTTGTTGAAAATCAAATGACCAAATAAGTGTGAGTCTATTTCTGGTTTTTCTGTTCTGTTCCATTAATCTGTTTGCCAATATGTATGCTAATATTTTTGTTGTTCATTTGCTAAGTCACGTTTGATTCTTTGTGACCCCGTGGCTGCCACATACCAAGCTTCCCTGTCCTTCACTATCTCCCAGAGTTTGCTCAAACTCATGTCCATTGAGTCCGTGATGCCATCCAACCATCTCTTTCTCTGTTATCCCCTTCTCTTCCTGCCTTCAATCTTCGCCAGCATTGGGGTCTTTTCCAGTGAATGAGTGGGTTCTTCACATCAGGTGGCCAAAGTATTGGAGCTTCAGCTTTAGCATCAGTCCTTCCCATTAATATTCAGGGTTGATTTCCTTTAGTAAATATGCTAACATTACTGTACTTTATATGAAATGAATGGTGATTTTATTATCTTTATTGTAGCTTTGTATTAAGTGAATGACCATGTTTAACACCTGCATATATGCCGTTGTATGTATGTACCTTTATTTTCTGGCCAGTTTTTAATTTAATTTAATTTAATTTTAATTTAACTTAATTTCCAACTTTGTACTACCATAAAAAATACTGCCTTGCACATATATCTTTTCCTACTTGTTGAATTATCTTTTCAGGGTTAATTTCTATGTATGGGATTTCTAGGTCAAAAGATGAGGACATTTTTCATTTTGATGTATAAACCCAATCTGTCTTTTACACTCCCATCAACTTTAGTATCAGAGTACCTGCTTCCTCTTACCATATGAGCAGTTAAACTTAATTTTAATAACAAGAATTAGTGAACTTGGTCTCTGAGAGGCTTGTGTATATAGTGTGTCTGTTTATGGATTGTCATTTACTTACAAATCTTCCTAATTTTTCTCTCCGAATAAAGTGGAAAGTATTTTCCAACAGGGTATGTCTTGCCTATATGAAATGATTTCCTAAGCCTCAGGTTCTATTTTTGCTTTTGCTGGTAATGACTGTGTGTTAACAGAGCAGTAGGTGAGGTTGACTAACCTGGTGAGCATCGCTCTGACTGTGGAGTCACCTCCGAGAACTCTCACTGAACTCTGTACTTAGGCTTTCAAAACAACGAAAAAATCCTTGAACAATAGAAAATAGTCTGGGCTCGTTTAATGGATACCTGGTAATTTTCTGACATAATAGTAGCTTGTATTGCACAGTTTACAGTGCCAATCTGAATCAGTAACAATGAAATGCTTTATTATTTTTGTACTCTATATTTGTACTAAACTCTTAAATGTTGAGAGTTGAAAACAAAGCTTGATACTGGACCTCTTTTCTTGCCTCCCCCCCCCCCCCATTTCTTGGTGATGTGGGAAGGAATTTTCCATTAACTCTCTTTGTGGCCAGTTTAAAGGAAAAAAAATCAAAACATGCCAAATCAGGAGAACACTGAACCATGAGGTCTTGCACAGCTTAACGGTTTCTTTCCTTAAGTATTTTTACATTGCTAAATGAGGCTTAAATCTGATTTATTTCTTAAGGGTAAGTATAATAAATGTTGAGCTGAGACATCAGCAGATGGACATTCTTAAGTCCTAAGACATCAAGAAATACCTGTGTGATCTTTGACAAATTGCTGATGTGTGTATGTGCTAGTAACTTAGTCGTGTCCAACTCTTTGTGACCCCATGGACTGTAGCCCGCCAGGCTCCTCTGTCCATGGAATTCTCCAGGCAAGAATACTGGAGTAGATCGCCATTTCCTTCTCCAGGGGATCTTCCTGACCCAGGGATCAAACCTGGGTCCCCTGCATTGCAGGCAGATTCTTTATCATCTGAGCTATAGGGAAGTCCTGAGATTTCAGACAAATTGCTGAAATCTTTACTAAATCTTTGCAGGTCTCCATTTCCTCATCTGTAAAACAAGGGACTTGATCTTTGGTATCTTTAGACTCCTTGCTGTTCTATAATTCTTTGATTGAATTGTCCCAGATTTCAAACTTAGGATAAACGTTTATTTGAAAATCAGTAGATTTAAAAAAAAAAGAAAAGAAAATCAGTAGATTTTAAATATAACTTAGCTAAATATCTTGGGTTAGCAACGAACATAAGTACAAAAAATTTTTTAATGTATTTAAACCCCTGAAACTACAATTTCCTCAGCTATGCATGCTGTGCCTTCCTAAATAACGTCAGAGCAGAAATCTTGGATTTTTTTTTTTTTCCATGCAAGCACACACAGAAATGTTAGGGGAAATAGACTGTGCTTTTTTTGAATCACCTGTTGAGAAAATGGGCAACTATTGACAAGTCTGATTCATGGTTGAGTGACTGCTCCGCTAGTCTTCACATGATCCCCACTGAGCAAAATCTTTGACCGCCTGCTAAAACGAGGTCTGTTTGAAGTTTCTTTTTAACATTTCCAAAACGTTAATTCAGCAGGATGTCTCCACTGGGGTTCTCCATGTCACCAAGTCAGCAGCTGCTGAAATCCATTCACTTCAGCATGAAATGTTTTCATAAGTGCTTTTTCTATTTGTGACAACAGCAAAGTAAACAAAAGACTAAAATTCTACCTCATTCAACATTTACATGTGTTAAAACTGCTTCTGATTGCAGTTTACATTCATGGTATTTATTTGCAAGCATTGATACCAAAAGATAGGTTTACTGCAGAGGATTTGAAAGTAGCCTGGCCTGCAAAATACACTACACCATGTGCCTCTTTTTAAAGTAATGTATCTAAACATTCAGACTTTGAATAAATAGGAATTTACACTGTGTTTTTAAAGCAAAAGTTTATATTTCTTATGAAGCTATGATTTTTGTGTGTGTACATGTGTGTCCATAGTTGGTTTAGGATATGTTTACATCCCCACATGAACTGTTTGTTAATTTTGCAAATTGAGTAGTATAATTGTAAAATATAGTAGTATTTATAAATTCTTTCAGAAATTTCCTACTTTAAAAGGAAAGATATTAAGCTTTCAGGGTCATAATTTAACAGGATAAAGGAATGTAAAATTCTTGAGGTAAAGAATTGAGGACTGAAAAAATCGGATGGTAAAGATAAGGCACACCAAGGTCTACAGATGATATCGAATTGTTTAAATAGGGCTGTACTCCTTAGAGCAAGGATCTCTTATTCACTGTCAGTATATATATCAGTCAGTATATATACTGTCATATATATATATCTCATTGATTGCAGAGTTAAGCATGAGAACTGCTATGTTTTCTTGCTATGGTTTGAGCTAATAAGACCCTTAGTCTGTTTATTCAGGCTTTAAAAGACTTAAGTGTAGTTTTATAAGTTCATTAACCCACCTCAGTCTTTGAGATGCATTTCACTTTCATATTATCAAGTTTCATGACATACAAAGAATTATCAGATCAACCCATTATACAGCCAAGCAGCATGAAGTCTTTTTCCATCTACAGGGAGAACATTGTATAAATCAGGCTCTCAGGTTTCAGTGGGAGGCAGAGGGTTGCACCGTGTCCATTTGTCAAGTTGATCGCACCGCAGCGAGGTTACATTAGCTTGTCTTTGAACAGAAGTGAAATCGTATGCGAAGCTCCCCTTTCTGTCATCTACACTAACATCCATCCTCTTAAACCAAGGCCTTGGAGAAAAACAAAGTGATGGCCCAATATAATCAGTCACTCAAGTTGTCTGTCATCTGTTTTCTTAAGGAAATGACTTTTAAGTCAGAGCAGAGAACTGTAGAAAATTAACAAGGTTTGTAGTAGTAAAAGTAGGTGGAATTTTTTTTAAACTGCAGATGTCTTTTTGAGAAGATTTGATATGTAGAATGCCAAAAAGGATTCCCCCGCCCCAACCTCTTTCTTTGATAATGAACCTCCTGAAATTTATTACTTCTGGAACAATAGACCTACTGCTGTTAACAACCAGAGTCTTTTTTGCTTAATGTGACTACCCGTTAATGCTCCTGAGAAACTTTCTGTAAAACTGAGCCTACAAAACTTTCAGCTTCAGTGGATCCTCCAACCGCTAGCTCACCATCTTTGTTTAGAGCTCTCTGAATTTCAGTTGTGTAATGGCAAATCTTGCAGCTAGGAGTCTGCTCTAGGGTAAATGGTACTTTACATGTAAAGTATTAACATTTCGTTATCTAATATTACACTTAGACAATTTCTTTGAACCTGTTAGTCTCTGTGGAAACCCTAACTGTATTGCCAATGATAGCCAATCTGAGGGGGGTGATCAAATTTGCAAGTTTTATTTCCCTAAGCCTGTTTTATGGGCTGAAACACTCAGGTCATTTGCACCCTGTCTCATTCATCACAAAGTAGTTAAACTCAGATTGTTAAACCAGGAGAGATTAGCTGACAGACAGTGGTACATTAGATTAAGGCCTCCTTCAGTTGTACTGAACTATTTAGCCATTCCATTTGTGTGACATTTATAGCAAACTGTTTGGGGTGGACTTTAAAAGAAGCAGGAAGAGAATTTTAAAACAAGGGGAAATAACCAGTCTTTTTTTTTTTTTTCAGTAATGTGATTCTTATTTTTTAAAATCTTTTTCATTTGCTCTATCAGTCACTAATATTGAAGACCTCTTGAAAAAGAAGCAAGTGTGCTTAAATGTAAAGGAAGTCTCCCTTGTGTTTGCTCTGTAGACATACTTAATAGTTTAAATGATTGTTAGATTTTTTAATTTGGAAAAAACACCCCTTCTGTCAAAGTATTGCTAAAAGCACATTCAATCTGTTTTTAAAAAATATTCTAGAAAGCCCCCAAAGAATTGGTAGACAAAACTGATCCATACGTCTCAGTACTGGAGAACAGAAACTTGGATTTTTCAAAAAGGAAAAGAAATGCACATTTATGTTAATTATAGTTAATGCATTTTACAAAATGCAGGAGTAACCCCTACATTACCACCCTCCATGAGTTATTCAATATGCTATTATAGAGAGGCTTTATTGTTTTCTTCCCTTTTGAAACGTATTCGAACATTTGGAATTGGTGAACTTCTGAGAATCCACAAGATCAATCTTGATTTGTTTATTTTTCTTAGCAAAGATTTTGATAGCCTGGTCTAGCTTTTTTCTCTTCTAAGAGCATTCCTTATTTTCTCTGCTAAGGAATGAAATGTTATTAAAAGCAACTCATAAATGAAAGAGCAAAAAACAGTTTAAGTAACTGAATCTTTCATTGTCAGTGAGGAGGCCTCAAATTTAAAAGACTGATCTTTAATTGCCCTTTTCCTCATATTTCTTCCCAATGTAACCTCAAGGTGATTTTTAGAGTTATGTCTTAATTGAGTGGTCGTTTTACCTTTGCTTTAGAGCAATTTATTACCACTTTATTTCCTTTATTACAGCTTTATTTCCTTGGACTAGCAGAAACATAAACGCTGGATTCTTTGTAATCAAAAGCTATTTTATGATGAATTTGGTCTTCAAATAGGAAATCTAAGCATATTTTTTTAACCTTGCATCCACAACTGGATGCAAACCTGACGTCATTCGCACAGAAAATATATAAAAAATATATATGTTGTTTTCTGATTTTAGCCCCATCATTTTATTTGGAATTATGTTTATAAATAAAAATAATTTAAAAATTATATGCTACATAAGCATATACTTACATTACCCTACTATTCTTTTAAAGGATAAAATTGTTCATAGTGAAGTTTTCATTTATTCACCCATATATTCCCTTAACATTTACTGAGTACAGACTTTGTGCCCCAAAACTGAAACTGTTTTGCCTGGACTAAATATTAGCATCACACAAAATGTTTTTTGTTTATAGTGAACTGATTTTTTTCCCCCCAAATTAGATTTAAAAATTTCTATTTCAGAATCACCAATTCTCCTAAATAATTTCATCACTATCAGTTAATGCATGTTTTGACTCATTATAAAGCATGAATTCATTTTATGTTAAATACAGGTTGCACCTAATGAAAATTTGTATCTGTTTTTTAAGTAACTTTACCTTCTCCTTTCTTAGATCCCAAATGTTGGTTTTCTTTTCTGGTATCAGTTATTAATTGGAATCAAGCTAATTTGGTCTGGAATTATTTAAACCGCTGTTCAACATTAATGTTACTGACACAATATTGCCTTCTACAGATATATTTAAAGCTCTTAAAGATGTGCCAACATGCCGTATGTGGGGAGTTGGCAAGAAAAGTGTTCCTTTTTGTGTTGCAGAGTGCAGCAGCAACAGGCAAGAGTTGCACATTAAACAAACAAATCAGATCCTCTATCATCCTCTTTAGCAAATAGAAGGGCACTCCTGGGTGTTTATGTGAAGGGAGAGAAAAGTACATTCTTCATCCATAATCACTGCCATGTTTGGGAACCTCCTCTTTTATTGCAGAAAACTCACTGTCTCTTCACCTCTTTATTAATTTCCAGTGACAATCAGAGGTTTTCAGTTTGGGAAAGAAACACCAGGGTCCCTCTCTTCTATCAAGACAACCAAACTCCACCCCCACCACCCACCAGAGTTAATAGCAGACACTGAGGCCCAAGGTCTCCTCCAGAGGTAATATCTGGGGAAGCCTTTCAGTAGGAAGTTCTCTGCATCATTTCCCTAACTGCCCTATGGATAGCACTGGCAACTTCACGGACAAGAGAGTTTTTAAGCTAGGGCTCCATTAAAATGCCTCCTTGCTTGAATGATGTCACAAGTAGGGGTGAAGGAGCATATTACATTTGTCACTCACACCAGTTTCAAGAGTTACGTGACTAATGAGAGAGGAAAATTCTGAAATATTAGGTATGGTTTTCTGTGACCATTATAAGACATTTTCTTGGATTCCTAGCTTAAAACAATTGTTTAAAAGCAGATATGGAGAATAGATATTTTTCAGGAAAAACTGATGAGTATTTTCTGTTATTAGATGTCATGTTTAGTAAACAAAATTGTTTTACATTTAATACACATACGCATAGATAGTTAATCATACGCACGAGCAGTCTCCAGCACAAGCTTATAACATCCACTCCTTGCACATAAAATTTGATCATTTTTCTCTACTTATGTGATATTTTGAGTAGCCTAGTCTCAGGTAAGATGTCTGTGGACAGAGGCCTGGCCTCCATTTTTTTTTTCCCTGTCTGAACTCCTTTTCAGAAGAATCCAAGATCATAAACAGTAGACCCAGACTTCCTGGCAGCCTCTTCTCCCACCATCCCACAGACACTCTTTGGCTGTGGCCAAACCACCTAGTTTTCCTTGGGCTTTCGTGATGGTTTATTTTGTTCTTGCTTTTTCTTTCATGCTTATATCATCATACTTGAAATCTCATTGCAGAAGTCACCTTTTTCCAGAAACAAGTTTCTTAATTCTCTGTTGTTGTTGTTCAGTCACCAAGTCATGTTCGATTCTTTGCAACCCCTTGGACTGCAGCACACCAGCCTTCTCTGCCCCTCACCACCTCCCAGAGTTTGCCCAAGTTCGTGTCCATTGAATCGGTGATGCCATCCAACCATCTCATTCTCTGTCTCCCTCTTCTCCTTCTGCCCTCAATCTTTTCCAGCATCATGGTCTTTTCCAATTTTTTTAAGTTCTGTAGTTTTTAAAATCATTTTTTATTGGAAAATAGTTGATTTACAATGTTGTGTTAGCTTCTACTGTACAACAGAGTGAATCAGCTATACATTATAAATATATCCCCTCTTTTTTGGATTTGCTTCCCATTTAGGTCACCACATTTAGGAACTAAGCTGTACAGTAGGTTCTCGTTCATTATTTATTTTATTCATAGTATCAATCATAGTATCAATACTGTGTATATGTGAACCAGAATGCACTTTTTCACTTCTCTCCTGGAGCCACTTGGTGGTTGGATTGTAAATTCCCTGTTGGGCTGAGGATCCTTTGTCTCCTAAGAACACAGAGTGGGGCGGGACGGAGGAGGGGGGAGGGGAAGAACGTCAGTGCTATATGTCTTACCAAACTGATTGATCATTTTAGAAGCAATTATCATTTTAACAGTGTAGGGATGTAGTTCTCTAAAAAGCAAAGCAGAGCAACATTTTAAAAATTGCCTGTAATACCAGTTGCTGATGTTGAGGACATATTGTGAATTCTAGTAATAGGGACTGTCCTGGCAATGCTGGCTGACAAGCTGCTTCTTTGTGCCCGTGGGATTTGGAATGTGTCCATCTGAACTTGGTCTTGGAAGAAAGATGAAGTACAATTATGATGTAAAATTATGAAATAATTAACAAGGTATGGAAAAAGCAGATACCTTAAGGTTATGTCCTTTACGTCTGTTGGGGCCAGTTGTCAAACATTATTTAATTAGAGAACATTTTGTAGGGAACCTTAAACTAACCTCTGATGTGTGTAGTTTTTGCATTTTTTCTTTCTTTCTTTTACCTTTTTGGTCATAACCATGCTGCAGGTGGGATCTGAGTTCCCTGACCAGGGATCAAACCTGCACTCCCTGCAGTGGAAGTGTGGCACCTTAACCACTGGACCACCAGGGAAGTCCCAGTTTTTGCATTATTAATTGCCATAGAGAGCGAGTTAGTAACAGAACTAGGAATCCCAGGCTGCTTCATTCTTCTATATATACAGCAGAAGTCATGAATAGGAAAGCAGGACCTTTTCTCTATAACTTGGGTGTTGGTAAACAGAACTAACATCCACCTTACAAACCAACCAATATGTGTGTGTGTGTGCTAAGTTGCTTCAGTTGTGTCTGACTCTTTGCAACCCTATGGACTGTAGCCCACCAGGCTCCTCTGTCCATAGTGATTCTCTAGGCAAGAATACTGGAATGGGTTGCCATGCCCTCCTCCAGGGGATCTTCCCGACCCAGGGATCGAGTCCGCATCGCCTGCATTACAGGTGGATTCTTTACCATTGAGCCACTGGGGAAGCCCAACCTATCAACTACTTACTTTTATTGTAAGTAATAGGTGAGTTTGGTAAAACATTATTGAACCCTCCCCATATCAGAATTCATGTAATAAAAAACCATCCGTTAACAAGGTTCTATTGTGCTAGATTTCCAGTGCTTCACTTATATTCCAGAAAGAATATTTTAAAAAGTGAGAATGTTCAAATCCATCCGGCTGACCTCTATTCCACTATATGATCACTTACAGTAGATATATATACTCAGAACTAACCTTTGTCTTTTAACATTTTAAGGATGTTGTGTTGTCGTTGTTCAGTCGCTTAGTTGTGTCCAACTCTTTGCCACCCCGTGGACTGCAGCACGCCAGACTTCCCAGCCCTTCGCTATGTCCCGGGGTTTGCTCAAGCTCACATCCATTGAGTCGGTGATACCATCCAACCATCTCATCTTCTATTGTCCCCTTCTCCTCCTGCCCTCAATATTTCAAAGATGTTATGTTAACTTGAACTAAATTCCAATGCTCTGTAGCCATTCTAGAAGCAGCTTCAAAACAATGACTTCTTCCATACTCCCATACTCATAAATATCAAATTTGTGAAATTGTTTTTATATCATGTCATTCTGCTGGCTTCTAAAATATTACCATTTATTAGCAATATCCAAAGGGACCCACTGATAGGAACATGGGAACTTGATGAGCTCATGGTCATTGTCATCCCTGTCTTTGTATGAAATGTAGCCTTTTAAATTGTCATTGACACTAAAAGCGAACACTAATCGCATCTTAATATGAGACTTAACTCTGGGCATGACTATATTTTTCTTTTCCTCACAAAAAAATGCTCCCTTGCTGACGCCATGGGTAAAACAAAATCCTTAGCCTTTAAAAGAAAAGGGTAAGAGCAGTGACTCTGTAAACATCACTTCAGTCAAACTCTGATACCAAATATCGCATTATGTTCAATGTGTGTAGGCACGGCCTCAGAATGTCCCACACAGTTAATCTCCAAGTCCCACATATCAATCACACCTCCTTCACATACCTGGCCTGAAGCCTTAATGGAATTCCTCCTCGTTATTGCAGCGATAGCTCACTTCCTCTGTTTTTCCAATTGGCTGGTCGTTGTGCCAACTTCTTCAAGGAGCCTTTTCTTACCTACGCAACCCTGTAATGTTGTAATATATGCTGACAGTTCATTTATACGGCCCTTCTGGTTCCAAATGTTTTTATGTTTAATTACTGACATTTAATCATCAGAAAAGATTGCATTTTCTCTAGATCCTGCAGCTTGGCTTAAAAATGCTAAGTTAATAGTACATTACTGAACTGTAAGATTTCAAAGGTTTAAAAATTCAGTATTGAGAAGATTCATTAAACTTTGAACTGATCACCTTTGAAATTATAGATAAGAGCTGTGTAAATGGTCACATATAAATCACATATTTTAAGAGGAGTGAATTTGAAATTATAACAAACCAAGTCAATGATTGTTCATGATTGTCTAGACAATTTGTGGAGTTTTTTTTCCCTGATTTCTTCAAGTTCTTGTGGACATGCTTTTGCTTTCATATGACAGCCTCCTCTCCCCTTAATGTTATGTTGTTAAAATTCCTTCAAGGCAAGTGATCCTTTTTAATCTTTTATCAGCATGTTGAAAACACTTTTTTCTGTGACTCCATTTTTATGCTACTAGAAATAGATACCAAAGAGGAAATATCTACCACTCTGTCTTTCAGTGTTGTTTCTTGTTTTAGGCTTTCAAATTATTTTGCTGACCATTGACTACTCTGTGCATCGGGCTTTTTAAAAAACAATTTATTGTGTAAGGTACAAAGCTAATATTAAATATTATATTTGGTTCTGATACAAGGAAATTAGAAAAGGTATGGGAGCTCTGTTTACCATTATTTGTAGAGAAAACCACCAAATAAGCCACCCTAATTGACTAAATAGCTCCCATATTTAATATGAACCTAATTCTCCCTGTGATCCCCAAAATGAAGTTCTGAAGTTTTATTTAGTGAGTGGTTCAAGTCAATACATAAAGATAATTACTTAATTACTGCTATATGATAAAATTTCTTTACCACAGTTAATGAGTCTTGATCTTTCTGGTTGCAAAAAATTAAGTAGTATATAGCTTGTAACCAAAATAAAAGACTTCTGTTAAAAATAAAACTTAGGAAAAAAAAACTTAGTACATTTAATATAAATACATAGACTAGACCATATTAAATGAAAGGCGATACATTGAAATGGCTTCTGCTACTGTTTCTTTTTTTTAACTGTTTATGTTGGAATATAGCCATTTAATGGGGCTTCCCGGGTGGCGCGAGTGGTAAAGAACCCATCTGCCAGGGCAGGAGATGTAAGAGATGCCGGTTTGATTCCTGGGTTGGGAACATTTCCCTGGAGGAGGGCATGGCAACCCAGTCCAGTATTCTTGCCTGGAGAATCCCATGGACAGAGGAGCCTGGTGGGCTACAATTCACAGTGTTGCAAAGAGTTGAATGGACATGACTGAAACGACTTAGCACTCACACACACATAGCTGATTAACAATGTTGTGATAGTTTCAGGTGGACAACAAAGGGACTCAGCCATCCATACACGTATATCCATTCTCCCCTATACTCCCCTCCCATCCAGACTGCCACATAACATTGCCTGTGACTGTTTATTGAAAGAACTCTTGGCTTAGGGTGTTTGTGTGAGGGTGTGTGTAGTCAGTTTACAAAGTGCCAAGGCAAGGAATATCTTCTCCTTCCTTTGGATTCCTTTAATACCTAGAGTATGTCATGTAGGCTGAAATATACCAACTTGTTTACCATTCAAATGTCTATTCAATTTTTGAACTAAAAAAATTTTTTTTGTAGATTTTGAGTCTTTTTCTTTGTCCTTTGTGTTTTGAAGTTATAACTCGTAGCTCTGGTGGCCCCACTGGGAATTCTCTTGGATTTGGACGCAGGGAGTAATCTGCCACCTCATCTACAGACTCCCTGGCAGTGGGATCACAGGTCAGCTGTTCTGTCGGTCAGTAACATGGGTAGTACCCTGGCAGGGTGGTAGGGGATGTTAGATGAGATCATGTGTATAAAGAACCAAGTGCAGCCGCACACCTGAGAGGAGCTTTAAAAATCTACAGATCAGAAGTAGCAGCAGAAAGTAGTGAGGGGGTATAAAAGTACATTTATATGAAAGGACGAAGAGGGACTTCCTTGGTGGTCCAGTGATTAAGACTCCACGCTTCCACTTCAGGGGACACGGATTCAGTCCCTGGTGAGGGAGCTAAGATCCTATAGGCATGCAATGTGGCCAAAAAATAAATGAAATAAAGGGAAGAAGAATCCCACTTCTGTGGGATAGCACTTGATAGAATATACATACACAGACCAACTGCAGGATAAGGAAACTTCACTCACCTTCTGTACTTTAAGGGAAACTAAAATTGTGCCCTGTAGAGCTCTTCCAAAAGGAGGGAATTGTTGACTTATCCTGCCTTTGATTGATCCCCAAGACTCTAGTCATGTACAGTGAAAATTCATTATGTTTCCACAAGCAGCATTTCCTACCTTTAAAGATCATAGCAGAAAACTCAAAGCAATGAATGTTTCCCCATTTTCCTGAAATGTGATTCTATTTAAAACAAATTTTAGTTCTTTGTATAGTTATTTATTCTGTTATTACACTTTAATCAGGAGTTTTATTATATCACTAACTTATTCAAAAATGGGCCTTTAGTTGGGGCAACATTATATAAATGTAGGGTTGCAGAAATACCCTTCTAGCTTGAGAAAGGGTTTTTGGGTTCACTTCTACCACAAATAAATATTTTCATCCAAATACTTATTCCTAGAATCAGAAGTGAGAATGGGCTCTAGGCAGAGACGGTCAAACTTTGGCATGCACTGAAATTCCCAGGTATACTTGTTAGAACGTAGATTTCTGGGTCGCCTTGCAGAGCATGCTTCAGTAGCTCTGGAGTGGAGCTGAGAATTTGCATGTCTGCCGAGTGCCTAAGTGATGCTGATGCTGGCGAGTCGCAGTGTCCTGCTCTGGGTGTCATCTTTTCAACCACACAGAACTTGTTAATATATTAGTGTTACAACTTTTGTCGGATGTTTTATAGAGATGATTGTTCTATACATGGCCATCAGTTTTTTGCACTCAAAGAAGATTAAAAAAAAAACAAACTGAAATGACTGTATTAATATGAGACAGAGTAGATTTTAGAACAAAGACTATTACCAAAGATAAAAATAATCATTCATGGTAGTAAAGAGACCAGTTCATCAAGAGGCCACAATCCTAAATGTGTATGCACTTATCAACAGAGTTTCAAAACATATGAAGCAAAAACATAGAACACTCCACTGAGCACCATACACCTTATTTTCAGGTACACGTGGAACATTCACCTCTACAGACCATATTCTGGGCTGTAACACAAGTCTCAATAAATTTGAAGGGACTCGGGTCATACAACTATGTTCTCTACCACAATAGGGTTAAATTCAAAATTAATAACAGGACAAAATATGGGAAATTCCCAAACCTTGGAAGCTACAAAGCACACTTCTGAATAATGAATGGATCAAAGAAGAGATCACAAGGGGAATTAGATCATATCTTGAATGAAAACAAAACTACAACTCACTCAAATTTGTCAGCACAGCTAAAGCAGTAATTATAGGGAAATTTATAGCACTAAATGACTATATTAGAAAAGAAGGGTCTCACATCAATGGCCTCAGCTTTCATCCCCAAGGATTAAAAGAAGGAAAGCAAATAAGCCCAAAGTGAGTAGAATAAAGGAAATAACAAAAATCAGAGAACTCAGTGAAATAATAAACAAAAAGAATAAAATCAGTGAAACAAAAAAAATTGGTTTTTGAAGATCAATAAAATGATAAACCTCTGGCCAGACTAGAGGTCAGAACAAAAAGTGAAAAAAAGGATAGGCACAAATTTTTACTATCAGAGATGAGAGGTACTATCACTGCAGAGTCTACAAACGTTAAAGGGATAATAAGGAAATATTACGAACAGCTTTATGGCAATGCATTCAATAATTTATATGAAATGAACAAATTCTTTGAAAGACACATTCAAGATTTTACTGCTGGTAGAAATTTCTATTCTTATGTTGGAACGTGGTGTCTTCAGGGAAGAAATGTTTTTGCCTATACAGCTTGAAGGATCTTAGCTCTGGGACCCTGGCAGTGAAAGTACCAAGTCCTAACCACTGGACCCAGGGAATTCCTAGGGGAAGAAATTTTATAACAAGTCCTCTGAGCAGAGAACAGTTGAGTAAAGCTGACTATTCAGTAGACCCAAAGAAATACAGTAGCCGCACACTGCACTTACAATAACCTCACCTGGTCTTACAGCTACAACTGCTCTTGGTAGCGTTTGGCTCTATTTTCCTTTTATACTTGGCTTGAAACTTTTGCTTAGAAGGTATTCCCTTGTCTTTACTGCAATGTGGCATACAAATGTGATGAGGCTATTTCCCAGAAATATGCTTTTGTTTGATAATAGGAGGATTAGAAAGTAAAGTTGAGAAACATTGTGAAAAAGCAAAACAAAAAGATAAAGAGATGGAAAATAGGTGTAGGAAAACAAAAATGTCCAAATATTATGGGTCTCAAAAAATAGAGTACAGAGAAGAGAAGAACATGAGTTTCCATATTGAAAAAATTCAGAGTGCACCATGA
Source organism: Cervus elaphus (assembly GCF_910594005.1). Taxonomy (NCBI): domain Eukaryota; kingdom Metazoa; phylum Chordata; class Mammalia; order Artiodactyla; family Cervidae; genus Cervus; species Cervus elaphus. The sequence continues at coordinate 39,937,470 of NC_057835.1, read as the reverse complement.
AATGGGTGAAATTTGCTCCCCACGAAAGCATATCATTGTGAAACTTCACAACATCAAGAACAAGGAGAAGAGCTATGAACTTCTAGAGCTTACATGTAAAGGCTCAGGAATGATAACAGCTTAAGGCTTCTCAAAAGCAATGCAGGAAGATGACACTGGAATGAAACCATCAGAGTTCTGAAGGAAAATAGCCACCAACTAGAATTCTCTACCCACCCAAACTATTCATCAATAATGAGTGAATCAAATATAGTTTCAGACCTGCAAAATCTCAAAATATTTACCTCCTGTGCTCTCTTTTTCAAAAAGCTTCCTGAGGACTTCTCCTAGTGGTCCAGTGGTTAAGTACCTCCAGCAGAGGCTCTTGAGAATCCTCAAAGAACCTGAAGCCAGGATAGGCCCCCGTTGAGTCCCTCTTCTCCTGGCCTTCCATCTAGCAACAGCAATATTGCTTGAGTTTCCTTAGACTGTTAGGTCTGTGCTTGCTGTATATTTTCCTACACTAAACCCAAGGCTTGTTTAGGCAGAAGGATATAGATGGTAAAGTTACAATAAAAAGCAAAGGAATGATTAGCACAAAAAGCAAGATAATGGTCACCACTCATAGGAAAAGAATGGGAGGCAATGGGGGAGGGAGGTTCTTGGGGCTTTCAAGATCCTAGTCATGTTCTATTTCTTAACCTGGGAGTTAGGTATATGGTTGTTTGTTGATTTTTTTAAAAAAATGAATTTGTATATATGCACTCTTTGTTTTATACTCTTCCTAAGAATTTTAAAAAATATTTTAAGTTTTTAAGTATTTAAATAATATCAGAGTGAATATGGCATTAAGTATGTTTGTGTGCTGTGGATGTGTGCTAAGTTGCTTCAGTCATGTCTGACTCTTTGCAACCCCATGGACTGTAGCCCGCCAGGCTCCTTTGTCCATGGGATTCTTCAGGCAAGAATACTGGAGTGGGTTGCCATGCCCTACTCTAGGGGATCTTCCCCACCCAGGGATCGAACCCATGTCTCTTACGTCTCCTGCCTTGGCAAGTGGATTCTTTACCACTAGCGCCACTTGGGAAGCTAGCAAGTAAGTATGGCAAACTCAAATTTACAAGAGAAGCTTTACTTCTCAGTGTCACATTGAACTACAAGAATCATGAGTCTGTACTTTAGCATGTGTGGTGATCTATTGGAAGAAATTGCTTGAGTCTCTCCGTGTGTATGTCACAATGCTCGGCCTCCCTTTGCTATCCTCCACTTCCACTTTGGTTCCCACAGATTTTGTGTTTACTTAACAACAAAGACTGCTTAAAGTAAAGCAGTTATATTTGAGTTTGTGGTTACAATCTGTCCTCAGCCTTACCTGTAATAAACTGTGAATGCTTTTAGATGGAACTCTTGAATATAGCCATCCCATGGCCCATGTCATTTCTCCATATTTAATTTGGGAGGTGCTTAAATCATAGATTGGACCTCCTTTTTCCATGTGATTTTGTGCGTGTTGTATTTCTGCATGCTGACTAAGAGTCTCATATCCGTAACACAATTAAGTCCTCCCTTCTTTGTATCACCACCCAACCTACTATACATATTAATATGTCTATACTCATCACACTTCTATTGAAATTTATTCACTTATCTGGGCTTCCCATCAGGTTGTGAGCTCCTTGAGAGCAGTGATCATGCCTTATTCCTTACTTCATTCCTAACTTCATTGCAAGATCATATTTATTACCTGCTTAATAAATAGTAAATATTGTATTTGGGGCAGAGGGAACAACACTGAGGTGTGAAGAAGACCAAGGGCGTGGAATGATTGCCACACACAGAGGGACTGGTGTGGGAAACACAAGGTGGGGTACCAGGTTGCAAAAGTAGGCTGGGAGTGGATTGTAATAACCCTGGACTCCCACTTACAGAAATTTGAACTTGGTCCTGTAGATAATCATTAGCAATGGATGATGTTCAAGAATGACATGTTGGATCTGGGCTTTAGAAAACTAGCTCTGTCAGCATCTATGTGTTGGATGACATGGAGGAGAGACTGGAGTCAGGGAAACCAGTAAGGAGGCTGACGAGAGCAGTAGAAGGACAGACAAGTTGACTGTGTGCTCTTTTTTTCATTCCCCTAAAGCCATTCACTTCAACATGTCTGTATTCCTAAAGATATTTTGAAAGGGAGGTAAAATTTTTCAGAAACTTTGGGATAAGATATTTTACTTTGAATATTCACAGTAAAATGTTCTTTTTTGGCCTACACACACATACATAAATACCTACATATGTATGTAGGTATATGTGCATGTGTGTGCATGCTAAGTCGCTTCAGTCATGTCCAACTCTATGTAGCTCTATGGACTGCAGCCTGCCACGCTTCTCTGTCCATGGGGTTCCTCAGGCAGGAATATTGGAGTGGGTTGCCATGCCCTTCTCTAGGGGATCTTCCCTCCCCAGGGATCGAACCCTTGTCTCATGTCTACTGCATTGGCAGGTGAGTTCTTTACCACTAGCACCACCTGGGATGCCTGTAGATATGTATACATACATATATATGTGTGAATAGTATTTATATATATCAATGTTAAAAAATAGGCTGCTCAAAGTTTTGATAATTGTTAGTTATACATTTTATAAGTGTTCTTAAGGACTTGTTTTGCCCATTTCTCTGTTATATTACAATTTTCAGTTTTATATCATTTGTTTTTATGTAAAAAAAGGTTTCAGTAAGTTCCAAAGCTTCCCCCATTGTGTGTGTGTGCCTGTGTGCACATGCACTTGTGAGCTCAAGTTGTACACAAAGACGATGAGCAGAATGGGAGGACCACAGGAAGAGAAAAACAAGTTTAAGGAAGAGCTGGAGGAATCCAGCTACGGGCCAGGAAGAGAAGGTTCCTTGGTGAGTGTCCCTTCCTGATCCTAAGCTTGACTTAGAGGAACTGTGGCTTCCCTGGTGGCCCAGTGGTTAGGATTCTGCCTGTCAGTGCAGGGGGTATGGGTTTGATCCCTGAGCAGGATGCTACGGTCTCACATACCACATGGTGCTGCCAAAAGAAATTTTAAAAAAAAATTGTCCAATATAACTTAGCAAGGAACTGTTTTATAAGTTGATCCAGAAATAATCTGTGTCTAAAATTCAATCTTTTAGAAAAAATTTAAGAAACAGTTTGGGGGGAAACTTGAACACTGGCTAGTTTTTGATGGTATTAAGGAATAATTGTTAACTGTTTTTAGGTGTAGTAATGGTGTTATGGTTATGTTGTTAAAGAGTCCTTATTTTTTGGAAATTCATACTAAAACATTTATTAATGCAATGATACAGTGGTTAAGATTTGCTTTAAATTAATCCAGGAGTTTGGGAAGTGGGTGAGGGTTTAGATGAAACAAGATTGGCCATGAGTTGACAATTGTTGAAGCTAGCATGTGGATTCATAGGGGATCATTATACTAGTCTATCTAGTTTTGTATATGTTTTCAGAAGAAGAAAGATCCAAGGCTCACTGAACTAATTCAGCTGCTCAAGTTCATAGGTCTTTGATTAATAATCAAACATGCAGCCATCCACGAATTTTGGCCATTTATCCATCTATAGGCTTTGACTTATTTCAAAAAAAGTTTTAAAGTGACTTTAAAAACTTCTCAATGATATTGTTTAAGTGGAAGAATTGAGGAAAAGCCTTAAAAATAAGACTGAGGTGAAATATACAAAATGCCCATGATTAGTTTCTGTAAACTTACTGGAGGTACGTCATGGATTTGCCCATTAACTTCTTGGCAGCCCTTGTAAAATAAAAAACATGATCAGTTTTGTGAGTCAAACCATCATTTGTTAAATCTAGTTATCAGATTATTTGAAATATATATATATATATTTCAATATATATATAAATAGTTTATATCTTGCTGTATCTTGAGACCTGTTGACAAAATATAGGAAAGCGGAGGGAAAGAAAAACTAACAAATGTTGGAGCATCTACTGTGTGTCGGGTGTTATGTATGCTTATGTACATTGTCTGTAACCTTTAACCTTATTCTATTAGTCTTTTTTTTTCTTTTTTTTAATTTATTTTTAATTGGAAGATAGTTGCTTTACAGTGTTGTGTTGGTTTCTGCCATACATCAACATGAACCAGTCACAGGTATACATTACATCCCCTCCGTTTTGAACCTCCCTCCCGCCTCCCTCCCCATTCCACCCCTCTAGGTCGTCACAGAGCACCACATGACCTCCCTGCGTCATATAAAAAATTCCCACTGGCTATTTTAGGAGTCTTAATTACATTTACTTTAGAAAGTGTCTTTTTTCTCTACTTGTTCCTAATGTCTGAACACTTGCAAATCCCTTATGTACTTTCCTTACTGCAGATACACACACACACACATACTTGTATTTCTAACATTGATATCAATGTCTGTGCTAACTTTTAGCATCAGACAGTAGACACTTGATAATGATTGGTTTGTAGAAGTTCTTCTATAATGTTATCTAAATTGTGTTCATTCTTCATATTTTCAACATTGCACCCCAGCATGTCCTGACCTAATCATTTTCTTGTGCCTTCAAAACCACTTTGGCACTAATGTTTCTTGCCCAGAGAAGCGCAGCAACACTCATCCGGTTGCCCAACCAGCCGCCCAAGGTAGAAGCTTGCACAACCCAGGTTGCACTGGTAACACCTTCCTCTCCTCCCTCACGGCCCGCTCAGCAGCCTGATACCCATCTACAGAAGGTCCGTTCATCCTCACGAGTTCCACCCTCGGGTAACACTGTCACCTGCGTGTAGCTTGGCTGTGGCAACTGATCTTACTGTTCTCACGCCTCTTCCCTTCCAGTCCTTTCTATGCGGCAGCCAAATTGATTTTCCAAAGTGCAAGGCTGTTTGTATCATTTGTCCCCTTAAATCCTTCAAAGAAGTGGCCTTTAATCTTTGAGTATGTGGCTTACTATAAGAAATAAATTTAACATCATAACCCAACACACACACAAGTATATAAACAAGTTTTATGTTTTTTATTCTGTTCTATCTTATTCTGCTTTGATCTCTTTTGTTATAAAAGTAATGCTGGTTGAAATCCATGAAAATAATTTTGGAGCTAACTAATAGATGAGCCCCTACGGTGTGGAAGGCACTGCTTTTTGTGATTCTTACTGCACAAAGGATAAAAACCAGCCTCTGTAATGAGAATGGTGGGGCTGTTCATACTCTGCCACCTGCTCCTCCCTGTAACCCCAGCCCTCGCTCCTGCCACTTGATGTCTCAGCTTTGCTAGACCCCTGACTGTCCCAGAGGGCTGCCAGCCTCTCTTTGAGGACTCTCTGCTTCCTCTACCTGTGTGTGCCTCGTTAACTCTTTCCCTCCCTCCCATGACAGCTTCAAAGTCACTTCCTTCCGTAGGTGTTAGCTTGATAACATCTTAAAGATTTAATTAAATTTTATTTTTGGCTGAGCTGGGTCTTCGTTGTTGCACGGTCTTTTCTCTAGTTGCGGCGAGAAGGAGCTGCTCTCTAGTTGCAGTGTGTGGGCTTCTCGTTGCAGCAGCTTCTCTTGTGGAGCATGAGCTCTAGAGTGCGGACTTAGTAGTTGTGGTACACAGGCTTAGTTGTCCTTCAGGGATCAGGGATCGAACGGGTGTCCCCTGCACTGGCAGGCGGATTCTTAACCATTGGACCACCAGGGAACTCCACCCTGATAACATTTATAAAGTGTTAATCACAGACCAGAATTATGCTAAACCCTTCACATGGATTATCTCATTTAAACTCCAGTTGCTCATGAAGTCTTTGATGGATATGTTGATGTTGCATCATGCCCACTCCCAATTGTTACTGAGGACTAGGTATATAATTAATATGACCTCTATGCTTGGATTTCTACAGGACTTAGAAGCCACCTGTGAGCATTTGTCTCCATGTGTCCCCTGAGCATGTGGACCAAGGAGTTCATCCATGGGTACAAGTACCGTGAGAGAGGTTGCCATTTTTTCAGGCAGTGAGAGGAAAGTGCAGTTTATACCCAGTCATCCAAGAGCCTCAGCCTGAGAATGCATTCAGATCCTGATGTCTGCCACCCAGTGTTATGTTGTCAATTCATTTGTATGATGGTTTCTTTTAACCTGGTCTTATCTAGCAATTCCTGTTATTGAGCGTGCACTAAATCAGACTATAGATATTACAGAGCCATGGTCAAGAAAACTTATATTTTTAATCTGAATAAGGGTCACAATGCCAAGTCACAGTACGTTACCCATAAAACAAACCCAGAAAGTATATTGGTTCAAAAATAATGAAACTACTTTTCTGTACAGTCAGTGAGTCCGAGTCGTACACATCCAGGGAAATGGAATGAACACCGTAAATGGTTTTAACTTCAGATAATTATCACCATTTACAAATAGTAAGGACCCACAGCAGGTAAATAGTCCTTGAAAGGCCACTGTAAAGTAAAAATAGGCCATAGGCCAAGTGTGTGTAAGTGTATACTTGATGTATTTTCAAAAATTGAAAACATCTGCAGGACCCATAGCCTGAAGCTAAGAAGTTAGAGATAACATCAGTTCAGTTCAGTTCAGTCGCTCAGATGTGTCCGACTCTTAGCGACTCCATGAATCGCAGCATGCCAGGCCTCCCTGTCTATCACCAACTCCCGGAGTTTACTCAAACTCTTGTCCATTGAGTTGGTGATGCTATCCAGCCATCTCATCCTCTGTCGTCCCCTTCTCCTCCTGCCCCCAATCCCTCCCAGCATCAGGGTCTTTTCCAATGAGTCAACTCTTCACATGAGGTGGCCAAAGTATTGGAGTTTCAGCTTCAGCATCAGTCCTTCCAATGAGCACTCAGGACTGATCTCCTTTAGGATAGACTGGTTGGATCTCCTTGCAGTCCAAGGGATTCTCAAGAGTCTGCTCCAACACCACAATTCAAAAGCATCAAGTTTTTAGCGCTCAGCTTTCTTCACAGTCCAACTCTCACATCCATACATGACCACTGGAAAAACCATAGCCTTGACTAGACGGACATTTGTTGGCAATGTAATGTCTTTGCTTTTTAATATGCTATCTAGGTTGGTCATAACTTTCCTTCCAAGGAGTAAGCGTCTTTTAATTTCATGGCTGTAATCACCATCTGCAGTGATTTTGGCAAAAAAATAGTCTGACACTGTTTCCACTGTTTCCCCATCTATTTGCCATGAGGTGATGGGACCAGATGCCATGATCTTAGTTTTCTGAATGTTGAGCTTTAAGCCAACTCTTTCACTCTCCTCTTTCACTTTCATCAAGAGGCTTTTTAGTTCCTCTTCACTTTCTGCCATAAGGGTGGTGTTATCTGCATATCTGAGGTTATTGATGTTTCTCCCGGCAATCTTGATTCCAGCTTGTGCTTCTTCCAGCCCAGCGTTTCTCATGATGTACTCTGCATATAAGTTAAATAAGCAGGGTGACAATATACAGCCTTGATGTACTCCTTTTCCTATTTGGAACCAGTCTGTTGTTCCATGTCCAATTCTAACTGTTGCTTCCTGACCGGCATATAGGTTTCTTAAGAGGCAGGTCAGGTGGTCTGGTATTCCCATCTCTTTCAGAATTTTTCACAGTTTATTGTGATCCACACAGTCAAAGGCTTTGGCATAGTCAATAAAGCAGAAATAGATGTTTTTCTGGAACTTTCTTGCTTTTTCAATGATCCAGCGGATATTGGCAATTTGATCTCTGGTTCCTCTACCTTTTCTAAAACCAGCTTGAACATCTGGAAGTTCACGATTCACATATTGCTGAAGCCTGGCTTGGAGAATTTTGAGCATTACTTTACTAGCGTGTGAGATGAGTGCAGTTGTGTGGTAGTTTGAGCATTCTTTGGGATTGCCTTTCTTTGGGAACATCAAATCCATCTAAATATATGTCTTCAGATGTATGTAGTAAGAGTCTGATAGATTCTGTTATGGCTGATCTGAGGACATTTTGATAATACGTGTTCTTGAACAAGAAAATAAAATAGGCACCACAGCTCCCATTGATAACAATAATTTCCAATATGAAAGTATTTTTCAAAAAGATAGTATTAATATATGAGTTCCTTAACTGATATTAGTTAGTTTCTAAAAATCAGTAATCATTTAGGATCACATAACTTTCTTGGCCTTGATCTTTAGAGTGTGTAAATATCCCAATAAATTAAAATTTTAGCATTGGCCCATTGTAACTTCATGTCATACCATCTGTTTTTAGTTGTTCATGATTCTGTGAATCAACACTAAAATAGAAGCCAGAAGGCTAGAATGAACATAAATTAGTTAGGGAACATAAACTAGTTAGGGAACCTGAATTCTAGTCTATATTCTGCTTTTGAATATCTGTCTGGCCACGGGCATATCATTTAGCCTGAGTCTCAGGTTCCTGATTTATAAACTGAGGGGGTTAAAAATCATAACAAGATCATTTTCAAAGAGATCTTCTCTGATTCCAAATTAGCATTGAGACCCAGATCATATGTCAATGGGAAAATCCTTTGTCGATTTAAATAAATTCAGTAGATAGTTTAGATTCTTTTTTTAGATTTCGGTCATATAGAGGATATGGCATCTCAAAGGTTTTTAAGACATCTCAAAAACAGAACAAAATTCAGATAACCAAAATAGCACCCACTGAATTCAGGGTACCTATTGGTAGATCTGTAAATCCATGATCCATTGAATTTACAGATGCATTTACTGAATCCATGATTTATAATAGAAGTAAAAATACTTATTTATAGATTCTGTCTCAACTTTAAGCCTTAGAAACAATCAAATTTCTGTCGATCAGTTGCTTCCTGATCCATGGGAACTGGGAAGTCTGGAAACAGGTGGTATCAGAGTACTGGCTAGAACAAATCTAATTGAATCCTGTCAACTTAGAGGCCATTCCACTTTTAAGAAAACATCTTTCTAAAATAAAATATACCACAAGGAAAAGTCTGTAAGTATACACTTAATATATTTTCAATCATTGAACACGTCTATTTAACCAGTTGCCTGATCAAGAAATACACAGGCACCGAGAAACCCCCACTGTGCCCCCTTTCAGTCACACCCCCATCCCCAGAAGTCCCAACATCATTTAGTTGTGCCTGTTTTTATGCCTTGCATAAGTGGAGTCTTGCTGTACATAGCCTTATGTGATTCCTTTAGCTCAGTTTTATATTTCTGTATACTGTTGCGTGTTAGTTGGAGGTCATTCACTGTCATTGCTGTTTACTGTCCCATGACTGGACTACCCACAGTTTATCTTTTTCCATTTTTAGCTATTATGACTCTTGTTATATATATTCTTCTATATCATTGGGCTTCCCTGGTGGCTCAGACTATATGGAGACCATACATGCCCACTTCTACTGGGGAGATTGATCCATTTTTAAATGTAGCCTTCTGTGATATGTTGGCATATGGACTATTGATCTGTTGGAATATTGGGTAGAAATTAGCTTTATAATACATCAAAAGGCATAAATTAATTTTTGTTCAATCCAACCTACTTTCCTCTCCTCTCTCCCCGATAGACACACCCATTAAGATGGGAGATAAATGGGACATACCTCCTGTGCCTAAGGAGTGACAAACAGAGCAAAGTTGAAGAACACTCCATCCTAAGCAATGCTTAGAGATAGAATATGATAGTTTCTGTTTGTTAACAGAGCAGCAATTTGTGGGTGGAAAAAGTTTTAGGTAAGGTAAACCTTACTTAAAGTTTCAGATTCATCAAAACTTTTTCTAATGTCTTTCCCTTACATATCATGGCAAGATGACAGTAATTAGATCATGAACTACGCATCCCCCAAATTGGTCACCCAACTTTTGTTTCTGTTGTATTGGACCGTCTACCTTATACTGCCCCAAACTATGCAATTCTGATGTGCACTGGCAAGCATTTCAAGAGAAAAATGCCTGCAAACTCTAGGGACATGATGAAGGCCTAACCATTTTCAGATACTCCTCTTCAAGCTTCTTGAGGTATTTTGGGGTTTATGTTTTTAACCATTTAGACTGCACACCACCATAAATTCTAAAGGATTTATAGTTGTGAAATCATTCTTGTAGACAATATTTCATTTGATTATCTTAGGACTCTCTGGGGGTAGACAGCAAAGATTGTGTGGGTCACAGAGCATATGAAAACATTTTATTCCAATTTGGAAAGTGCCATCCATTTTTAAATGATGTTGAAGCTGAAACTCCAATACTTTGGCCACCTGATGCAAAGAGCTGACCCATTTGAAAAGACCCTGATGCTGGGGAAGATTGAAGGCAGGAGGAGAAGGGGATGACAGAGGATGAGATGGTTGGATGCCATCACCAACTCAATGGACATGAGTTTGAGTAAACTGCAGGAGTTGGCAATAGACAGGGAGGCCTGGCATGCTACAGTCCATGAGGTTGCAAAGAGTCAGACACGACTGAGTGAGTGAACTGAACTGAACTGATTATTTTTGTAACTGGAGATTTCCCAACTTCTTACATCTCCCTTCTCACAATACCCCCGTTATGTCCCCCTCGACATGTGGGTGAGGCAGCCAGTAAGTCGAACACTGCACTAACCTTTCTAGTGCTTTCTAGCCAGTAAGCATTTTATCCTTTTGATGGTGTTATATTAGAAGGTGTTAGACTTGTCATATGGCATTGCTGGCAAATCCAGGCCTCCAGCTGTTTCTCTGTCTCCCAGGTCCTGTTCAGATCACAAGACAGCATTAAGCTGCAGGCCCCCAGGGAGAGAGGGTGCTAGTCACTCCCTGGGGTCTTCTGGCATCTTTGCAGATCCCTGAATCTGAGGTCTGCAAAAATGCCCAGCATGTGTGTGACTTGGTCTTGAGGCGTGCGGGTTTTTGCCCTATGTTCAGCCATGTCACTAAGACCATATAAACTTGGATGAGATGATGCTTTTCAGAAACTGTATGGCACGGCCACTCTGCTGCCCTTGGGTGGTATGTGTGTGCTCTTCCATTTGACTAGCCTATACATTTGCTTCTGCAGAGATATCATCTGATCTGGGATTTTCAGAGAGTCTTAAACCTCTTTTTCCCAGTCTGCATCTTTATGTATTCTAGAAACCGAATATTCTCATTTAGATTGTAACATGCAGAACAGTATTAAGGAACATCTCTGCTACCCATGGTAAGCCGCCAGAGGTTGTGGGGGGCTGTGCTTTCTTACCTCCCCCATGAGCAGATTTCTTGGGCTGTGAGCACTGTCAATACTATAATTCACTACTATTTGAAGAATGACAGTTTTATGGAAGCACTTCTTCCTCCATCATGCTGGCATTCACCTTGGCTGTTACAAATTATGTAGAGTGTCATTTTTTCTCTTTCCGAAATAACTTAAACTGGGAGAAGATCCTATGGTACATTGTTTCATTTCTTAGACGTGCAGCTGAGTCATTTCCCCTTCATAACTGGGCTCGTTTTCACCAATACCTTTAATTATATCAGTTCTTTTTTAATAAAGCTCATTTTTATTGACTTTCTTTCTACTTAATGAATTCTTCTTGGTGAAACAAGAGCTTACTGGCACAGCATATAAAATGACCCCTCATTACAGCTGAAGGTGAGTTGCATTTTTCTATCTCCTTTCTCTGTTACCAGTGTATGTTTCTTGTATTTTTTTCTATGCTGAACTAAATTGATGGAAACCTTTAACCCTCTATTACATGGAATTACTTTACAAAATAGAATTCTTAAAAGCTATACTATACATTAAAAAAAAAACTTTGATAACCTGTGTTGTATTTTAAATGGCACTTAGGAAAATTTAGGAGAATTCTTTTGGTAAAGTCAGTAATTATTTTGTGTTGTAATTATTCCCTAAATTATCTGTATATATTCTTTTTTAAAAAAATTTTATATTGGAGTGTAGTCAGTTAACAATGTTGTGATGGTTTCAGGTGGACAACAAAGGGACTCAGCCATACATATACAGACATTGATTCTCCCCCAAACTCCCCTTCTATTCAGGCTGCCACATAACATTGAGCAGAGTTCTCTATTCTTTTATTGATGGTTTTCTAATAGTAACATCTGTAGCTAAACACACAGGACAAAGAAATTCATTCTGTTGAAGAATAAGCAAAGTAAAGTTACCTTCATTTTGCCTGGGGTATGTTTTAATATGAGGCCAACTTTTATTTATCTTCACTGTGCCCTTCCCTAATCGTATTCTCCCTCTACCCACCCCTCCCCTCCTTGGTTATCATGTATAACTCACAGTTTTATCTTCATGCTAATAGTCCCATTAGCAGCAAGGAGTATTTTGATTGGGTGTTACGCAATTGTGTAGATTTTTATGAAGCTTCATTTTCAACCCTGTGTCATCCCTCCTTAGCACATCAGTTTTCCTTCTCATGTTTGGACAGATCTGCCCTCCCCGCCCAGTTCTAGCACACCCCCACCCTGTGGGTACACACTGGTACACTATTACCCCACACTCTGACTAGAGGCAAGTCCATCCTGCATTCCCTTCCAGCATCTCTGTTCCCAGATGGTGTGAACAGTGTTGGTCTTTGGCTTAACCAATGTGAGGGAGGATGTGTTAGCTGACAAAGTTAGGACAAGGTCCCCTAATCTGAAAATCTCCTTTCCACTGGTCCTATCCTCAGTTCAGTTCAGTTCAGTTCAGTCGCTCAGTCGTGTCCGACTCTTTGCAACCCCATGAATCGCAGCACGCCAGGCCTCCCTGTCCATCACCAACTCCCGGACTTTACCCAAACTCACGTCCATCGAGTCGGTGATGTCATCCAGCCATCTCATCCTCTGTCGGTCCTAGCCTGTAATGCCCCAAATCATGCTTGTTGTTCCCTGTTGCAGGACTTTGTATTCTGACATTAATGGCTACTATTAAAATGTAAATAAAAGTAAATAAGAGAGGGTTAACCCACCTCAGCTTGGCTTCTTTCTTTCTTTATCCCTTCCTTCCCTCCTCCTCCCCTTCCTCCCTCTCTCTTGTCCTTCCTTCCTTTTTCAGTCACAGAGGCAATAACAAGAATTAGAGTCTGAGAAAATGAAACATGAGATAGTTGAGTTCTTGAGGAAAAGAGACAGAAACAGAAAATCCTGGGAAATGGAGCCCACCCCAAAATGGCATTTAAGGGAACTAAAAACCATCCAGGTTCGGGGTAGATAGCAGGGAGAAGTGAAAAGTGAAAAGCAAATGCTGACATCTGACCATGAAAAAGAGAGACTCTAAAAGAAGGCAGCTTGATCTCCTACTCAGTTTTCTTGGAAATATGCCTACGTATTATTCCTGGAAACTCATGGTGGCAGCGCTTCAGCAGTTCCTCTTAATGGGCTCCTCCACCCACAGACTATTACTCTTAATTTACTATTTAATTAGATTCATTATCTCAAGCCCACGGCCTCGCTTGCTTGTCCCATGATTCCGCACTGCTGTCCACTTATGCCGGTGCTGTCGAAGCTGGGTAGGGGGTGTTGAGGCAAAGGTTGACGAATCCAAAAACCTTTCTGAATTCCTTTCTGCCTGAAATTTTTCTCTTTATAGAAACAAAAACCAAACAGTAACAATAAAAAAAGAAAAAACCCTCAAAAACAAAAAAACAAAAAAAAAAACCTGGTTATCATTTTCCCAGACTCTGCACCTGGGGGTGGTCATGTAACTGAAATTTGCCATCAAGACATAAAGGAAAAAAAAAGACATACAGGAGCATCTCTGCATTTTGAGAAAACTGACTAACCACCTCATCCAACCCTGAATGTAGTGATTTGCAAAACAATTCTGAACTTCTTAATGAAGAGTCAGTCCTCACAACAACCCTATAAAATATAGCATGGTATCATCTTGAGAAGAAACTAAAATTCAGAGAAGCTAAGTGACTTGCCCAAAGGGACAGAGCCCGTGAGTTTTAAGAGGGAGACCTAAAACCAGAGCTTCTGAATGAAGATGGGGCCAGCAGGCCCCTCCCACTGCCCTGTGCTGGCTGTCACCCTTATGTAAAAATAAAATATATCCGCACATTTAAAAGTCACATCAGTTAGATAGTCACGTCATAAACCAGTTCAGCTGTTTCCCATTTTTCCCAGGCGGCACCTTGGTCCTCTAAGCAAAGAGTTTTTCTTTAACTCGAGCTTTAATCTGATTTTTCTCAGTTGCCCTCTGTCTGGATATCTTTATGTGTGTGTTCTTGCCCAGCAGAAGTAGTCACTGGTTAATCTACTTTCCACCCTGTTTTCCTTTGGCCCACATTGTTTTCCTTTCTTGAATTGACATGGTTAGAATCCATGCAACACTCTCCACCTGTCTTCTCCAGAGAGTACCAAAAGTAATGTTTCACTTATTTCCCCATTTTGTCAAATAGGATCCTACCATGTCTGTCCCAGAACCTTTGTATCTCCCCATCCTTCTACTCAGTCTCCTATCCAAAGACTTTCTAAGATGACGCAGAAGAAACAGGTACACCTTTTTCTAATATGAGATCTAGTAACAGTCTGGTGGATAGAGCAGAAGATACGTCTTCCTGCCTCTGCCTGTGCATGCATGCATTTCAGCCACATCCAACTCTTTGCAACACTGTGGACTCTAGCCCTCCAGGCTCCTTTATCAATGGCAAGAACACTGGAGTGAGTTGCCACGCCCTCCTCCAGGGGATCTTCCCAAGTCGGAGATCAAACCGCATCTCTTATGTCTCCTGCATTGGCAGGCAGTTTGTTTACCACTTGTGCCACATGGGAAGCCCCTTTCCCAACCCTACCATCATTTAAATCTGGAGCTGGGCCACTGATCCTCTCCATTTATCTTAGTCAGTTTGGGCTACTTTCACAAAACACCATCGAGTAGATGGATTAAGTAACAAATATATTTCTCATAGTTTGAGGGGCTGAGAGGTCTAAGATCAGGGTGCCAGCATGGTCTGTTTCTAGTGAGGGACCTCTTCGTGGTTTCTCTTGCTGGGTCCTCACTTGGCAGAGAGAAAGAGATCTCTGGTGTTTCTTCTTGTAAGGGCACTAATCCCATTCATGAGGGCTCTACCCTCATGACCTAATGACCTCCCAAAGGCCTTATCTCCAAATACCATCACCTTGGGGTTAGGCTTCAACAGATGAATCTGGGCACAGTGTGGGGGGATAGGGGTGGGACTGACACCAATAGTCCACAGCACTGTCCCTTGTTTCCCACTTTACCTTAGAGGGACATAATGAGGAGAGCTAATTAATTATTGGGCTTCCATGGTGGCTCAGTGGTAAAGAATCTGCCTGCAATGCAGAAGACATGGGTTCAATCCCTGGGTCAGGAAGATCCCCTGGAGAAGGAAATGGCAACCCACTCCAGTATTCTTGTCTGGGAAATCCCATGGACAGAGGAGCCTGGTGGGCCCCAGTTCGTGGGGTCACAAAAGATTCAGACAAAACTGAGTGACTAACACGCACACAATGCACATACCATGGACCAGACATAGTCAATGATCTTAGAAAATCAAAAGTGAAAAGGCAAGGGTCCCACCCTGAATCCACTGGAGGAGATAGTCTTGCAAACAGAAACTTTTGATTTATGGGAAGTGCTGAAGGGAAGTGTGTCTATGATGTGGGAACCCAGCCTGGCAGTTCAGAGAAATCTTCCTGAGGAGTTTGCACATGAGCCATGACAGACAGAAGAAGGAAGAGGAGAAAAGAATGTTTCAGGCAAGGGATACTGCACTGCCAGAGCAATGACACAGAGACAAGATGATGAGTCCCAGCAGGGAACTGGACTGGTGGTGTAGGCAAGGGCGGGGCCGCCATTAGCCTCTTTTTGTTGTTGTTTTTTTCTAGTTCCCCTTTTGATTCTGAGAATTATATGTATATATAATTCTATATATATGTGTATATATATAGACACCAAGGAAGTCCCCCGTTAGCTTCTTGAGGGCAGGGGTGATGTCCCAATCATCTTTGGACCCCTGGCATCTAGCAAAGCAACTGGTATCAAGGGAAGTGGAGCTCAGTAATCATTTATTGTGTTGAACTAATAGAGGGTTTATAGGAAATCACACAAGTACCTATAATCCAAAGTCAAAATTGGCAAGGACTGTCAGGGAGATGCAGATAAAATGTTCTGGGACACAAGCGGTGGGGCTGTGTGAGGTGAAGAAGGCAGGGAAGGCTCTACAGGGAAGAAGACTTTGAAACAGGCCTTCAAGGATGGATAGTGAGATTTATCTGAGTGGCTTCTCTTTTCTGCTCTTCTGTGTCACATTCTTCTATTTACCGACCTCTTGACACTGGCTTAGGTTTCCCTCCACCCCCTTTTCTTCCTGGCTTCCTTCCTGGATTATTGCTTTCATCCTGCTTAGAAACCCTTCATCCTTTCTAACAAGCCAGAGGGTAGAAGGCGTTGTTCAAGCCCTTTCACCTCTCCTCTACAGGAATTTTATTACAAAGATGGGGGAGCTAATAGCTGGGAAAATAATTTCTTTTTAAGACTCAGAACTACAGTGTAAAGAAAGGAGAGCTCACGATTTGTAAGCCACATTAAAATGAATAGAACATCCAAAATAGTAAAGAGGATTGAGTAACTGCATGGAGCACAGCTATGAGATTAACCCCACGGTGTTTTGGTTTAAAGCAATGTAATTTAGGAATGGCCATTCAGGTCTGTGAGATCTATAGGTATGCTATTCTAAAATGCAGAAGCACTTCCCTAGGATTTGCTGAGTTGGTCAGAAGATAAAGATGAAAACATCTGAGGATAATCCTACCATAGCATATGTGCTGTGCTGTGCTTAGTCGCTCAGTTGTGTCCAACTCTTCGTAACTCGAAGAACTGTAGCCCACCAGGCTCCTCTGTCCACGGGGATTCTCCAGGCAAGAATGCTGGAGTGGGTTGCCGTGTCTTCCCCCAGGAGATCTTCCCAACCCAGGGACAGAACCCAGGTCTCCTGCATCACAGGCAGATTCTTTACTGTCTGAGGCACCAGGGAAGCCCAAGAATACTGGAGTGGGTAGCCTATCCCTTCTCCAGGGGAACTTCCTGACCCAGGAATAGAATTGGGATCTCCTGCATTGTAGGTGGATTCTTTACCAGCTGAGCCCCCCGGGAAGCCCACAGTGGCATATACTGCCTTTAAACTCAGGGATAAGAAAATCAGAACAATGAAGACACAAAGAAAAGGCAACAAAGAATAAGGGATGTTAAATGCCATTGTGATATAAGTAAGCAATACATGTACACATATATATGTGTGTGTGTGTGTACACGTATATTTAAATCATGACAACTAAGCAAGGCTGTGATGGACATATGGAACTAGTCACATTCAGTATCAATTGGAACAGATCTGAAGTGATCTCACCTGGGAAAGGTTAGGAAAAGGAGAATTTTAAACCATTGTCCTTTGAAAGCAAAGACAGAAGTTAATCACCTTCTTCAAAAAATATAGACAGCTACCTAAGCTTGATTTAAAAGAGATAATTAGTGTGAATAATTAAGAAAAAAAAAATAAATGAGTCACCCCAATACCTCCACTAACAAAGTAGGTAGGTCTAACACATTTTCTGTGGGCTCAGTCACTGAGTCATATCTGACTCTTTTCAACCCCATGGACTGTAGCCCACCAGGCTTCTCTGTCCATGGGATTTCCCAGGCAACAATACTGGAATGGGTTGCCATTTCCTACTCTGGGGGATCTTCCTGACCTAGGAATCGAATGCACATCTGTTACATCTCCTGCATTGGCAGGTGGATTTTTTTTTACCTGGGAGGCCCTGAACATTTTCTAGTCTCATATATTCCTAGTAAATGTGGACATAAGTAAATAAGGAGGATGGGGATCCTCTAGGATACCATAAAGGAACTGTTTTTAAAACTGCCATCAAATACTTAATGAAATATGATCACATGTGCTAGAAAACATAAAACATGCCGCCAGAAAGATATGAAATGTTTATCATGTCTTTAAACCGTTGAGCATCGAATAGGATCCCTCAGCACTGTTGGGTCACACTGCCCGAGTGACCGGGAAATTAGGCCAGGCCCAGGCTATCAGTGTGTGTGGGCTGGGCCTAGGGGTCAGCTCTCTACCACCTCAATTTCCTCCTCTGCAGGTCTCCGCTCTTTGAAAAGCAAGACTGTCTAAAAATTCAAGAAGAAATATTAGTTTCTTGGCAACAGGAGAAAACATCGTGTTGATGTTTATTCTTCCATTGACTCTGGTTCCATACATAAATTATGCTGAGAAAACAGCAGTATCCTCCAACAGGCAATGAGCTCATTTGAGCTGTATCTTCCTAAAATGATATCACAAAAACAAATCCACCCCCTCTAAAACTGCTTACAAAGAGTAGATCTTTTCTTATTCTGAAAGAGGTCATTCTTATTTGCAGGTTGATGATATAACTCCATCCATCTTCCCAGCTTCCGCTCTTTTAAGCATGTTATTACAAGCCCTGTTCAACTTGGATCCCTTTTTTTAATGTTTCCTTTGATTCTTTTGTTTCCATTTTTTTTTTTAATGCTCTGTTTTTGAAAGTTTCCTTGCATTTCCTGAAACCCTTAAGAGTGTTTCAAGAGAAACATTGAGCTATTTAGGCTGCCATTGTGTGTGTGTGTGTGTGTGTGTAAGTCCAGTGCTCTCCCTGTGAACAAATGTCGTATTGTATATTCTATGGTGCTGCCTCCTTTCTGTCTTAAACAGAGCACCTGGTGTTACTGGTTTCAAAGAATATTTTGAGATTGGCAGTTGGAGTCTCTTCATAGAAGTGTAACAGCGTTTCCCAGAAAGCTTGAAAAATGATATTCAAAGTGAGGGAGAATAGAGAGTAGGTGTCACCCTCCAAAAGGACAGTGAGCAGCCCCAAGGACCTTCATTCAGAGAGGATTCAGAGAGGAAATGTAGACTCTGAGAACCAACTTATACTTGGTGTGAGCTTAGAAGATTGAGTGGCCTCTTGAAACAAGGCTCTGCCTGGTCTCTCTGCCAGCCTGTTTCTTGTGTGGGAAAAAAAACAAACCCACTAGGGCCTGCTGGTCAGGCAGTATCCCAGAAGTGTTTCATTCAAAAGTTAGAAGTTGTTACAAATTCTTCAGGCAACTTGGGAAGCATTGTTGCAAAAATCCTGACTCTTTATTAAAAGGAAAAAAAAAATGGCGGAATAAAAATGTTTTCTAACAAACCTGGCTGTCAGTAGAAAGAATTCTGATGTACCATCTTAAAGTCTTGACTTCATAGCCACCAACCTCCTCTCCCTCTTCTGAGCACATCCAAGATGGGTGAACCTGCTGGCTTGCAGGGGTCCAGTTAACAATACTCAGAGTCAATTCCATGAGCCATGAGACCCTTTCCTTCTCCCGTTCTACATCCTACAGCTCACATGTGTTCCCTGAAGCTGCTCGCTGATCAGAACTCATTTTGCAGAAATCAAACTTTTGTTCACCCCAGATACGAGATAAATCAGAACCAAAGGAAATTGCCTTCTTGAAAGTTGCCTTCAGATATAGAGTTGATGGTTCTACTCCTCTGCTTGAATGTGCTTCCCATAAAAGGTCTGAATTGAGGATTATACACAATAAATAAACTTCTAGCAAAGTCGTGGGAAGAGTATCAGGCTAAGGCCTTGACGACTCAGAAAGAATCAGAAACCTGAACTGTGAACATTTGTTTTCTGTCATCAGCTTATATAATAATCATGGTGATTTATTTTTCTATGGTCTTTCTTATAAAGCAATATCCTTTATAATCAAGTATCAGAAATTCATGGCTAAAGCACATTTACTCTTCAGAACTGGCACACATGCATTAGATGTCAAGAATACAATTGTTCTGGACAACATTGTTACAAAAGCCATTTTTATTTTGTTCATCACTAGTGTAAATAGGTCAGGAAAGAGTTCACATGAACTAGTTCAAGTCCAGCCAGTGGACTTGGCCATCCAGAAAGACCTATGGGTTATTTTCACTTTCAAAGGTCAGGATATTGCCTTGATGAGGTATGAAGTAGGATAAAACTAGGCAGTATTAGTCTTATCACTCTCTAGAGAGTGTCACCATGACTAATTAACTTGCCCATAGTCACACAGCCAGGAGTCACATCCAGGCCTGTTTGACACACCCTTCTCCATTTTGGCTCAGTGAATGCTGGCAGGTAAGCAGAAGCAGGCAGACAAGTAGACCTGAAAGAAAAGAAAGGAGCCTTCTCATTATCTTGTTGTTCAAGCTAAGTCATGTCCAACTCTGAGACCCCATGGACTGCAGCATGCCAGGCTTCCCTGTCTTCCACTATCTCCCAGAGTTTGCTCAAACTCATGTCAATTGAGTAAGTGATGCTATCTAACCATGCTATCATCTGCTGCCACCCCTTCTCCTTTTGTCTTCAATCTTTCCTAGCATCAGGGTCTTTTCCAATATGTCGGCTTTTGCATCAGGTGGGCAAAGTATTGGAATTTCAACTTAAATTTCAACTTCCAATGAAGGACTGATTTCCTTTAAAACTGACTGGTTTGGTCTCCTTGCTCTCCAAGGGACTCTCAAGAGTCTTCTCCAGCACCACAATTCGAAAGCATCTCATTACCTGCTTCAGGTTAATTATCTCTTGTGCAAACAATTTCCTTCCCCATCACTGACTACACACTCTGGAATCCCATAGTCTTTATTGCCTGATTGATTGTGTACATTCCAAAAGCACTCAAATGAGTTGCATTTTTTTTATTAAAAATTTTTTTTAAAAATCATATTTATTTGTTGTAACTAGTTTTGTGGAGTTGAGGCTGTTCTGAGTATTGGCTTCATTGCAGCTCGGGGGCTTTTTTAGTTTTGGGTGCCTGGGCTTAGTTGCCCCATGGCATATAGGATCTTAGTTACCTAACCAGGATCGAACCTGAGTCCCCTGCATTGGAAGGTGGACTCCTAACCCCTGGATTTGCACATTTTTTTAACTAGTAGGTATCATTAAGACATTGAGTTAACTAAAAACACATTTTGGCAAATCACAATGTAGGTGAGATCTGAAGTTCATGGATACAGTAGGAATAAGGAAACATCTCTTACATATTTTTAGGTTTAAAATTTTTTGTCATCAATAGATGTGGATAAAATATCCTTTAAATGGAGGATAGTGGTTAAAAGATTGATGGAGAAGGTGATGTGACAGGCTTAGAACAGGTCAACACACTAGGCAAAGAAGCAGGGAGGCTGGATTGACTGAGGAGAGGGGTGGAAGCAGGCTGGGGACAATGGAGCTGGAGCTCTGGGTGGGGCACCGTGGCCAGGCAGAGACCTAAGCCTGAAGTCCCAGGTGACTGGGCCAGTTCCATTCCTGCAGGCTCCAAGTTTCAGAGTTCCCCTGCATTCCACAGATGGGAGAGAGCTTGCAGCTGGGTCCCTGCCTGACTCCTGCTTCTCCCCACCTCATTCTCCCCTTCCTACACAGTCTCCGTCTTCCTCCCACTACTGTGTGCCATCCTCACGCTATCTGTTAGCCTCTTGGGCTGCCACCAGCATGACATGATGTACGTGGTATCCTGTCCTGAACATACAGATGCATTTGCAAATACACAGGAGAAATTGTGTTATTGATTGGCATGTGTGCATGCTCAGTCCCTCAGTTGTGTCCGACTCTTTGCAATCCTATGGATTGTAGCTTGCCAGGCTCCTCTGTTCATGGGGATTTTCCAGGCAAGAATACTGGAGTGGGTTGCCATTTCCTCCTCCAGGGGATCTTCCCCACCCAGAGATCGAGCCCACGTCTCCTGCATTGACAGGTAGATTCTTTATCACTGAGCCACCAACATTTATATGCTAATATCAGAAGGGAAGTCCACTTTTGGTTGTTGAAGTTTCTTTCTGTGTATTTCTAAGCTTGATTAGGTCTCTTATGTCCTTGCCTTTTTCCACTGGGAAACAGTCATTTTTGTACCTTTCTGTGTCCAGAGAAAATTATGAAAAAAAATTGTAATTCATGGATATAACATGCCCTTGAGGAAAACTCATAGCATTTCAAAGGGGGCCCAGGGCAAATTAAAGAAAGATGTCAGCAGGGCTAAAACAATGTCATTAGCAAGTTCAAGTAGTGATGCATTTATTCAATTAATGCATCAGAGATTTTGGAATAGATAAGAATATTGGTTTCACTTGCTAAATGTGGCTATTGAATACCCTGTGTGTGATTTACTATGAAATAAAATTTTCTGTAATACTCTCCAAATTTGAATCCAGAAGCACTTGTACTGTTTTCATTTCTGATTTTTCTTAAACCAAAGAGAGAGGACAACGCCCCCTATTTATTCAATACGATATAGCTCAGGTCTCAATCCCCAAGCCTCACCTTCCACCTACTTACTAACTAAGGCTGAGATAAGTGTTGCTCCTTTAAAACCAACACTTAACCAGAAGTATTGTATGGTGTGCTGAGTGTCTTCCTTCTCCACTAGCCCACGAGCTGTTTTGTGGTCTGTCACATACATCTGTGTGATAGTGAGAACTGCTGTGTATCACACATTTCCATAGTGTCAGACACTGTGGTAAACACTGGTGTGCACTAACTCCTTTGAGGACACTTACTGAAGGACTTCGCTGGTGGCTCAGGGAAGAATCCGCCTGCAATGTAGGAGACCCAGCTTCAATCCCTGGATCAGGAAAATCCCCTGTAGAAGGAAATGGTAATCCACGCCAGTATTCTTGCCTGGAGAATCCCATGGACAGAGGAGCCTGGTGGACTGCAGTCCATGAGGTCGAAAAAAGTTGGACACAACTGAGTGACTAAACCACCACCATTGAAGAAACTGAGATTCAGAAAGATGAAGCAGTTTCCCCAAGGTCTCCCTGCCAGACTGCAGGCCGGGTCAGTCTGACACCACAGCCCATACAATCACGTACTACGTACCAAAGAACCTGACACAGTTATTCACTGAATGTCTGTTGAAGTCAACTGAAAGAAGGAAAGAATAAGGGGGGAGCAGGTGCACCCCAAAAACTAAAACTCAGAGCTATGATTCAGACTCCTAATTCAAAGCAGATCCTAGTGTTGATAGCTATACCATTTGGAATGAATTCCTTTCAGAAGCATATTGGAAATCCATGGAATGTGACCAAGTCCTAAGTGGACAAGGACAATCATAGAACTCCTTATGATATCAGTGTGAGGGCTGTGAAAACAGGGCAGTGTGCAGAGTCTGGCACTAAATCATCATGCCTCTCACCCTAGAAGCAAAGGATGCTTCTGTGCCATCACAGCCGACTCCTCTGAAGCAACTAGGGAAAAATCATAAGACACCTCCAGTCTAGAAGACCATGGGTCTAAGGGTCCTCAGAGCCTTAGCAGAGGACAGAAATCAACCCTCTTGCGTAAGTGATTTCCTCAAAAGCCCTTTTGTAATTACCATCTAGCCATCCTTTCCCTCTGTTAGTTTATTCATGGCAATTTCCAGGAAATGTTGAAGGACGTTCCAAAATGAAAGATCATCAAATGTGTTTAAACTTGCTCACAATCTCGCCCATCCCTGGTAGGGATTTAGCATACATGTTCAAAAAGAATTAACAGCCCCATATCTTGATTTCGGAGATGGAAACGGCAACCAACTCCAATATTCTTGCCTGGAAGATCCCATGGACAGAGGAGCCTGGAGGGGTACAGTCAGTCCATAGCGTTGCAAAGAGACACAACTGAGCCACTGAACAACATCTTGATTTAGCCACTGAACAACATCTTGATTTAGTCATCTGTGCTGTAGATTAAATCATGTCACTTTTCTCACTTGGAGCAGATGGCCTTCTCCAAACTACCTTTATCAAAACAACAGCAATGCCCTTGTCCTCAAGTTCTTCCTTGGTTCAATATACAGACAATAGCCACTCCACAACACCCGTCTGAGGGGTGGGTGGGGGGTGGTGGTGAAGCAAATGCTTGCCAGACACATAACTCATCAGGTACCTCAGGCTAAGACACTGAGACTCTTAAGAAGATAAGGATACAAAACTGGGCTGGAGCTGGAGCTGAGGTTGGCAGCCACTGCCGAGGAGAGGACGGGGTGAAGTGAGATGTGGTGACCTGTGTGAATGGTCTAACAGGAGGAGAAGGAGCCCATTCATCTCTGCCCTAGATTCCTCCGGCAGCATTCCTCTCAACTCCATTGTGTATTCACGACTGGGGCTGGGGACCGCGAGGCCTCCAGAGTCCGGGGAGCCAGGCCCCAGAGGAGCTGCTCCCCCAGACACAGTGGCCACATTGAGCACATGGAGATGTGGAGCCAAGGACTAGTATTCCTGAAATATGTTTTGAACTTCTTGAATGCGTATATTCGGCCGCATACCAGGGCCCTTACTAACAGCCCCGTGGGGTGTTGTGAAGACAGCGTTGCTGTGAGGACGGCAGCCTGCGTGGGAGGCGGCCACATCTGGGGGCGGAGCTTCGGAGCCGGGGGTGGGCTTTGACCTCAGTGGGGAGCTCTGCGCATGCTCGGGCCGCCTTGGCGGGCTCTGTGGCGAACATCATCTTCAAGAGATCAGACTTCAAGGAGGGGGCCCCACTTCCTGGCAGGAGAAGGTGCAGCTCCAGAAACCAGTGTGCGTGTGTGCTTGGTTGTGTCCCTTTGTGGCCGCAGGGACTGTAGCTCACCAGGCTCATCTGTCCATGAGATTCTCCAGGCAAGAACAGTGTAGTGGGTTGCCACTTGATCCTCCAGGGAATCTTCCCAACCCAGGGATCGAAACTGCTACTCTTCCGTCTCCTACATTGGCAGACAGATTCTTTAACACTAGCGCCACCTGGGAAGCCCCCAGAAACCAGAGTGCCTTGCAACTATTTTAAATTTGCCTCTGTTAATGTGTGTGTTAGTGGCTCAGTCATGTCCGACTCTGCGACCCCATGGACTGTAGGCCGTTAAGCTTCTCTGCCCATGGAGTTTCCCAGGCAAGCATAATGGAGTGGGTTGTCATTTCCTTCTTCCTAACCCAGGGATTGAACCTAGGTCTCCCACGTTTCGGGCATATTCTTTACTGTCTGAGGCACCAACTAATGACTAGTCTTTAAGATGTCAGTTTAGAATTGTTATTGGCTCTTTTACTTCAATAAAATGTTCTGCAGACATAGGCCTTTTTTTCCCCTTGTAGTACTATTGATTTGATAGTAAACAACTTAGCTATATAGGTATTTTATTTCAGATTCTATCTTTTAATAGAATACTCATTAAAATGACTACTGTTTAAAATAAAATTGTCCCTATAAAAAAGCCTGGACATTCAGCAGGTTCTCAGAATGGATTTAGGAATTGCCAGTTTTTGTACAGAAAAGATGTTCTCTAAAACTGTACCTCTTTTGTATGAATATAATGACAAAGCCTTGTAGAAGGAAATGGCAACCCACTCCAGTAGTCTTGCCTGGGAATTCACATGGACAGAAGAGCCTAGTGGGCTGTTGTCCATGGGGTTGCAAAAGAGTTGGAACAACTTAACTACTAAACAACAAAAAATGATAAAACCTATCAGAAATGGCTCCTATTTTCTGTTTGTTGGAAATTGATTTGTTTCATGCTAGGTGAGAAACAGCTCTGCTTCTCTTCTGTGTCGATACACAAAGTAAGAGCACCCTTTATTTGATTTTTTAAATTTTTATTTTCATAAATTATATCTCTGCATCTATCTTTGTAGTATAAAAACCTTGGCAACTTAACATTAAATTAGCAGTTGTTAGTCATGAGAGAAAAATGAGTAAAGGAAACTTCTTTTAGAAAAAAAAATTTTTTGAAGTCCAAATTTGATTACTTTCACAAAGGTAGGCTTCCATTCAGTGAAAATTTTTGTTAGATTATTTAGTCATTGTAGAGAGCTGGAGTGATTAAAATGTTTTATAATGCACTGTTGTTTTCCGTGAAACTTTAGTGTGGCCCTGTTTCCTGGCCACAGGAATGTAAGAACTTCTTGGCAAATACCCTGCCTCGGACCGGGTGGGTAGATGTATAATTAATGTCAAGCGTTATTGCTCTTCTCCGGTGCCATCCACCCACTGAACAGCATCAACTTCCTTCTGTTCTTTCTCTGTACTCAGAGCTTGGTTTACACCACTTTGGTTTTGAACATATCAGGATAAAATTCTGGTTTCCCCTTTGGAGAATACACATGACAAAAATCAGGTCATGTAACAATAGAAACTTCCTTATATCTTTGTTAAAGAGGTTCAGAATGAGCCAATGTTTTTATTACAGTCAGAGATGGTATTCAAGTGAGTAATAATTTTTTTTTAAGAGCATTCTATAGTGACTTTTTTGTTGGTATTTTTTTGTTGTTCTCAGTATTTAACCTTTTTCCTTGAGCTTTCCTTGACAAGTATTGGGAGGAATGTCTGGCAACCGTTAATGAAACTGCAGGCTCTTTTTTCTTTCTCTCTCTTTATTGTTTCTATAAACTTCCTAGACAAGGTTAAGTCCAAAGAGCTGATAAAGTAAAAAAGGTATTTGTGCACTAAAATGAGAGCAGGAGTAAAAGTAATATTCCTAAATATCTTAGAATATTGAATCGGGATTAGAGTAGAAACCATGAGATTCAAATAGTTTATCATGAAGCTGAACTGTCTAATAAGGAAAACCATAATTGTGAAAACCAAGATTCCAAGTCAGTTTGCAGTTTTATTGGGTTGGCTAAAAAGTTTGCTCGAGTTTTTCTGTAACATCGTATGGAAAAAAACCCGAACCCACTTTTTGGCCATCCAATATTTTATGGAAGTAAAGCTGAGAATTTTAATTGAATAGTAGTTCCTTCCATGAGGTTCCTGGTAAGGAAACTTAAAAATCAGATTAAGGAATGAAATTTTAAAGTAGATCTTAATGGAGGTGATATTCCTCAGATGGATATTGGTGAACTCACACTGAACACACTGATGTGCTCAGTTGTGTCCAATTCTTTGCGACTCCATGGACTATAGTCTGCCAGGCTCCTCTGTCCGTGGAATTTTCCAGGCAAGAATACTGGAGTGGGTTGCCATTTCCTACTCCAGGGGATCTTCCCAACCCAGGAATTGAACACACGTCTCTTGTGCCTCCTGCATTGGTAGGCAGATTCTTTACCACTGCACCACCAGTGTACTCACTTTAACTGATCGTTAAAATATGGACACACTTCCATACCCATTGGTAATAACTGCAGTCTCAAGTTCTGAGTGCCTGCTGCCAACCCCATGGCTGCCCAGGCCGCTCTCTGAGATTCCTCCTGCTTCACCTCCCCAGGACCCAGTTACCAAATGAATTACACCCAGTGAAAATGGGATGTTGAAGGCCCTGCCCCAGCCCAGGGCAGCAGGCAGCTCTGCCTGGTCAATGCCCGTGTTAACCTGTTAACCAGTTAACTTAACCTGTCATTCAGGACTTTGCATAGCATGCCTAACCTAGTGGAAATCCTATAAATTAACACCTAAACTAAGACATTTCAGTAGAAAGCAAAGTCAGATGAATACAAATGTGACATCAAAGAGAAAACTAAGAGTGGTATTTAAAGCCCAGATTGAATAGATTGTGATAGATTGTAAGCAAAGCTTTGGAGACTTTGGGACCCAGAAGATGAAAGTCACTGCATAGTTTCTCTCAGCCCATTGCCTTGCTGATTCACAAGTGTCTGTGAGAATTCTTTTCCTCCCCCATCCTCTTATTTTGGCAGCAAATCATTTTTGTACCAAATCATTGGTCTGGAAAATATAAAATGAAATTCCTTTATGACATTACAAATGGAAATATGAGAGGAAGCCTAGGCATGAATGGTTCATTTGAGATGAAGACTCAACCACATGTGTAAGAGCTGAGGCTGTTGGGGGGCTGCCTGGAGTCCCCAGGGCACTGGTACACATTTGTTGGTCCAGCAGCCCCCAAGGGACTATGCTTGGACACCAACCTCCAGTCCGTTGTGTTATTGATTGGCATTAGATGCTAGTATCAGAAGGAAAGTGCTTTTTTGGTTGTTGAGGTTTCTGTGTATTTATTTCCAAGCTTGATTAGGTCTCTGATATCCTTGCCTTTTTCCACTGGCAAACTCACTTTTGTACCTTTCCATGTCCTTTTCTCTAGCAAAAAAAGGCCAGAGAGAATTATGAGAAAAATCTTAATTCATGGATATAACATGCCCTTGAGGAAAACTCATAGTATTTCAAAGAGGGCCCAGGGCAAATTAAAGAAAGATGTCAGGGCTAAACGAATGTCATTAGCAAATGCAAGTAGCGATGCATTTATTAAATCAGTGCATCAGAACTTTTGAAAAAAAAGGATATTGGTTTCACTTGCTAAATGTGGTTGTTTAATACACTTTGTGTGATTCACTACAAAATAAAAGGTTTCTGTAAACTCTTCAAATTTGAATTCAGCAGCCCTTGTACTGTTTCCATTTTTAAATGGATGCCCAAATATGTTTGTGTATAAATTTTCCATATTTAGAAAAATGTAAACGTTGATCTAGAGAAAATATCAGTGGCTATAAAAATATAGAATTGTACCAGCCCAGGTGACCTGCATATGAGTAATAGGAAGAGAATAATTATTTGGTAAGATGAAATGGAATGGAACCTCGCCAAGACCTCCGGCTCTGGGCCCCCTGCCCCTCCCCTTCCTGCCTCGAGGAGTGCCTGCTGCCTCTCAGACCACATGACGAGTTCTTCCTTTCATGGGCGCTTTGCCTGTTTCTCTACCCCTTCCTTGAAGCAGAGACAATGCTATACACTTAGGAGGTATTCAGAAAATAGCTGCCTGAATGAATGATTGATAACTCTGGGCGGATTCCAGTTATTCTTTCTCTGTGTAATGCAAGCTGAGAGGTTCCCTTTCTTAGCCTGGATTCATTTAGGCTCACCTATCTTAAACAGATCTTGTTTAAAGTCCTATATACCACCAACTGGGATCTAAGTAGACCATGCTGTGTATTTTAAGTTTAATATGCTTAATCTTTTATTTTTTAAATTTTATTTATTTTTAATTGAAGGGTAATTGCTTTATAATAATCTTTTATTTTTTATGCTTAATCCCATGCAGTAATTATGCCCTGCTTAACCTTAGAAAAAAATTTTAATTGGAGGATAATTGCTTTATAAGATTAATTTTTAGTTCAACAATGCTCAGTGGCAACAAGACTGAAGTACATCTGCTCCCAGATCTGAATATTATAAGAATTTTTTTTTTATTGCTAACCCTGATCCTGCCCACCAGAGAGAGTACATCTTCACAGTTAGTTTGTGCCAGTACCTGGCTTCCTTTTTCACTTGGACCTCAACACTGAACCCATCTTCTTAGACTCTAAAAAATAGCCAGTGAAATTTTTCACAGAACTAGAATTTTAAAAGTCTCAAAATTTGTATGGAGACACAAAAGACGCTGAATAGCCAGAGCAGTCTTGAGAAAGAAAAACAGAGCTGGAAGAATCAGGCTCCCTGACTTCAGACTATACTGCAAGGCTACTGTCATCAAAACAGTATAGTTGTGGCACAAAAAAATAGAAATTTAGATCAATGGAACAGGATAGAAAACCCAGAAATAAGCCCATGTGACTATGGTCAATTAATCTATAACAAAAAAGGCAAATCTACACAATGTTGGAGAGACAGTCTTTTCAACAAATGGTGATGGAAAAACTGAACAGCTACATGTAAAAAAAATGAAACTAGATTGTTCTTTAACTCCAGACACAAAAATAAGCTCCAAATGGATTAAAGACCTAAATATGAGACTGGACACTATAAAATTCCTAGAAAACATAGGCAGAACACTCTCTGACATAAATTGCAGCAGTATCTTTTTTGCTCTGTCTCCCAGAATAATGGAAATAAAAACAAAAATAAACAAAGGGAACCTACTTAAACTAAAAAGCTTTCACACAGCAAAGGAAACAATAAACAAAACGAAAAGACAACCCACAGGGTGGGAGAAAATATTTGTAAATGATGTGACAGATGAGGGATTAGTCTCCAAAACTTACAAATAATTTATGGTGCTTAACAGCATAAAAACAACCCACTCAAAAACTGAGCAGAAGACCTAAATAAACATTTCTCCAAAGAAGTATACAAATGGCCAATAGACACATGAATGGGTGTTCAACATTGCTAATTATTAGAGAAATGTAAATCAAAACTACTGTGAGATGTCACCTCACACCAGCCAGGATGGCCATCATCAAAAAATCCATAAACCATAAATGCTAGAGAGACTGTGGTGAGAAGGGAACCCTCCTACACTGTTAGTGGAAATGTAAATTGGTATAGCCACTATGGAGAACAGTCTGAAGAGTCCCTAAAAAACTAAAAATAGAACTACCATATGACCCTGCAATCCCTCTCCTGGGCATATATCCAGAGAAAAACATGGCCCCAAAAGATACATGCACCCCCGCAATGTTCATTGCAGCACTGTTTACAGTAGCCAAGACATGGAAGCAACCTAAATGTCCATCCACAAAAGGAATAGATAAGGAAGATGTGGTACATATGTGCAATGGAATATTACTCAGCCATTAAAAAAGAATGAAATAATGCCATTTGTAGCAACATCGATTAACCTAGAGAGTGTCATTTGGAGTGAAGTTAAGTCAGACAGAGAAGGAGAAATATAGTATGACATCCCTTAAATGGGGAATCTAAAGTGAAATAATACAAATGAACTTACTTACAAAGCAGAAACAGACTCACAGACTTCCATGATGGGGGGAAGGATAGGGGGAAGGGATAGTTAGGGAGTTTGGGATGGGTAGGTACACACTGCTGTGTTTAAAATGGATAACCAACAAGGATCTACTGTATAGCACATGGAAACCTGCTCAATGTTACCTGGCAGCCTAGATAGGAGGGGAGTTCAGGGGAGAATGGATACAAGTATATGTATGGTAGAATTCCTTCACTGTTTACCTAAAGCTATCACAACATTGGTTATCAACTATACCTCAGTACAAAATAAAAAGTTTAAAAATTTAAAAGCCAGTGAACTTTGATTTGGCTGACACCTTCAGCTACCAAGCCTCAGTTTCTCATCCATCTATCCATCCAATGTTTATTGAACATCCA
Organism: Cervus elaphus; assembly: GCF_910594005.1. Classification (NCBI taxonomy): domain Eukaryota; kingdom Metazoa; phylum Chordata; class Mammalia; order Artiodactyla; family Cervidae; genus Cervus; species Cervus elaphus. The sequence goes on along the minus strand of NC_057835.1, from coordinate 39,906,517 downwards.
CTATATTTCGGGTTTTGTGTTAGGACTAGAGAGATAAATGGGCCTCCCTGGTGGCTCAGATGGTAAACAATCTGCCTGCAATGTGGGAGACCCGGATTTGATCCCTGGGTCAGGAAGATCCCCTGGAAAAGGGCATGGCAACCCACTCCAGTATTCTTGCCTGGAGAATTCCATGAACAGAGGCTACAGTCCATGAGGTCACAAAGAGTCAGACAGGACTGAGAGATGGACACTTTCATTTTCAGAGATGAGTACAACACACCTCTTGACCTTCAGTAGCTGGTGGCCTGGTGGGTACAGAGATGTGTAGCCTTGAATATCATGGGTATGATAAAATCTGTAATGGATACATGGGCAAAACACTCTGGAATATAAAAAGCAGGAACAGCTCATTCTTAGGGAATGTGGGGAGTGTTTTAGGGAGGAAATGATGGTTTTGCTGAATCTTTAATACATAATGAGTAGTGGTTTTTCATGGGGAGGCAGGTGGGGAAGGGCCCTCTAGGCAGAGAAAGTAGCCCAAGCAAAGCCTTGGAGCAGTACTGAGCCTGTCTCGGGGCTGTGACGACCCTCTTCCATCCTTACCCTGATCTGTGGTTGCCTCAGAGCCCAGTGGATTTCCCAGGTGACACGGGTGGTAAAGAACCTGCCTGCCAATGCGGGAGACTTAAGAGACGTGGGTTCAGTCCCTGGGTCAGGAAGATCTCCTGGAGGAGAACATGGCAACCCACTCCAGTGTTCGTGCCTGGGAAATCCCATGGACAGAGGAGCCTGGTGGGCTACAGTCCATGGGATCGCAAAGAGTTGGACACGACTGAAGCAACGTGGTATGCACACAGAGCCCATTGGGAATGTTTCTCACACCCTTCCCGGATCAAGGGAGATCTGGTCAGAGACCTCAGTCTGCTGTGGCTGGTGTGAGCCTTCTGGGCTCGTTGGCCTTTCACTGGTGGTCCAGACTCCTGGACCTTCCACCTTGGCCACACAGCTCAAGAGAGAAGGAGTTTGACCTGAGGCCAAAGATCTTAAATTCTCCAAATCCTCAAGGCCTCTCCTTTCTGAACCTTCTCAGGAGGAATGTCTCTGCCATTAGGTGGCAGTGAGTCCCAGCCCCAGCCTAAGCAGAGCAGGCAGGAGGCTCCCAGACCTGCACCTTGGTACAGAGAGATGGGATCCAGATGGCCCTTCTGCCTGCAGCAAGGCATGTGTTTGGTGGGTTTGCACATGGGAGAATTCCAGTGTCATGCTACAAACACTGAATAGGATGACCTGGCCAAGTATTTCCATCTCTGCTCGAGGCCGAATCCTATCTTTAAGCATAAGCTGGCTTGGAAGAACTGCCCAAACCACTCCCCTTCTAGCCTGGGGAGGACGGTCCTCTCCACCAAAGTATTCTGCCCGCTTCACAGGCACCCACCCACCAGCGCCAACAATGACCCCCCTGTGCATCCACGGCTCTCACTGCTCTCATTTTTCGCTAGGGAGCACAGTCTCACTGTCAGTGTTATTGTAAAGTCACTGAAGCAGTCTTCCGTGGGCATGTGCCTACAGGCCATCCATCTAGAACTTCTACAGCCAAGCTGAGATGATACTGAGTTGCCTTTGAATGAATGTCCTTAGTCTTTTCCTGGTCTCTTATCTTCTCTCTTTAAAAGTAGTTAAATGGCAGATGCCATTCAAATGTAAGATTTCATCATGGACTATTATTATTTTTTTAATGAGATCAGACACTGGAAATAAAGGCCCTGAATTTCATACCCACCACTATTACATTGACCATGTCATGTTACTTTATAATATCTTTGAATAAGTGACTTCATTTCATTTATAACAATTTAAAGTCTATAAATTGGGACTTCCCTGTAGCTCATAGGGCTTCCCTGTTGGCTCAGATGGTAGAGAATCTGCCTGCAATGTGGGAGACCTGGGTTCGATCCCTGGGTTGGGAAGATCTCCTGGAGAAGGGAATGGCTACCCACTCCAGTATTCTGGAGAATATACATAAACAGAAGAACAGAAAAGTGAAGTGAAAGTCGCTCAGTTGTGTCCAACTCTTTGCCACCCCATGGACTGTAGCCTGTAGCCTGTAGCTCCTCTGCCCATGGAATTCTCCAGGCCAGAGTACTGGGAGTGGGTAGCCATTCCCTTCTCCAGGGATCAAACCAGGGTCTCCGGCATTGCAGGTGGATTCTTTACCAACTAAGCTCCCAGGGAAGCCCAAAGAACAGAGAAGGGAATGGCAACCCACTCTGAGTATTCTTGTCTAGAGAATCCCATGGACAGAGTAGCCTGGTGGGCCAACAGTCTGTGGGGTCGGACACAACTGAGCAACTAAAACTACTACAAAGTCTATATAACAGTCATATTATTTGGATTTGGAATAACTTTCAAAGTATTATTTCACATTTTAATATTGAAATTAAAACTTTTAAGCATAGATAGCTATTTATGTTCAGTATGTGTTAGAGGGGGAAAATCCTGTCTCTAAATTGACAGTTTTGAAGTTGAGTTTTTGTTGTCGAGTATTATTACTTTTGTTATGTTGAAGAAGAGAGTGGATGAGTATATGGTACTATTGGGAAAAGGGCCCCAAAGTCCCATTCCTGTATATCCTGATCTTCATTTTCCTTCTCTATTGCCACCACTGCGGTAGGGTTTAGAATAATATTCCTCAATACAGGTGCAAACAAACATCACATGAAGAAGTCTTTTAAATTCATTTCTATGGTCACATTATCAAGAAGCACACATAGAAAGCATAAGAAGTATAAGGAGAAAAGGGAATCTTGTGTACTATGGAAGGGAATGTAAACTGGTGCAACCACTGGGGAAAACAATATGGAGGCTTCTCAAAAAATTAAAGTAGACTACCATATGATCCAGAAAATTTACTCCTGGGTATTTATCCAAAGAAAACAAAATCAGAAAAGATACACGCACTCCCATCTATGTTCACTGCAGCATGATTTACAATAGCCAAAATATGGAAACAACCTGTGTCCATTGACAAATAGAGAAAATGTAATGTGTGTATATGTGTGTGTGTGTGTGTGTGTGTGTGAGAGTTGCTCAGTCATGTCCGAATCTTTGCGATCCCATGGACTGTAGCCCACCAGGTTCCTCTGTCCATGGGAATTCTCCAGACAAGAATATTGGAGTGGGTAGACATTTTCTTCCCCAGGAGATCTTCCCCACCTACGGATTGAACCTGGGTCTCCTGCACTGCAGGCAGATTCTTTACTGTCTGAACCACAGAGAAACCCATATACGAAGAGAGAGAGAGAGAAGAATCCTATTCAGCCATGAAAAGGAGAACCTACCATTGGTGACAACATGGATGGATCTTGGGGGCATTTTGTTAAGTTAAAGTCAAATTCTGTATGATCTCATTTGTGTGTGGAATTAAAACAAACAAACAAACAGAAACCCAGGCTCATAGATAAAGAGAATAGATTGGCGGTTCCCAGGAAGGGGTAAGAGCAGATAGAGACAGGGGCAAAATGGGTTAAAGAAAAAAGCATAGGTAAATATGTGAGTTGAAGGTAGATCCACTTAACATTTTTTTTTAATTAGGTCATATCTACAAATGAAATGGGCAAACAGACAATCCAAGATGAAATCTTATTCTTCAGGGTCCTGTGAATCATGAATTTGTCCAGTGGGTGTAATATCCCAGTTACTGTTTAATGTTTCAGCCTGCGTAGTAAAACACAACTTTATGAATGTGTGGCATTTGAAAAATGAACATGCAGTGTAAAGTGCAGAATTTGTAGCTGCTAATTTGGACGGGCAAACAGTATGCCTGTTTCACAGCTTGCTCTACTTAGAAACAAATTTAATGACCTCCATTTTATAGAGAATTTATTTATTATGGATAACTCATTTTTAAATAGTCTAATATTCTGGGTCAGTTGTTTTCCCCCTAAGGAACATATTTAGAATCAGATGGTCTTGAGTGAAAGGAAGATACATTCAGCGGAAGTGCCCATTTGTTTTCTGGCCGTGCAGATGTGCCCCGACTGAAGGCACTCTGCCCTTTGGAGCAGAGTGGTCACTGGGGAAAGTCATTAGTTTGAGAGACGGGCACCCCAATGGGGAGAGTGGCCCAGCTGCTCTGACCCACACCTAGGACATTTGACTTTAAACTGATAAAAAAAAAAGACATGCCTAATCAAAATCTTTGTGTCTTTTAGAAAGAGATGTTGTGATACCAAAGCAGAGTTTCTATTTCTCTTTAGTATAAAATGAAAAATAAAATTGACCCATCCTAAGAATTCATTGCCTACTAGAAAACAAACAAACAAAAAACCTCTCTCCTTCTGATTTCTAAGAAAAGCTATCCATTTTCAAACTAGTTTACCTACTCTGACCTCAAAACACTCAGGCTATGACAAGCCTCTGTGCCAGTTTTCATCAGCTTGGTTTGGGTAGCAAAGTGCCTCTCTGTTTTTCCCAGATAGCACTCTTAATCTAAAGAATATGTTTCTTGAGTATATTTCCATCTTAGGTGTAGATGGAGAGTAAAGTGACATGAATACTGAGCACAGACATGGGAGCACATGTTTATACATGTGTTTGTACAGCGAATGATATCTTTTGCATTCTTGTTCAGGTTCAAATATTCGGAGAAAATAACTGCCAGTAAGTGTTCATGAATGTACAATCTGTTATATGCTGTTACAGGTGAGTTTTTGCCTCTGTGGAAATAAGCTTTCCCTTTTACAATAATTGCTAACCTCTAAGAGAAAAAAATCACAGGTGTGTCTTTTTTTTTTTTTTTAACTTTTCTGTTCTGTAATCACATCATTTTAAAGGTGAGATGTCGAAATTACATTTTTGCTAAGAAACCTGCACCTTCGAGTCTTATCTCTAAGAATTATTCCTGCTCTTTTGCAATGTTTCCTTAAAGACACCGGGTTTGAGTCATTTGCTAACCACAGACACAAAATGCATTAGGTTTTAACAGCAGATCTAAATTAAAAACTCAATAACTTGGAACAAATGGACCCTTTAGCTCATTTCCAAGCTAAAATCCTGGTTACGTTTTATTGTTTCTAAACCTTTCTTACTGCAAACCATCAATCCACCAGCTTCCTTCTGGCTCATTCGAGCTTTGAACTGTACCTTTACGGTGCTATAAATTAGCATGTGGGATGCACTGTAATCGGCATTCATTTCTTCCCAGTTGAAGTTGTCTGTCTTTGAAGACATCTTTACAACACTTCGAACTCACTCCGAGAAGTAATACCCGACAAAAAGATGTCAAACGTAAATTTAAAAAACATGTTTTGGCTTTTATCTCAAGATGGAAAATAAAAGTGGTCAGAGCTCTGTGATCCAGAACTCACTTTCTAAGACTTTAGTCCCATTGTTTTGGGCAGAGATGTCTTTGGCAGCAGGAAGTAGAAAGAAGGGCACAGTCTCACCCACCTGAAGACAACGAGTCATTTTAAAGATATGGTTACAGGGGGAAATGGTCAGGGTCATAAAATTGTCAATGAAATGCACTCTCATCAGGGCTTTCCGTGGGAGGCACGGCAGGAAAAAGCCAAAAGGCTCTGTGGAGGGGGCCGGAGGCTCCTCACCACCCTGCCCGGGTGGGGCGAGCAAGTGTCAACCCCTCCATCCTCAGTCACAGAGCTGCTGTTGCGATGGGGCAGGAGAGGGGTGACAGGAGAAGCAAGGGATACTTGGGGAGGGGGCGTTCCTGAGGGGGAAAGCCCACACTTCTGTCCTGTGATCCTGAAACCCAGACAGCCAGCCTTCTGGATGAGCAGGGAGCTGTGCGTCCACCGCGCACCTGTCCATCAGTATGACCACCTGGACTCTGGCCTGGGCGCGTTCCCTGCCCCCGGCTCCTGGTTTCCACCACTAACCCAGCCCTTCTCCACACTGCGTCCTGCAGCAGCCCATCCTCCAAGGGGAATTTGTTTTCCAAACTTTAAAACCAAATTACCGGGAGGGTAAGAGAAAACCCAAGCCTCTAGTCCTTGGGCAGCTTGCCACCAAACTCCTTGAACTCCAGCCCTGGGTTTTTGTGTCCCTTTGAAATAGACACGGTTTGGGTTGAACCTGTACTTCCTAGCATCTGGAGCAGAGGAGGAAGAATATACTATTTTTAAAAGGAACTTTCTGGAAAGTGTACAAAACCCGATAATTAAAAAAATAAAGCCAAGCCCTCAGCTGCACAAACAGCCCTTGTTCTCTTCCAGCGAAGGTCTGTCAGGAGTGCCCACCTTCCTCTCCCTGAGAAGAGCAATTAAGGAGACCAGGAAGCATTGCTGGGTTGGGTCTGTTTTCTAGTAAAGCCTTTTCAATCACCTCCTTTGATGTAGCGGAGGGTGGGAGGGGAGTCCAACCAACCTGCTCCATGCCTCCAGCCCAGTTTGGAGGCTCTGGGTTAGAAGAGCATTTTCTCTCTCTTAACTTATTTTTGTGCATCAGAGTATACACATCTGTCTTTATACCCAGCCGATTTTCTGGCCCCAAACAAGTTCTCTGTGAGTTTCTCCAACCGAGCTCAGTGGGATCTCTGTCAGCTGCAAGATTTATGTCATCTTGTTTGGTCCTGAGAACTGATCCTTCAGCTTTTCACATCTGGATTTAATTGGAAAGACATTAAGTGCACTGGAAAAGCATATTTTAGGGCAGCTCTTTATAGACACCCCTATTAAAGGGGCTGACGGCTGTAGGTTCAAGTACAATGAACACAGACAGCGTCTCTAAAGTAGAAAGCCTGGATTAGGAAGGAGTGGCTAGGAAGAAGAGCACCCTCTTCAAGGATTCCATTTACCCGGTTGCTCTGGGAAAGAAATGCGGCAAGATGCCCACCAACTTCATGCCTAGCCTGGCAGCATGGGGCACCAGCTCATGGACCACTGGGCATTTTGATATTTTCACGGACGGTTCCTCCCCGGTTCGGTCTGCACGTCCTGTGCGCTGGCAATTGGACGTGTCATACACAGACGTTTCAGAGGGTGGTTGGCAACTGCAGAAGCCATCACCGTCTTGCTCCTGTCCTCTCTCCGAGTGGCGATAGAGTCCCCAGGCTACCACACCCTGCAGTGTCTCCATACACAACGGAAGCCTCTGGTCTGCTTGAAGCACAGAATGAGCACTCACTGACTGGTGTGAGTTTAGCAAAGCCCCTCACCCCGTTTGGCGCACACTGGTAGGTTTTAAATAAACACATCCAGGGCTGAAGGCAGAGGCGACCTGATGATGATCAGTGTTTTACAAAAGGTCTCTCCGTTTTCAGATTTGTGGTTTGTGTGCAAAAGGATAATAAAGAACTCAGATCAGTTGTCATCAGGGGAACACAGATATCTTTCTCATCTTGATCTGTGTTATGTTTGGAGGCTCTGAACTTGCTAGTTGCTCAGGAGCTGCTTTAATTCTCTGAAGTCCTGGCTCCCAAACACCTAATTTTTAGAGGGTAAAATGCACATTGAGTTTCCTCTCTTTGGACTCTGCTTCATCGTATCTGTGGCCTCGGTTAAGCAAGAGTTTATAATGTGTTTTGAGCCATGGACTCTATTGGCAGAGGGCTTCCCTGGTGGCTCAGTGGTAAAGAATCTTCCTGCAATGCAGAAGGCTCGGGTTTGATCCCTGGATTGGGACGATCCGTTGAAGAAGGAAATGGCAACCCACTCCAGTATTCTTGCCTGGAGAATCCCATGGACAGAGAAGCCTGGCGGGCTACAGTCCATGGGGTCGAAAAAGAGTTGGATACAACTGAGGGTGGTTGGCAGTCTGAAACGTCTGTGTGTGACACCTCTAAACACCAACACAACTGAACAACAGCAACTCTGTTGGTTATCTGGTGAAACCTGCAGACCTTTGCACAGAATACTGTGAACCTACCTAAGATTAAAATACATAAGATTTAAAAAATTATATTAAAATCAACCATCAGATATTCAATTATCAAAAGAATAAAGCTGTGCTATAGCAATAAACCTGTTTATTTGCACACTGACTGACTAGATCTCGCAGTGGGTCTGATAACCATACATCTAATATAATTCATGGAATTCTCCAGGCAAGAAACTGGAGGAGGTTGCCATTTCCAAGATTTTCCAGGGAATCTTCCTGACCCAGGGATCGAACCCAGGTCTCCTGCATTGCAGCCAGATTCTTTACAATTTGAGCCACCAGGGTAGCTCAATATGTTGCTTAAAGAAGTGCTAAGTTTCTGCTAGATGTTAATACGCATAACTTAATCTCTCCCCTGTCTAAATTCATAAAGCCCCTAAATCCATGAGCCCAAAGTTAAACCCCTGGTCTGGTGGACAGTGTCTAAGCAGCAGCCCTGGGCTGCGACTTTGTTCCACACAGCCCCTGGCCTCCGAGAACCTCAGCCCATCTTTTGGCCCTGGACCTGCGCTGTGACCTGGTAGGTGTTCTGGCCTCTGTCTGCCTCTGACCCTCTCTGCAACCCTGCTGGGAAGGTATTGCTGTCTTTGATGATGGCAGAAGGGGCCCGGCAGTCAGATCAGAGCGGGCACCCAACTGGGTGCTTCGTCACCCAGGGGATAGCAATGGATACCCCGAAAGGCCTCTCTGCACCCGAAACATTTTGCTCTTGGCTTGGCCCAGCTGGACATGGGACAACAGACTGGTTCCAAATTGGGAAAGGAATACGTCAAGGCTGTATATTGTCACCCTCCCAATTTGACTTATATGCAGAGTACATCATGCAAAATGCTGGGCTGGATGAAACACAAGCTGGAATCAAGATTGCCGGGAGAAATATCAATAACCTCAGATATGCAGATGACACCACACTTATGGCAGAAAGCAAAGAAGAACTAAAGAGCCTCTTGATGAAAGTGAAAGAGGAGAGTGAAAAAGTTGGCTTAAAACTCAACATTCAGAAAACTAAGATCGTGGTATCTGGTACCATCACTTCATGGCAAATAGATGGGGAAACAATGGAAACAGTGAGAGATTTTATTTGGTGGGGGAGGGGGCTCCAAAATCACTGCAGATGGTGATTGCAGCCATGAAATTAAAAGATGCTTGCTCCTCGGAAGAAGAGCTATGACCAACCTAGACAGCATATTTAAAAGCAGAGACATTACTTTGCCAACAAAGGTCCATCTAGTCAAAGCCATGGTTTTTCCAGTAGTCTTGTATGGACGTGAGAGTTGGACTCTAAAGAAAGCTGAGCGCCGAAGAATTGATGCTTTTGAACTGTGGTGTTGGAGAAAACTCTTGAGAGTCCCTTGGACTGCGAGGAGATCCAACCAGTCCATCCTAAAGGAAATCAGTCCTGAATATTCATTGGAAGGACTGATGCTGAAGCTGAAACTCCAATACTTTGGCCACCTGATGCAAAGAAAAGACTTGAAAAGATGCTGAGGCTGGGAAAGATTGAAGGTGGGAGGAGAAGGGGACAACAGAAGATGAGATAGATAGATGGCATCACTGACTCAATGACATGAATTTGAATAAGCTCCAGGTGTTGGGGATGGCCAGGGAAACCTGGCATGCTGCAGTCCATGGGGTCACAAAGAATCAGACACAACTGAGTGGCTGAACTGAACTGGGCCACTTGGGCCCAAACAGAGTGAAAGCGGTGTAACCGCAAGGGCTGTTGGTGGAAGAAGAGCTGAAGAAGGATCAAGTCAGGAAGAGAAAGCTTAGTCCACTCTGCTGTTTCCTGACTGCATTCCCTGCCATGGCCACCGTCCAGCTGCGGGCATGGGGCTCTTTCAGAAATGCAGACCTGAGTGGGTCCCTGTCTTGGTGAATGCCTGTGTGGCCCAAGTCCCTGCTTCTTGAAATGACACAAAGGCCCTTGTTAGAGACTGGACTCTTCCCAAAATGCCTGTATTGAAGCCCCATACAGTGAAGTATGGCAGAATGTGACTGCTTAAAGACAGGCCTTTAAAGAGATGCTTAAGTTATAAATGAAATGGGGCCAAGAACGGTTTAGTCACTCAGTTGTATCTGACTCTTTGCGACCCCATGAACTGTAGCCTGCCAGGGTCCTCTGTCCATGGAATTTCCCAGGCAAGAATACTGGAGTGGGATGCCATTTCCTCCTCCAAGGGATCTTCTTGGCCCAGGGATCAAACCTGTGTCTCCTACATTGGCAGGCAAGTTCTTTACCACTGTTCCACCTGTGAAGCCCATAATCCAATCTGACTGGTGTCCTTATGAGAAGAGGAGATTAGGACACAGAGAGAGGCCCAGGGAGGCATGTGCACCTAGGAAAAACCATGTGAGGATGCAGGGACAAGGCATCTATCTGCAAGCCTTGCTGCTGGGTGAATGACCTTGCTGACACCTTGATCTTGGACTTTCCCCTCCAGAGTCATGAGAGAGTATGTTTCTATTGTTTAAGGCACACAGTCTGTTAGTCTGTGGTGTTTTGTTACGCAGCCCAGCAAACTAATACAGCCTCACTCTCTGGCTTCCTGTGAGGACAGGCCTAGGGTCCCCTTGCCATTTGGGAACACTGGTGCCTCGTCCTTCGCAAGGCACCCAGGCACGCTGCTTCTCACCCCAGTGTCTCTGCCTGGATGCCTTTCTTTATAAAACCTCGGGCTGCACCTCTCTCAAGAAGTTCCTCCCCACCCCCAGCACCCTGCTGGCCCAGACTGCATACATCATCAGATGTGCATTCGTGCTCCCTACCCACCCGGGGCATCCCAAGGGCAGGCTTGTCTGTCCATCTCTGTGTTCCCAGAGCCTGGCCCAGGGCCTGGAACTCGGCTTGCTGTAAGTATCCGATGAACAAATACATGTAGCCATCCCTTCTGCTGGACTGTACTCACTCTGTCCTACTCCAGGATAATCTGGGTTCAAGGCCGGGGCATGCTGTTCACCAGCTTTGTGACCTCAGAAGTGTCCATGACCGCCTTAAGATACAGGTTTCTGAGCAAACCATGGGCACAGGTCCCAGTCAGTGTTTCTCAGGCTTTCTAGGGTCTGTGTCTCCTGTTGGCAAATGTTTGTTTGTTTTTTTTGGCAAATGTTTTTTAAAAAATCATATGAGAATTTTTCTCCAAATGATCTCTCCCCAGTGATCCCTGTTCTGTGAATTTCAGCCAAGATGATTTTTGCCAACCTTTCCTTTCTCTAGTTAAAATCCAGTGATGCCTACAACTGAGTTTACAGTAGATTTGTTTTAGAGTTTTGCCCCCGGGTCCTCCTTGGGAAGGTTCCATCCCTTGACAGCTAGGCTAGTCCAATGTAGATTTCAAGTGGAATGGCGTTGGAGATGGGTCTGTGTTGGGAACAAGAAAGAGGGAGGTAATGGTTGAGAGGGCCAGTCATTCCCCAGACCCAGCAGGGTGTATGCTTCTTAGGACTGTCGTTAACCAGTGGATCCTTTGGTGAATGTTGGTCAATGTGGCACTAGTGGTAAAGAACCTGGCTGCCAGTGCAGGAGATGTAAGAGATGCGGGTGCAGTCCCCGGGTCGGGAAGATTCCCTGGAGGAGGGCATGGCAACTCACTGCAGTATTCTTGCCTGGAGAATCCCATAGACTGTAGCCCTGCAGGCTCCTCTGTCCATGGGATTGCACAGAGTCAGACATGACTGAAGTGACTGAGAATGCACACGCTGTTACTTCTGGCAACTAAGGATGGGAGAAGCCAGCTTGCTCTCTCTGTTTAACCATGCTGTCTGGTGGTGTGTTAAGATAAAAGCAATTATTAGACCAAACACACAATGTATCTTTTAATAAACAAATGCAAACATTTTTATCCAGCCTGTTCTTGTAAATGCAGGGAAACCTGACCCTAGCCTCAGGTGCCCCAGTGGGTTCAAACTAGAGCAGATGTATCAGTATCCCATCAGCAAGAACTGCTAAGCCTACAGGTAGGTCAGGGAACCACATTCCCAAAGAAAGGGGGTTGCCCCTTGATGACGGAGCTCCAGATTTTAAGAGGTCAAGAGAATTCCTCAAGAGAAGGAATCAGGCTGCTGGGCTTGCAAATCCTTATTCTTCAGTAACGCAAGGGAGGAGGGCCCACCTAATTTTAAACCACCAATCTAGAGTACCACTAAAGCAAGCTTCAGAAGAAGCAGCACAGCGATTCCATTTGAGGAAAAAACAGAGTTCACATACATGTATGTGTATAAGTATTAAGTATTAGTCGCTAAGTCGTGTCCAACTCTTTGTGACCCCATGGACTGTAGCCCACCAGTCTCCTCTGTTTATGGGATTCTCCAGGCAGGAATACTGGAGTGGGTTGCCATTCCCTTCTCCAGGGGATCTTCCTGACCCAGGGATGGATCCTGGGTCTCCTGCATTGCAGGTAGATTCCTTACCATCTGAGCCACAAGGGAAACAGCATGTATATGTGTAAGGATATACCAAACAAAATACCTGGAAAAATGCACACCAAACCATTAATTAGCAGTTACTTCTAGTGTGTGGGCTTGTAGTTGATCGAAGGGTAAGATAATATGGGGGGCTTTTCCTTGACATTTAAGTATTTTTCAAAGTTTTACAATGAGGACTATTTTTAAATTAGAAATACTAATTTGACAAACAGTACGGTCCAAATTTTGTTTTTAATTTTTATTGCAAAATAAGTATAGATTCACAGGAAGTTGGAAAGATAGTACAAAAAAGCCCTGTATACTCTGTATTCAGTTTCCCCCAATTTTATTTGTTATTTATTTTCCATTTTATTTATCTGTAGTACAACATCCAAACCAAGATATCGACACTGGTTTGTTGTTGGTTAGTTGCTAAGTCATGTACTACTCTTTTGCAAACCCATGAACTATAACCCGCCAGACTCCTCTGTCCATGGGATTTCTCAGGCAAGAATAATGGGGTGCGTTGCCATTTCCTGCTCCAGGGGATCTTCCCAACCCAGGGATCGAACCCACAACTCCTGCACTGGCAGGCGAACTCTTTACCACTGAACCATCAAGGAAACCAACTGACACTGGACCACATCTGTAATGTAGGTCTATGGCCAGTTTATCACATACAGAGACTCGTGTAACCACTACCATGATCAAGACACAGAATTCTTTGATCATCACAGAGATCTCCCTGGTGCTATCCTTTTGTGGTCTCACTCTGTACCCACTCCTCCTCCCACCACTATCACTCACTAATCCTTGGCAAGACTTTTGTCATTTCAAGAATGCTATATAAATGGAACCATACAGTATGTGACCTTTTGGGACTGACTTTTTTTTCACTCAGCCCAATACACTTGCAATCAATCCAAGTTGTTGTATGTACCAACAGTTCATTCCTGTATATTACTGAATAGTATTCCATGGTATGGATGTACCACAGTTTAATAATTCATCTATTGTGAGGGTTTGGGGCTGGTTTTTTTTTTTTTAACTAATACAGATAAAACTGCTTTGAACACTTGTGTACAAGTTATTGATGTGGACATAAATTTTCTCTTCTCTGGGACAAATGCCCCAAAATATGATTGATGGGCTGTATAGTAAGTTTATGTTGTATTTTTTTATAAAACTGGAAAACTATTTTCCAGAGTGGCTGACCCATTTCGTAGTCCCATCACAAATGTATAATAATACATCCAGTTTCTCTGAACTCTCTCCTTCATTTGATATTGTCACAAATGTTTGTTTTCACTGTTTTAATAGGTTTGTGATGATATCATAGTCTTAACAGCTAGTAATGTTAAGCATTTTCATGTGTTTATTTGCCATTTGTAAATCCTCTTTGGTGAACCTTCTCTTCGTGTCCTTTGTCCATCTTCTAATTGGATTGTTATTTACTTTATATATTCTAGATACCAGTCTTCTGTCAGTCACATGGGGGTTGTTACTCCTTTGTGTGAAACCAGATGGAGACAAAATAACATTCTATAAATTTATAACGTTATATAGTCCTACTTATTCACCGATCACTTCTGGCTTCTTTCTCAGTTAATAAGGAAGTCTGGTTTATCTCTGATAAAGATTTTTTAATAGACTTTATTTTAAAAATGTATTTATTTATCTGGCTGCACTGGGTCTTAGTTGTAGCATGTGGGATCTAGTTCCCTGGCCAGGGATTGAACCCAGGCCCCCTGAATTGGGAGCACAGAGTCTTAGCCACTGGACCTCCAGTAAAGTCCCCTTGCTAAATATTTTGTTTCCATTTTTAGTCCCAAACTTTGGGTTCACAAGAAACCCTCTACCCTACCCTCTGTCATTTAGGAACCCAACAGCTCCATCCCACAATGAAGCACCTCCTAAGAGACATAGAGTCCCTGGGAAGACTTTTTGCATGAAGACACATTAAGAATTAACAGACTGTGCCCCTTGCCCACTGTAGGCATGTGGTCCCTTTGCCCTCTGGAAATATCTTCACAGAGAGGCCATCTTGAGGAAGGGAGAAAGACCTGGGTGTTTCTTGGCAATATTCACGCATAGATCACCAGTCTTAGCTTCTCTGTGAACCAGGCAGCCTGCATCCCCTGACTACAAATGAGCCTGAATTCTATGCCATCGCTGGTGCTGTAGCTACTAAACAACATCCAGCTCTGCCCGATTCTAGAGGCTATAATTTCAGCTCAAGGAGATAGGCATGCAGATACCTCAGCAAATGAGTGCAATGACGTGGTACCACTTATGAGTGCTAATTGAGCCTAATTGCTCACAACACCTGCTTCCTCTTTTCCTCAGCTCACAGCCAGATTTAGTTACCCAACCTGGAGCTGGGTGGAGTCACGGAGTTCAGTATGGTCATGTCACTGGGTTCCGCAGCACGCGGGCTTTGAGAGCTCTTTCATAAAATCTTCTGAAATGCTATCTTCTGTTTTATTTTCTCTTCCACTGGCTGAATGGAGAGGACCATAATGCAAGCCTAGAGGAGGGTGGAGCCACAAGATGGAAGGGGTCTAGGACCTTGATTGACCAGGGTCCGCTGTCCAGCAATGTGCAATAGGTCTTTCCATGAGCATTGAGTTTCTAGGGGTGACTGTTTAGCAGTTTACTTTGAGTGATACAGGGCATAGAAATCACCAGTCACTATTCTTTTCCAAACATAGAGGAGGTTCCCAGGGGGCTCGTCCCAGGTTGCCGCTCAGATACTATATGTGTGTGCATGCTCAGTCTCTCCATTCGTGTCTGACTCTTCGAGACTCTATGGACTGTAGCCCACCAGGCTCCTCCATCCCTGGGGTTTCCCAGGCAGGAATACTGGAGTGGGTTGCCATGCCCTCCTCCGGGGGATCTTCCCCACTCAGGGATCGTAACTGCATCTCCTGCAGCTCAAGCACTGCAGGCGAATTCTTTAGAACTGAGCCACCGGGAAGACTTTCAGATACTATAAATACTGCTTATTTTCACAGATCAAGGTATTGCCTGGTTGCTTTTCATGTTTGACTCATTCCTGAATTGTCCTCTTTGCACGATCACTTTACCCTTATTTGGCTAACAATACTAGCTCTGCAAAGCCCTAAAGTTGAGTGCTATCAAATTCCAAATAGCTTATTGCTTTTAGCACCCTTCTCACTTTCAGTAAATTCTTCTAGCCTTTTGATAACTTAATTCCTATCCTTTCCACATATTTATCCAAAAGGCAGCTTTTAAATTCTGGACTCACTCTTCCTCCTGGCCTTTGATACTACCAGATGCTAGAGGAAAAACATCCCCAATATGCCTACAATTTATTTCAATATATAATTCTATCCAACTGAATGTCAGGCATTTCTAAAGAATGCTGTTCGTTGATGTAACGTCCCTTGCCCATGTTAAGGTTTTGATTTGAAATTGCGTTTTGGAATGCCTTGTTATATTTTCCCCCAATTTATAAATCTATCACGTATTTTCTCTCCAATTTATCTTGCCTCCTTAAAAGATTAACCATTAAGAATGGAGTCTAAAAAAAAAAAAAAAAAGAATGGAGTCTGACATGATATCTTTAGAAAGCAAAAGAAGAAAAATATTCTGCTTTTGAAAGGGAATGTACCCTCGGGCAAAAAAAAAAATTTCTCTGTCTCTTAATACACATTGGGAACTGCCAGTTGTCATGCTGACAGCTTAAGATGGATTAGGATTCCATCACTGATCGTCGCATAAATTCTTATACTTAAAACCTTACATTTTTATCTGCAGCCAAACAATTAGGGAAAAAAAAAACAACAACAACTCTGTTTGGATATATTAGAATGTCAACCCTCAGAGTACTAGCTTGAAACAACTTAGAAGAATTTGGCAGACCTAAACTGCATCCCCAAAAGTATACTAAATTACTTCTCATTTGAGTGTGGAGGCAGGGAAAGGGGACCATTTGTGATTATATTTATTTATAAATCTCTTTCTTTGATTATATTGTCTTAATGAAGATGTTTTTAGGAAACTACTTTTTCCTTTGAGATGGCTAGTTAATTATAAACCTTAACAATGACTTTTAATGGAGTTTCTAAAAATGACCAAACCAAGTGTGATATTATTAGTGATCTGCTTCTTTCAGTGGCACCTAGAGAAAGAAGATAAAAGTTTACTTCTTGAACTTGACAGTGACGACATTTCTCTTAGCTTAAGAAAACAAAGACCTTCTAGAAAAAAAAACTAAAATTCCAAGAAAGTTTCTTCCAATGTTGTAATAATGTAATTGGCATAAAATAAGTCCACAATGTATAAGAACACCCACCTTGGGGATCTATCATGATACTTAATTCCCTCATTTGAAAGACCAACATGTAGCAGCTACTTCAGCTGAATAATCAGCCTTTAAACATCAAATGAATGCTACTTCTGGATTTCAATCAGTGGAGGAAGTGAGCTACTCCTTAATTTCCATAGGGAACTTCTGAGAATTAATAAAACCATACTGTTTATACAGGACTTCCCTGGTAGCTCAGACAGTAAAGAATCTGCCTGCAATGCAGGAGACCAGAGTACAATCCCTGGGTTGGGAAGATCCCCTGGAGAAGGAAATGGCAACCCACTCCAGTATTCTTGCCTGGAAAATCCCATGAACTGGGAAGCCTAGCGGTCTCCAGCCCTTGTTGTTGCAAAGAGCTGGGCATGACTGAGCAACTAACACTTTTACTTTCACTTTAGGGTATATATGAGGTAGCTAGATATTCTTGAATTTGGTCACTGTTTTCAGCCATTCGTTCGTTCAACTAATAAAGTGAAAGTCACACAGTTGTGTCTGACTCTTTACAACCCATGGACTCCACAGTCCATGGAATTCTCCAGGCCAGAATACTGGAATGGGTAACCTTTCCCTTCTCCAGGGGATCTTTCCAACCCAGGGATTGAACCCAGGTCTCCTGCATTGCAGGTGGATTCTTTAACAGCTGAGCCACGAGGGAAGCCCAAGAATACTGGAGTGGGTAGCCTATCCCTTCTCCAGTGGATCTTCCCGACCCAGGAATAGAAACGGGATATTCTGCATTGCAGGCGATTCTTTACCAACTGAGCTACTAGGGAAGCCCTATTCAACTAATAAATATTTATTAAATGAGTGTCTATTTTAGGTGTGGAGCACTTAGCAATGAACAAAACAGACAAATCTCTGCCCTCACACAACTTACATTCTAATGGGGACGTGGGCAAAAATCGAGGAAATGGTTAAATAGATACATAAAATTTTAGGGCCAGTAAGCACAAAAAATTAGGCAGTGTAAGAAGATGCGAGAACTCCAGGCTAGGCATGGGATGTGTTGCTCCTGTAGGGTCGCTGGTCTCAAGAGATGACAATTGAGCAGAGAACTGGCTGAAATTAGGGACAGGGCCCTATGGAGACCAGAGAGAAGGGCCCCAGGTCTAGGGAGATGCGTGTGAAGGTCCACGAGACAGCACTGAACTCAAGGTGTTCTACAAAGAGCAGAGGGGCTGGTGTGGCTGGAGCTCTGGGGTTTGGAAGAGTGTGGTGATGAGGCTGCTGAGACTGAGTTGTAGATGGGGACGGTCACGAGGGCGTCAGGGCCCAAGTCAGAAATTGGGATTTTGTTCTAAAGAGCAGCTAGAACATTTACATTTCACATGTCTTTCCAGATATGTTCTCAATTCCCAACCAAAGCCCACAGCTCAGGCAAGCATAAGAGGAAGTAAGGGATTGGATCAAAGAGGCAGCCCATATCCTGAGAGCCTGCACTCAGACCCTCTCTCTCACAGGGCTCCATGCTCTTGGTCTGGCTCATGCCATTCCTTTCTTTCTTTTTAAGCACCTCACCACACATAAGACCTACTGGCATATTTTTTAAAATAATTTTTTATTATTTTTTGGCTGCACCGAGAGGCATGTGGGATCTTAGTTCCCCAACCTGGGACTGAACTCGTGTCCCCTGCAGTAGAAGCCAGAGTCCTAACCACTGGCCCACCAGGGAAGTCCGTCAGGCCATTTCTTGAGCACTCAAATGGTGCATCCTATCACTGGATTGACAAATGGTACAATATAATAGTTAAGAATCTTGGCTCCAGAGCCAAACCATCTGTGTCCAGATTTCAGATCCATCAAGATCAAGTCCTGCTGATCTTGCGTAAATTTCTTCATCCCTGTCTTTGCATCCTCCTCTTAAATTGGAGATGACAGTCAAGGCTCCTTGTAGCAACCATGAAGATAAATGAGTTAGGGATGGAAAGTTCTTAGAGCAAAGTGAGTGTCATGAACATGAGATGTCATTTAAGAGTTGAGAGTTTTACTTGCCTAAAGTCCTATTACGGTTGCCAGTTGGTGGAGTGAGTCAATAAGCCCGGCTCTTAAAACCGTGTTGTTGCCCTGCCTCCGAGCAGTGAGGAGAGAGTTGGAGGTGGTACCAGTTAGGGATTTTTCCCCACAAGGGTCAGTGGTTACACATTTTCCATGTAGCACAGTGTGTGACAGACAGCCCCAGGACACACCCATCAATTCACCCCTGTAATAGTACGGCTACTCCATCTTCTAAGTTGAGACATTGAGGAAGGAGAAGGGAAAGACACTTTCTCACAGGACCCGTAGTGAAGATCAGGCCCAAACTCAGCTTTCCCCTGCAAACCACAATCATCACGGGTGACAAAGCTCTACCTGTCACCTCTCGAACTCCCACTCACTCTGCAGCTGTGAGGCGATCTTCACCCGACTTAGAGCATCAGAGAGCCTGAGACGCAAGTGGCCTCATGGCTACCTGCTCCAGCGATGGGTACCACCCAGTCCTTCCTTGGGGTCCAGCTTGCTCTCCCGCGGACACAAGGTTCCTTCCCGTTTGGAGACCAGATCCCTTTGCCTATGGCTTCCGCCCCTCGGGCTTGGCTCAGCTTTTCCAGGACGCAGCACCTCCCGGGTCTGTACCACAGCTTGGAATATCACCCAGGACTCTGATCATGTCCCCAAGCCCTACTTCCCTCCCAGCCCCTCTGCCCAAGAAGTGCCCCCTGCCGGCACCCTCCGCCCACCGTTCACCTCCCGAAAGGAGTCCTTCTCACCCTGCGCCTCACCCCAATGAGGCCTCTCCTTGACACCGTCTTCTCGAGGCAGACCTGGGCGCCCTTCTTGGGGCTGCTGTTGTAGGCGCTGTCCCTACAGCATCACCTGTCGGCCTGGTGTGGCCTGCGTGCTTTCCTTCCTGCTAGAAGACATGCTGAAAACATACAGAACTCCCTGTATGTGGAGCTGAGTTTTCCTGGTGCCCAGCGTGGTTCCCCGGTCTCAGTGACCCTGTTTTCTTTTCTTTTTTTAATATTTATTTACCTTTATTTACTTGACTGTGCTGGGTCTTAATTGCGGCATGTGGGATCTTTAGTGGCAGCGTGTGGGATTTTGTTCCCTGACCAGGATTAAACCCCAGTCCTTTGCATTGAAAGCATGGAGTCTCAGTCACTGGACCACCATGGAAGTCCCTTTAATTTATTTTTTTATTGACGAATAGTTGATTTACAATGTTGTATTAATTTCTGCTGTAGAGCAAAGTGATTCAGTTATACACATATTTACATTCTTTTTCATATTCTGTTACATTATGATTTATCACAGGATGTTGAATCTAGTTCCCTGCGCTATACAGTAGGACCTTGTTTTCTTATCCATCCTATATATATATATCAGTTTACATCTACTAATCCCAAACTTCCAATCCAGCCCTCTCCCACCCCTGACCCCCTTGGCAACCACCAATCTATTGTCTATACATCTCTGATTCTGTTTCTGTCTCATAGATAGGTTTATTTGTGCCATATTTTAGATTCCACATATGAATGACACCATATGGTATTTGTCTTTCTCTTTCTGACTTAGTATTATCATACTTTCACTTAGTATGATAATCTCTAGTTGCAACCGTGTTGCTGAAAATGGCATTATTTTGTTCTTTTTATGGCTGAGTGCTATTCCATCGTATTTGAGTACCACATCTTCTTTATCCATTCATCTGTCAATGAACATTTAGGTTGTTTCCATGTCTTGGTTATTGTAAATGCTGCTATGAACACTGGAGTGCACATAACCTTTTGAATTGTAGTTTTGTCCAGATATATGCCCAGGAATAGAATTGCTGGATCATATGGTAATTCTACTTTTAGTTTTTTGAGGAACCTCCATACTATTTTCCACAGTGGCTGCATCAACTTATGTTTCCACAAACAGTGTAGGAAGGTTTCCTTTTCTCCACACTCTCTCCAGCATTTGTTATTTGTAGACTTTCTTGAAGGGTCACTCTGGCAGGTGTGAGGTGTTACCTCATAGTACCACTGACTCTGTTGACTGAATGACCATACCCAGTTGTGAATCAGACAGACGAGGCCCCTCCCTCTGGGAAATAATGACAGGCTATGACTGGTGTTCTGAGGATAATGAACACGGTTGTGTGATTTGCTGGGGGTGGTCAGGCCTTCTCAGACCAGGCCTTCCTGGTCTGAGACCTGACTGTTGATAGGCAGCTGGTCCTGAGGAGGGGGTGGCTGGAGGGACTGGCCATTGTGAGTCCCTGAGACTGGCGGGGAGTTTGTCAAAGTCAGGGAATAGAAAGGAGGCCAGCACAGAATGGAAGGAGGGAAGGGACAGCAGTTGCATGTGCCCCAAGGGCAGAGGAAGGTCCTAGAAGGATTTAGGTGACTTGATCTTGGCGACCTGATCCTAGGGTGAAGTCTGCTTTGAGAAGAGTCCTTTGGCTCTTGCTGAGGAGGGCTGCCACTCAGCCAGTCCCTCTTCTCAGACCCCCACGCCAGAGCCTCAGGCAGGCCCTCTGACCTCCTTGTCAGGCCCAGCACCAGCCTGGTCCTGGGAAAGAACCTGGCGGCAAAGTTCACACCTCAGTGTGACTTCAGCCCCTCTGTTAAAGGCACGGTGGTGTGAAACAACACAGGTGGATTATCTGACACTTCTGTAGTCAGAAGTCGGTCACGGTTCACAGGGCTGAAATCCAGAGTCAGCAGGGCTGTGCTCCTCTCTGGAGGCTCAGCGGGGAGAGTGTTTCCTTGCTTTTTCCAGCTTCTGTAAGCTTCCCCCATTCCCTGCTTCCTGGCCACTTCCTCCATAGTCAAAGCCAATATGTCACAGCCCTCCGACCCCTCTTCCATCACTATGTTTCTCTCAGAGTGGAGGTGGGACAGGTTCTCTAATTTTGAGGGCTTGTTGGATCAGATTGAACTCACCAGAGAATGCAGACTAATCTTCCCATCTCCAGGCCTTCAGTGTATCCTGTCTGCAAAGTCTCTTGAAAACTGTTATTAACAGGTCTCTGGAACAAGAACTCAGATGTCTTTGGGAGGCATTATTCTGCTGCCATGGAATGCCTAGATCCTGAAAGGTCGATCAAATATAACTGGTGAACTGTTGGAATATAGATTCAAAAACCAACTTTAAAATACATTATTGAAGTTATCAGGGAAATTTTAACATGACTCAGGTATTTAGATGATAGAAAGGGTTTATTGTTAGCTTGCTTAGGTCTAATCATGGCACATGGAAAAGAAGGCTCTGAGAAATACAGTCGCCTGCATGAAGACACACAGCTGGTCTGCAGTGGAGCTGGCATTTTCTTTCTTTTTTTGGCCGTGCTTTGAGGCATGTGCGATCTTAGTTCCCTGAAAGGGACTGAACCCATGCTCCCTGCAACGGAAGCATGGAGTCTTAACCACTGGCCCACCAGGGAAATCCTATGGAGCTGGCATTTGAATCTAGGCCTGACAGACTCCAAGTGCCATGCCCTTTCACTTCCTTGTCCAGGCGACCAGAAGAGTGTATTCGTCTTCTCCTGCTGCAATAAAAAACGAACAGGCTTAGTGGCTCAGTTCAGTTCAGTCGCTCAGTCGTGTCCGACTCTTTGTGACCCCAGGGACTGCAGCATGCCAGGCTTCCCTGTCCATCACCAACTCCCAGAGCCTACCATGTCAATCTTATGTCAAACTCATGTCGATCATGTCGGTGATGTCTTTCAACTGTCTCATCCTCTGTCATCCCCTTCTCCTCCTGCCTTCAAACTTTCCCAGCATAAGGATCTTTTCAAATGAGTCAGTTCTTTGCATCGGGTGGCCAAAGTATTGAAGTTTCAGCTCCAGCATCAGTCCTTCCAGTGAATATTCAGGACTGATTTCCTTTAGGATAGACTCAGCACAACACAAATGGATTATCTTAGGAGTTCTGTGGGTCAAAAGTCAGACGGGAGTCTCAAGTCTCACTGAGCTGAAATCAAGGTATCTGCAGTTCCTTTTTGAGGCTCTAGTAGCTCCTTGCCTTTTCTAGTTTCTAGAGGCCACCCACTCTCCTTGGTTTGTGTCTCCCTTCCTCCACCTTCAAACTAACAACATTGCATTTCGTTGACCATATTTTCCTGGCCACATCTTTCTTTCTTACCAAAGCCAGGAAATGTTCTGTGATTTTAAGCACTTGTGTGATTACATTAGGGCCTGGTTGGAGCTAGTGGTGAAGAACCCACCTGCCAATGCAGGAAACATAAGAGACGTGGATTCGATTCCTGGGTCGGGAAGGTCCTCTGGAGGAGTGCATGACTACTCACTCCAGTGTTCTTGCCTGGAGAATCCCATGGACAGAGGAGCCTGGTGGGCTACAGTCCATAGGGTCACAAAAAGTTGGACACGGCTGAAGTGACTTGATACGTGATTAAATTGGACCCACTTGGATTATCCAGGATAACCTCTCCATCTCAATGTTCATACCTCAGTCTCATCTGCAAAATCACTTTTACCATGCGAGGCAGTATATTCAGCTTCTGTGGGTAGGACATGGTCACCTTTGGGAGGATTATTCTGCCAAGCTCAGAGATGCTGCCACCATTCAGGGACGCTTGCCTTTGTGCCCAGCACATGTTTCCATAAACACTGTTACAAAGGGGACTTTTTGTTGAAGCAAAAATAGAGACAACACACGAATTTAAAATGAATGCTATTGGTAAAACAGACACAGCATGATTGGATGACGAGGACATGATGAGGGTGACACTCAAGCTTGTTCTAAGCATGCTGAAAACACTCCTCTTGGCACAGCTAATCCTTTTTCAAATTCGATTCTGTATTATTGTCAAGGCTGGCAGCTACATGGATTAACCAACAGTCAGAGTCTGATCACTGAAAGAAAGATGATGCCCAAGTCTATAGTTTAAGTGTCCCATTTTGTACTAATTCCCCAAATTCTCAAGCCAAAATTCCTATTCTTTGCCTTAGGAGATGGTCTAAAATGTGCATGTCTTTTGACCACCCCCACCTCTTTTTTTTCCCCACAATGAGTAGTCGTCACCTTCGGTGACATCCCTTTGTTCCAACAGTAGGAGCTTTTTTTTTTTTAAGTAAAATGCCAATTTTATGAAAATTACCCGAACCAACAGGATTGTGTAAGCACAAATGAAAGTGGGGATGATAGTGAAATTGTTAGAAAGCAGAGCAGCAACTGGTTTAATTAAAGCTCAATATAATCCTATTTCTATTTCTTAAGTCCAACCACTGATTCATCTGAAAAGTAATACAGATTGAGGCTTCTACATAATGTGATAAAATTTAGAAATAACGATGTTCTCTTTGGGGTGTCTCTTATTTTACATAAAGAGAGACTTGGCATTTTGTTACAGACTTTTCAAAGTAAGAAAATGGGTAATTTAGAAACATTAAAATTCACATTCTTTAGGCAGTAAGGCTTCAAACCTACCGGAGAAAAGACCTTCTGGTTTTTCAGTCATTTAAGTGATTTCACAGAGTTGATCTCAAAGATTATTGGGATGACAAGTGAGGGGAGTCCTGGGACTTCCCTGGCGATCCCGTGGATAGACTTATTTTAATGTAGGGGGTGTGGGTTCAATCCCTGGTTGGCAAGCTAAAATCCCATGTGTCTTGCAGCCAAAAAACCAAAATAGAAAACAGAAACAATATTGTAACAAATAAAATAAAGACTTTAAAAATGGTCCACATTTTTAAAAAAAAGGTGAGGGGAGTCCTCAACTGCAGTTGAAGATGTTTGTAATTTGAAGCCTATGATTTTCTCATTAAAGGAGACTGATTTAATGAGCCACATATAGGTCCATTTGTGTGCGTTCTGAAATGAGTCCAGCAGTTAGATCTACTCCCAGGAAGAGTTCCATATGAGCAAGCTCTTTAATGGGGAAAAGACAAAACAAAACAACCTTGAACACTTAACTTCAGAATGAAGGCCACAGTCAGACTTGCATGGTTACCATTGACTTTAATGGGAACAGCCTGTTTCTGGGGTTTGGGATGTGAATCGGTGGGAAAAATGTGAAATGGAAAGAAAGAAAGAAAAAGATCTGTTGGGCATCCTGTTCAAAGACTCCTAAAAGTGCTGCGTGTCAAGAGGGGATGAGTTAAAATTCACATTTTGCTAATGAACCATTGTTGTCTCTCAAAGAATGATGTAATGCTGCTACATTGTCATTACAAGCTATTTAATCCCTGCAGAAGAAAGCAGGAAGAGTAGGCACTGATTTCAAGTTTGCTTAATTGCTCATCAACCAGAGGAAAGTTAGAAATGACAGAAATGACTGGAAAGACTCACCCCGATCCTGTGAACACACATATACACGCACACACACACACACACACACACGCACACACAGGCACGCGCGCGCGCGAACCAAGACCAACAAACCGGCATGGGAGGCATCTTACTGGCATTATGTTTCTGGCATTGCTATAACTACGCACAAAACAAGCCCTACATGAAAATGGTAGCATCTGTTCTAGAACCTGTGGGAATTTATTCCCAAAACAGTTGTAAAATCTTTTGGGGACAAAAATATTTCTATGTATCTATGCAGATGCCCTCCTCTAAGGGAAACGACACACACACAAATGGATACAAGTGTTGAGCTGGAAAGACAGGACTAAGAAAAGGAAATGTCATCCACTTTTTAAAAACACTTAAAGAAAATTTCACCTTTCAATCAAAGCTACATCTACTGCCTTGGATAGACCTTTAAAAAACAATCCCAGGGCTTCTCTGGTGGCTCAGCGCTAAAGAATCCGCCTGCCAGTGCAGGAGACAGAGGAGACATGGGTTTGATCCCTAGTTAGAAAGATCCCCTGGCATAGAAAATGGCAACACACTCCAGTATTCTTGCCTGGAAAAGTCCATGGAAAGAGGCAGGCGGATTCGTTACCACTGAACTACCAGGGAAGCCCTGCCTGTGTTATACAGTAAGCCATTATTGTTTTCCTGTTTTATGTGTAGTAGTGTGTATATGCTAATCCCAAGCTCCTAATTTATCTTCCCCCCACCCTGACCACCACCACCCACTATCCTCTTTGGTAACCATAAATTTGCTTCATATGTCTATTTCCATTTTGTAAATAAGTTCATTTATATAATTTTTTTTACATTCCACATATAAGTGATACCATATTGAACACTCACTGATTATCACTGAGCATGATAATCTCTAGGTCCATCCATGTTGCTGTGAATAGTATTATTCCATTCTTTTTATGGCTGTGTAATATTCCATTGCTTTACCACTTCCCTGGTGGCTTAGTGGTAAAGAATCCTCCTGCCAATTCGGGAGATGCAGGTTCGATCCCTGGTTCAGGAAGATCCCCAGGAATACATAGTATCAATAGTGTATATATGTCAATCCCAATCTTCCAATTCCTCCCACCACCCCCTTCTCCCCTTGGTATCCATATATTTCTTTTCTACATCTGTGTCTCTATTTCTGCTTTGCAAATAAGTTCATCTGTATCATTTTTTCTAGGTTCCACATCTAAGCATTATTGAATGATTTGTTTTCTCCTTCTGACTTACTTTATTCACACTATATGACTGCCTCTAGATCCATCCAGTTCAGTTCAGTCCACTCAGTTGTTTCTGACTCTTTGCGACCCCATGGACTGCAGCACGCCAGGCTTCCCTGGCCATCACCAACTCCCGGAGCTTGCTCAGACTCACATCCACTGAGTCGGTGAAGCCATCCAACCATCTCATCCTCTGTCGTCCCCTTCTCCTCCTGCCTTCAATGTTTCCCAGCATCAGGGTCTTTTCCAGTGAGTCAGTTCTTCGCATCAGGTGGCCAAAGTATTGGAGCTTCAGCTTCAGCATCAGTCCTTCTAGTGATTATTCAGGACTGATTTCCTTTAGGATGGACTGGTTGGACCTCCCTGCTGTCCAAGGGACTCTCAAGAGTCTTCTCCAACACCACAGTTCAAAAGCATCAATTCTTTGGCACTCAGCTTTCTTTATAGTCCAACTCTCACATCCATACATGACTACTGGCAAAAACCGTAGCTTTGACTAGACGGACCTTGTTTAGGAGTTTAGGCTAGATGGACTTTGGAAGGAGTTATGCTGAAATTGGCTAGGCTGAATGTGAGCAGTTTTTATGTCTGAAGAAAATAATGTGATGTGACCCAGGATGTGTGCCGGGTTTACACCTCTGCTCTGCCACTTACTAGCCATGTGACTTTGAGTAGGTTGTTGAATTCTTCATGGGAAGGGCCCACCTTGCAGGGCTGTGGTAACACCTGAGATCACGCAGGTAAGGGACCTGGTCTTATGACTGTGGCACAGGGATGCTCATCAAATGGCAGGGACTGCTGTTTACAGAGAAGATAAAGTATCTTCATTGCCTTTTATAAAGTAGAAAGAAGTCCTCTCATACTTAGAAGCGATTGTATTCAGGGGTATCAATAAGATGTGGGCTGGATTATCTCATCAGACAGATAAGGGAATGTTATTTGGAAGCCTTTAAACATACCTTTGGAGGGAAGCAGCCACACAAGAATTCTGAAAATCCGTTCATGGCACCAAGTGAAAGAGTACGCTGCCATTCCAGCTGGGAGGATGTTCTTGGAGTGGTGACAGGCATCTTGACAGCATTTGGGGACCTGCCTGTCATGTTGATTAAATCATCCAGAAGCTTTTGCAAGAGCTAAAGCACGCAATCTGCTCCCTGAGACTTCACCTTCATCTCTTAAGGGCACCTCTTTTTGGATGGAAGAGAACGAGTTTCATTGGGTCCTAGACTCTGTGAGCCAAGACATAGGATTTCTGGTATTGATACAACCTGTATTCCCCAAGCAACTACTGAAAACTGGGCTGAACAGTTAGCCTATAAGTGGGTTTTGTTTTTATTTTTTGAGAATTTGTACTGATGGTCATTTTGGCTATGCTGGGAATAAAACAGGACCGAGAAGCCCTGGAGTGCTCAGGAGTCTCATTCAGCAACACCAACCACAGTGCAGAGAGACTACTATGGAAGGTGTTCTATAATGTCCATTTGGGAAGAAATTGATAAAGCTCAGCATTCCTGCCAATAATTCACATACTGTGAGCAGGCCTGGTGCCTCCCTCCATGCGTGTGTACAGGGGGCGGGACTTCAGCGCTCAGGGTCACGTGACAAGCCCACAAGGATGTGCACCCGTAGGACCATGCTCAGCAGAGTCACGTGGGCAGGTTGCCCAGGCCCCCTGAGTATTTCAGGACTTGAAAGGACCACAGAGGAAACCTCACTGAATTTAATAAAAGTCCAATTCCTGTGCAAATTACTTTTATTTTAAGGAGGAGAAATGTCCAAATCTGAGTCCTTTGAGGGTGAATTTTACTTTTGAAAGCAACCAAATTTCCTTCAAAGTTAAGTCTAGTGAATAA
Organism: Cervus elaphus; assembly: GCF_910594005.1. Lineage (NCBI taxonomy): Eukaryota > Metazoa > Chordata > Mammalia > Artiodactyla > Cervidae > Cervus > Cervus elaphus. The sequence continues at coordinate 39,878,540 of NC_057835.1, read as the reverse complement.
GGTAAATGCTTAGGATGGAGAAATGAAAAATAAAGTGGGGCCATAAAGTGACCAAACCGGTTGGCTCCAATGATCCACAAGCTGTTCTGAAAGGTAACTCCAAAATGACCTAGAGAAACAGGTGCTCCTCAGAGCATTGGTGTGGACACAATCTCTCTGAGGGCAGAGGGAAATTCATATCACATCTTTCAAAATGTGCATGTATTTTGGTCCAGAAATTCAACTTATAGGACTTTATCACAAGGAAATTATTGGGACAGTAGGCAGTGATTTAGTATTAGAAAGCTCGGTGCAGTGTTTTTTGTTTTTTGGGTCATGCTGCACTGCGTGTGGGATCTCAGTTCGATGACCAGGAGTGGAACCCATGCCCCCTGCATTGGGAGCCCAAAACATTAACCACTGGACTGCCAGGGAGGTCCTGGTACAGTGTTAATAACAGTTTAAAAATTGGATGTGGTCTCAATGTCCAACAGTAGGGATTGGTTAAATTCAGAAAGGCACATAAAGTCAGTGAGATACTGTGTAGTCCTGCAAAATGATGTTGCTGAAGTGTTTCTGTTGCTACGGAAAATCGCTAATGATTCAATGAAAAGAAAAGTGAAAGTGAAGTCTCTCAGCTCTTTGCAACCCCTTGGACTGTGGCCTACCAGGCTCCTCTGTCCATGGAATTTTCCAGGCAAGAGTACTGGAGTGGGTTGCCATTTCCTTCTCCAGGGTATCTTCCCACCCTAGGGATCGAACCCGGGTCTCCTGCATTGCAGGCAGACACTTCACCATCTGAGCCACCAGGGAAGCCTTCAATGAAAAGAGCAGGTTCTAAAATAGTGTTAGGATATGATCCAGGTTAAAGTGTGTACCTTAGGGGAGGGGGATAGAAGAGGATTGGAAAGACATGCACCAAGTTTTGAGCGGTGTGTAAGACTGAATATTTTCACATTCTTTTTGCTTGCTTACATATTATGATTTTTCTGTAATGAGAAACTATTTTTATAATAAAAAGACAATAAAGGAAATATCAAAGGAGAAAGAGGTTCTTTCCTTATAGAGGAATGATGATGTGCCTATAATTGTTGTTAGGGCTGCCGTAACAAAGGACCCACCCACGATAAATTCAACACTAACTTCTTGTCTCGCAGCTATGGAGGTTAGGAGTCCAAGAGCAAGGTGTAGGCATGGTTGGTTCCTTTGGAGGGCCATGAGGGAGGAATCTGTTCCATACCTCTCCCCTAGTTTCTGGCGGTTGCCCGGCAGCCTTTGGTGTTCCTTGGCTTCTGTTGCATCGATTCAATCTCTTCTTTCTTCACACAGTGTTCTACCTGTGTGTGTTTCTGTTTTTGAATTTTCCCTTTTCTGTAAGGACATTGGTCATAATGGATTGGGACCCACCTTAATCTAATATAGGTGTGTGTGTGTGTGTGTGTGTGTGTGTGTGTGTGTGTGTGAGCTCAGTTGTGGCTGACTCTTTGCAACTCCATGGACTGAAACCCACCATACTCCTCTGTCCATGGAATTTTCAAGGCAAGGAAACTGGAGTGGGTCACCATTTCCAAATCTAAGGTATCTTCCTGACCCAGGGATCAAACCCGAGCCTCGCCTGCATCTCCTGTATTGGCAGGCGAATTCTCTACCACTGTGCCATCTGGGATGGATGATCTAGTATGACTTCATCTTAATTAATTATATTGGCAAAGACCCTATTTCCAACTAAGGCCATGTTCTATGTGTGGGGGATTGGAACAACATACAAGTTTGAGGGTGGACATAATTCAATCAATAATAGTAACCCCAATGAGATGGCCATACTTTGTCCTACCCAATTGAAGTTAGCGCTTACATGTCACGGTAACCTACGCCAGCTACTGTGTAGTAGAAGCCTAGGCCAAGATCAAGGGTAATGGGGCTGGGGCACTGACATCCCTAAAGGACTGCGGGTTTAGAGAGAGAGTGATGAAACAGAGAGCCCAGCACAGCCTCCCCATCTTCACCCTGCCCCTGCCTCAGCTCTCCCAGGCCAGAGCGGAGGCATCAGTGGGCATTCAGCTGAACTGGGAAGATCAGCTTAGAGATTTGAAAGGAAGAAATAGCCTAAAGGAAAAGATAAGGATATATTAGTCCTTTTGGCTGAATATAGTGGTTGATATTTTAAAAATAAAAGGACTAAAAAAATGTTACAAACATTACACAAAAATCTGCACACAGATGTTGATAGCAGCTTTATTCATAATCATCAAAAACCTGAAGGAACCAAGATGTCCCTCAAACTGTGGTATATCCAGACAATAGAATATATGCAGCAATAAAAAGAGATGAGCTAACAAGCCATGAAAAGACATAGAGGAACTTTAAATGCATATTGCTAAGTGAAAGAAACCAATCTGAAAATGCTACATACTGCACACTTAGAGCTGTATGGCATCAAAAAAGATAAAACTATAAAGATTGTAAATAAAAGGAGCTGCCAGGGATGGGGAGGGGCGTGGAAAGGGAGGAGGGGTGAACACATGGAACACGGGATTTTTAGGACAAGGAAATTATTCTCTATGAAGTAATGGTGGGCGCATGACACTGTACATTTGTCAAAATTCATAGAATGTACAACACAGAGCAAACCCTACTGTAAACTATAGACTTAAGTTAATGGTAGTATATCAGTATTTCATCACTTGTAATAAATGTACCTCTGTAATGCTGGATGTTAATAATAGGGGAAATGATGTTGAGGGAGGGGGAAGGGAAGAGGGTTTCCCTGCTTCATGTTTTTATAAACTTAAAACTGCTCTCAAAAAAAAGAAAATTAAGTCTATTAACTTAAAAATCTGAACCAAAAAGATATATTACGCATAAAGAGATGCAGAAAAGATCATGCACTTAACTACCCGAAAGGAGCTGCTAGCAGATAAAAGTTTGAGCAGTGGCAGGAGTTAACTCTTTTACAAAGGCCTTTGAGAAGATGCAGATGACCAAAGTGTGACCCAGCAGGATCTCCAAGATACAAACAAGCCTGGCCGCTCACACCTATCTCAGACTCAACAAAGCCCTTCTAAGTCGAGCTTAAAAGGGTGGGCTGTGGGGGAGGGGAAGAAGAACCAAATTCTTATTCAAAGAAATAACAATTTGGACGGTGCACAAGAGTGTCAACAAGTTATGCAGATCTTATCAGCATCACATTTTTTGGTGCCTCCCAGCTATTCAGCGAGGCTCCACCAGCCTGTCAACACCCTTCGGCATCCCACGCATCCGGGCATATCCCTACCTCAGGAGGCTCTGCGGTGGCCAGGCAGGCCTCCACAGGGCCCCCATGGAGGCAGATTTTTTTCTCTATATACAGAATACCATCATCACACCATCCCCTCGGAATTCAAAAGTGTCTTTGGTCCCTTTCACCGCTCACATTCTGTGACTCGGTTGGGGCTAAATGTCTACAAAATTGACCAGTACATTTATGCTAGCTTTGGACAGTTGAGAAAAAATATCTGATGCTTTCACATCTGGAAGAAGAGAATATGTAGTTTCAGGAATGTAAGGAGAAATGATGCAAAAATCATCATTGAAGATAGATAGGCTTCTATGACATGTTTCTACTTTTGTGGATAAAACTTTGTTGCCATCTTACAAAATTATGGATAAGCCATAAGGTTTATGCAGGTTCCTCTCTCCACCTCTCCCCCAAACACACAAAAATAAAGCCTTTCTAGGATATACGTTGCTCCTTCATAATATAGCCTCTCAAATGTAATTTTGTTAAATGATACAAAAAAGCATTCATTTAGACGAATGAAAATGATAGCCTTTACTATATATCACAGCTTTCTTTTACCATTGCATTCCTGTTTATTACATGAAAGTCAGTGAATGAATCTCCTTGTTTGTGTGTTTGTTTTCATTTTTAGGCAGCTTTAAGTGCCTTGAAACAATTTTCTGAACAAGGACTGGATTCAATGGAAGGGGCAATGAATATTGAAAAAGGTTCTCTTGAAAAGTGAGTACATCTTCTGTGGTATTCGTACATTTGTAATTTTGTAACTTGTCTGAAAAATGAGATCAACATCATAATAAAGTGAAAAACTCAAGACAATAATATATATATCCTGCAAAATTATTCATAACACAATTCAATGTAAATAAAAGAGAACCAGTCTACATGTTCATATTTGTTGCCTCTAAATATGTCTGTGAAAGTTTTAATCTACCCATGGATCATTATTTCTGCATTTTAATGCCTTTGCTGGAAATATTTCTGTGAGTTTTATGGACCACAGAGACCTGCAGAACTTACAAAAGATGACTTTGATTTCAGACTGTTGAGCGTTCTCTGACTAAACCATTTGCTGAGGTAAAATTTTTCCCTCAAAGCCCTGCTAGGTTGTAGGCACAACACAGAGGGGGGAAGAAAAATCAGATGAGAGGAGGGTTCCCTCCCGTTGGCTGCATTTTGTTTTTCACGTTGTTATATGAAGCACCAGCACACACTGTCACAAAACTGTAGCTCCTGGGGACTGCAGAGGCCAAATCGCAGCTTTAATAAGAATTTCTGAAATCCAGCTCATACCTCTTTTATGATATTGAACATAACGTTTGATCCAAGGGACTGAACTTTAGGTCCCTCCAGAGACCCAATTTATACTAAAGAAATTGCAAGCCATTGTATTTACGATAGTGGAATCCAAATTCTTTCAAAGCAGGAATAATAGCAGGTGAGATTTCAGAACTCACACAGGAGATAACATTTTTAGAATGAAAAAAAAAAAAAAAATCAGATAACCCAGGAAGTCAAAACCAAATATACAGATCTTACAGTTAAAAAAAGCTTATCCGCCCCCCCCCCCCCACGCCGACCAAGAAAAAACAGCATTTGGTCATTAATATTTAAAGGGTGAGAGCGTGAGAAGAAAACATTTGGTAAACAGACGTGGCATTTTAAGTTGCCTATAGATTGGCAACCATTTATAAGCTAATTTAATCAAAACCATTTCCACATGATCTCATCAGTAGACTATCTGAACATAAATATTGTTGTTTCACTTTAAAATGTCACTTTTGTGGTGACCTTTGAATCCTGTGTGCCATCTGCTAATAAACATGTCTGAAGATGTGCAACCCTGGACCTTCAGCTCTTGTTAATGTATTAATCTTCCAGACAAGCCCAGCATCTGGGAGAGAAAGCGAACAATAACCAGACACACCCGGGCTCCATCGCTCAGGACTGCAAGAAATCAAGGTCGGTCATCTAGCAGCTCCCATAACCGCGCTGCCACCGCGTCCTTATAAACCTGTCAGCACGCATGAGGGTGTCTGTGTTCAAGGAAATGAATGACTAATACCATGATTTGAGTCTTATGTGAAGACAACACTATTCTAACACAAGAGATAATAGACATAGGACTGTTTATTCAACTGGGGGAAAATAAAACTTTGAGCATTTCCCTTGGAACTTGAGATCAGATCATAACTCATGTGCCCAGAGGCAGCAGAAATCCGATCCTGCTACTGGAGCTTAAAATAACAATTAATGAAAAGTGTTAGAGAAATTGGGTTTGGTTTTTCGATGCTGAATAGAGAAATTGGGTTTGGTTCTGTTGTTAGGATTGTTTTCTCGTGGCACTTGTGTTCGCTTCTATTCTCTCTCATTTTAAATAATGCCTGACGATTCCAAGATTAACCAACGATGTGCTGTGCAATGTGATGGTCGTTGTCTTCATATAGAGTCACCCCAGTTTCTCTTTCAATGCAGATATTTGTAAGCTTCATCCTATATCAGTATGAATAACTTCAGGGCGCACCACTTAAAGATGTATGCCAACAAACATGGTGGAAATCAGGTCAGACTTGTGATGATGCATATGAAATAAGGGTAGGAACAACTGGTTTCAATAGACGCCAGGAATTCAGAAAGAAAACAAAAACCAGTTGTGGGTTTTGAACTCCATCATCCTATTAGCCACTGAGGAGGCGTCTTGCCTCTCCAGCCATTTATGTGGATTCCACGTTCGTGGTGGACATCGCTCCCACCCCATCCGTGTATTGTAAGCCGCTCACTGTTTGCATCCAAAGTGTTCTTTGATAACTGCCTCTGCACTTGGGTCACGGAGTGGGATCAAAAGCAGTAATGTACATGGTGGGGAAGGAAAGCCAGTCAGAGGATCCATAGAGGTCTTGCCAGCCATGCTCTGGACCAGCATGTTGGAATCCAGGGTGAAGACAACGCAGTAAAAAAAAATGTGGTCGGTTTCTGTGTGAAGTGTGGTCATTGTTCTTCTTCCCTTGCTTCGCTCTCCTCTCTGAAACATCACCCCCGTGTCACCCGTCCCGAAGGCCGGGCCCTGTCAGCCTGCACAGTGGTGACTCTAGGGGACGTGCAGGCTCCTCTTGCCACCAGGCTGTCTCTGTGAAACTGCAGGGCTGCCTCCCTGGGTGACTCGGAGCCGGGTTCCTGACCAGCCAACATCACCTCATTGTTCAGGTTTTCTCCCTATTGATCTGCCAACGTTGTGCAATGAGAAAACACTCTATGGTCTAACTGCTCAGCCCAACGTGACAATAGGCCTAGAATTATATAAGGTTTCACAAGCAAAACCACCGCAAGTCATGATCTGGCTGACTCACACGCGACTGGAGGATAAACAAACAGCAACAGAAGGAAATCACTGGAGGGTTGTTCTTAATGACTCCCAGGCGGGGAAGTCCACCGGCATCGTGAGGGCTGAGTGCCCTCAGAGGAAATAGGTTTTGCTCCCTAAAGTCTGGGCCCTGGTGGAGATAACAGCCCATTTGTAAAGTTGGGGTTCACAAAGATCAGCACAGGTCAAACAATAAGTCTGCTGCCTGGCATCAGGTGAGGAGGGTCCTAAATGACCCCCTCGGAAAGGGGGCAGGCCCCCTCTTCCCCCTGGGCCTTTCAGCACCTGAGGCTTTGGCCCTGGGCTGGGCGGCAAGCACGCCCCATGAGCATCACTCAGGCAGGATCTTTAAAACACATCTTCAGTTTCCCAAACACCATAAAGTGCCTCCCACAGCCCACGGTCCCTACACCACCAAGGTTGGCCGAGCTGTGGGAGACGGATGAGCTCAGGAAACAAACAAAGCTCATCGTTACTCACAGCCCAAGCATCTGAGGTATTTACTCTGGAACCATCCAACGAGTCATCCTTGGAGGTGAGCACACAGGAGTGGCCGTGGGGGTAGTGGATGGACATTTGCATCGAGTTTCAAGTTTAGTGAGACTCTGTGTATTCAAAATCCCATCCCATCTACCTACTTGAGGAGCCCCAAAAGGCCTTTCGAAATTTTCCCTTTAGATGGTTTTCCAGCAGCCCTTCCTGGGAACTGGTTGGGTTTCCTTTGGGTTGAATTAGCATTGCAAATGATGGGTGGCCTGCCATGTTATATATCATTAGAGGGGAAACCATTAAGTAGATTTATTGAAAGAATGTTTCTTCAGCACAGGGAGATCTTTTTGATGAAAAATGGAACTCATTATTCTTTAAAGGACACAGATTGACTTATCTTCTTTATCAATTACAGTGTCTGCTTTCAGCTTTTCTCAATCAGCAGCGGGCTTTGTAGTCACTTCCCAGGGCTGAAGCCAATGTGTTTTATGGAAGAGGTTTGTTTTTACATTTTAATTGGAAATATAATATTGTGCTTTGGAACTCTGACCAGCCCTTTCCAGCACAACTTGCCAAAGATCAATGGTAAGACACCACCCTTCAGGCTGTCACAAGGACCCTCCTCCCCTCTCCTGGGGTGACCTCTCTGAGGTGTCCTACTATTCTTTGGCCAAGCCAACATTCTCAATGGTGATTTTTTTTGACAGCTTCAACCAATTTCCTGCACCATAAAATAAAAATAGATTAATGAAAAACTTACCTTATTATACATAGGTTTTCAGGACTCCTAGTGACCTTGGAAATGTGATCCAGACCAACTGATTGGTCTTTAAATCCTGGTGCTGTTGAGTTATCTGTGCAACTGGCCAGACTGTTCTGTACCTTTTAATTTCCAAAGGCCACTTGTTATCATCATGGCCAAGAATGGGAGGGAAAGCCAACAGTTTTTCATTAGCAGTCATTAATGGCAAAATCACATGTCTTTGGGTCTCGCCCAACCTACCCCACCACAATATAAGTCCTTGATAAATGGATAAATGATACACTGAATAAATGAATAAATGGACAAATGAATGATCTATCAAAATGATAGATAAACCTGTTGAAGAAATAAAATTTAAGTCTCACTGCTTAACCTGAGGCACTTTGATAATATACCTTGTTAATGTTAACAAGATGATTGTACCTTCAACCCCAGGGGGGACTGGGGCATTTCTTAAAAAACACAGCGAGTCAAAAGCCCCCCTTTACTTCAGAGGACTTTGGACCCATGAAGACCCACCATCCTGCCCCCAGCTTCCCAATTTCACAGGAACATCTCTTCCTCGGGTCAGCAGATTCAATTCCAAGCCCCCAGACAGCTTCCTATATTTTCACAGTCACAGAAAAATGCCCCATGGGGAGGGGCTTGTAATACCTGGCTCAAAGCAAAGACTTCCTTAGACCTGATTTCTGGCGAACACCACCCAAGTTCCAGCTCATCTTGCTGAGACTCATTGATAGATTGCCTTGCTGGGGAGGCTTTCCTCTTACATTCTAACTTCTTAACATAACTAAAAGCTCCCTTGACTGGATCCCCAGCACACTCTAATGTATGCTGGGAATGCAGAAAATAAATAAACAAATGAAACTACTTCACCCTCAAGAACCCACATTTTAGCTGGAGGGAAAGTCAGACCAGGAAGTGAGCATGAGAGGTGAGCGTGTTTTCCTCAGAAAGCCTGCATTGTAGATTGTTCTTTGTCTCTCTAAGTCACTAGTCAGTCCCTCATTTATCCCACTCAGCCTTGGGCAGCATGCTCTATTTTTGTGACACTGTCAAAAAACCCCAGGCCTTTACTCTAGTAGTATATCAATGTCACCTTCATACACTACATGTTCACTGACTGATCCCACCTGCAGCCCCAAGTATACATATACCAGGTAAAGCTCTTGAAGCTCACTTACCCTCAAGAGGCTGACCAACTGAATTTGCCTCTTGTTGTATCTCTTGATCCGGAATGGTGCCCACCTTAGTATGGTACGGGTGTGCATGCTTATCTGTCAGTGGTGTCCGACTCTTTTTGATCCTGAGGACTGTTGCCTGCCAGGCTCCTCTGTCCATGGGATTTCCCAGGCAAGTATACTGGAGTGGGGTGCCATTTCCTTCTCCAGGGGATCTTCCTGACCCAGGGATGGAACCTGAGTCTCCTGCATCTCCTGCATTGGCAGGCGGATTCTTTACCACTGAGCCACCTGGGAAGCCCCCTAGTATGGTAAGTACTTGATAAATGTTTGTTGAGTAGATGAATAACCCAAGAAACCCTGCCATGATGGATTTGCCAGCCTAACAGGATCAACTCTGACCTGAATGCATGGACAGAGAAGTCTGGTCTATTGGATGGGACCTTCTGCCTGTAAATAAACTAGTTCTACCCCTGTTCATGTACAGTCTTTTTGAAGTCATTTAACATCTTCAGGTTTCAATGTTTCATCCAAAAGAGTAGGACTAAGAATGTGTGGAAGTAGTGAGTCTATTTTTTTTAAGTGTTTAAGTTGTGAAAGTAAATACAGTATTTCAATCAAAGTTAGTGGGAATGAGGGAAAAAGCCAAGATCTAGGGGTCAAGAGTCTAGAGACCTGGTTCAGACACAGATGTGACCTTGGAGAGGGATGTAGCCTTCGTGGGCCTCAGTTTTCACATCTGTAAAATGATGGTCTCTAAGAGCATGGCAGCTCTAAATTTATGTTACCATTAATACGTCTACTACTAGTGGTATGCTTGAATTCAAATCTTGTCTCTAATATGTGAATTTTTAAAATCAAATACCTGCAAGGAAAATACTACTCATATCAATTAGGATTCTTTGGCTGTGAATTATAAAAACTAAAAAATCATCTTTTTTTCAACTTTAATAATTACCATTTTTATTATTCTTGTTTTATCTTCTCTGTACCCAAAAACTTGTTTCCTGGGGTATTTTTTTTTTTTAATTGGAGGATAATTGCTTTACAATGATGTGTTAGTTTCTGCTGCACCACAAAGTGAATCGGCTGTAAGTATACATATACCCCCTCCCTCTTGAGCCTCCCTCCCACGTCCTCCTGTCCCATCCCCCTAGGTCATCGCAGAGCACCAAGCTGAGCTCCCTGTGCTATATAGCAGCTTCCCACTATCTGTTTTACACATGACAGTGTATGTGCATATGTGTGTGTGTGTGTATGTGTGTTAGTTGCTTAGTTGTGTCCAACTCTGCAACCCCATGGACTATAGCCCACTATGGTCTTATGTTCATGGGGTTCTCCAGGCAAGCATACTGAAGTGGGTTGCCATTTCCTTCTCCATATATGTGTATATATATATACAAATATATGTAAATTATAAAGCAATTATATATATATATGTGTGTGTGTGTATATATGTCAGTGCTACTCTAAAAAATACTATTCAAACCAGCAGTGGGAAATATGTTCTAAAACTACAGGGGAGTTTCAGAGAACCTAAGAGCAAAAATGCAGAAGCAGACTGGAGTCAGGAAGTACAAGGCTACGGGGAAACCAGGAAGCTCGCCTCCTCCCTCTCTCTCAATTCCCCTCCCCTCTCTGAATGTGTGAATCATTTCTCTCTCCACACCAGCTCCTGCTTCTCCATTGCACAAACCAGAGAACCTGGCTACCAAGTTCACAGTCACCTGAGGGAACCCTGAGTCTCTCGGTTGGTTTCATTCCCTGGGTTGTGGGAAGGAGCTCCTGCTTGGCTCACCTTGGACGGATGTTCACCCCTGACCCATGTTGTACAAATATGACTGCCTCAACTCAGCCCCTTTGGAACAGGTCAGAGTAGTCTTCAGAGAAGCAAGAATCACCGTTTAGGGAGAAAACCCAATAGTTACCTGCCTTCTGGGGCGGAGGGAGTTGTGGCGGACAAGTTTCATTACAGTCCTGTGCTAGTTCTTCCTTTCAGAGTAAACAGTGAAGCTTAAGTAAGTGAGTAAGTCTCTCCAAAGTCATAGACTGGTCAGAGATTTATGAAGGCTGTACTGTTTTGTTTGGTTTTCTTTAATCCTTTCAGTCTTTAGTTTCAAGGGTCTGATGAACCACAAAGTTATCTTGAGTGAGTCACAAAACTACCTAGGTTAAAAAAAAAGAAAACTTCCCAGTGATCCCAAATTGGTGGTGGTGGTTTACTCGTTAAGTCGTGTCTGACCCTTTGCAACCTCATGGACTGTAGCCCACCAGACTCTTCTGTCCATGGGATTTCCCAGATAAGAATACTGGAGTGGGTTGCCATTTTCTTCTCCAGGGGAGTCTTCTTGACCCAGGAATCGAACCCAAGTCTCCTGCATTATAAGCAGATTCTTTACCGCTAAGCCACAAGGGAAGCTTATCCCAAATTAGTCTATTTTTAAAAGCCCCCTTTCCTTCAGCATGAATAATGAGAAAACTAGGCAGTAGAGTGGTCATCCTTTGTTGGTGATAACAGAACCAGAAGCCTGACTGCCACATCCCTACTTTTGTCATCCTGAGTGGATTTTAAATGTCAGGGCATTTCTGATTCTTACAACTGAAGTGGCTACAGATGGAGGTTTAGTTTTCCTTCAAACTTCACTTCTAAGTTTAAGGGAGCTCCAAGAAGAGAGGAGACTGCGTTATTTAAGTGGGTGGGAGAAAGCAGACAATAGAGATGATCAGAAATTTGGATTCAAAAGTATAAAGTAAAGGAAACAGAGGTGACAGCCTTTAGGAAAAAAAAAAGAACAGAGAAGAGCTGTGAACAAAACTCATTTATTTCAACTAAACATGGTTTTAAAAGTAGATTGACATCTGATGTTAAATTTCATTCTGACTAATCACTGAGCAGTTGAAGATGTTGTTTCAACCTGTGTTGTTGTTGTTTAGTCGCCGAGTCCTGTCCAACTCTTTTGCAACCACATGGACTGTAGCCCACCAGGCTCCTGTGTTCATAGGATTTCCCAGGCAAGAATACTAGAGTGGGTTGCCATTTCCTTCTCCAGGGGATCTTCCTGACCCAGGGATTGAACCTGAGTCTCCTGCATTGGCAGGTGGATTCTTTACCACTGAGCCACCTGTGTAGGTTATAATTATTGGCTGCAAAGATAATTAGTGTTTCTGGATTAGATTTTTGAGATTGTATGCAAATTATAAGCAGATTTTCAATAAAATATAAATTCTGTGATGGGAGGGGGGGTAAAGTGGGTGAGGAAGCCAAGATGTGTTGGAGAAAAATGGAGGAAGTGGAACGTTCTGGAGAATAAGTATCCATAATGGGAACAGATTCAGTGTTCCCAGCAGGTAAGTTTCTAGATGCTTTCACCTCGACATCTGGAATGAGTGGTTAACATCTTGTTTCCTTTCGAGCCTACCCCTAAATCTATATGGGTAGTCATTTTCCAGAAGGGTGTTTGGCCTTTCAGCCTTCCTTATCCCCAGAGTGCAGGGGAAAGAACTAGGTCCTTCTTCACAAACTTTAGAGCAATATCAAGCCCTCAGCTTTGGCAAAGATCAGGCTTGGATGTGAATTCCAAGGAGAATTTAGCTGTTGGGGTTATCTCTGATATCAGAGAAGGTCAGGACTCCTTTTTTTTTTTTTTTTTGGCCTGGAACCAGAGTAGCTTCCACAATCATCACAACATAACCCACAGCAGCTGTTTAAGGGTTCATCCCCACTATAGCCACTACCTCTGTCTTAGGAGGAAAAGACAGTACTAGCCTGAAAATGTCTGGCTAAACATATCTTGCCTTCTAGTTTCTGACCATAATCAAATCTTAACCTATCCATCAATCAGCAAATATAGATTGAATCTCCATCCCTGACTTAGTCATTATGGGGAACCCCTGAAGCCTCAAGTAATGTCCCTATCATAAAACAGCTTCCGGCCCAACTGGGAAGATGAAATGCCAACCAGATACACAGGGGGGGAAAATGCAAGAAGACAGAAACAGATAGACTTCATTAGGAATCAATTTCAGTTTCTTCTGCTTTCACAGTATGAGAAGCATCATGGGGAAACACAGGCCAGTGATCCAGGTTTTGATCTTGAAAAGAATGTCTACTCTGGATTCCTGCTTTCCTTAATGTGGTGATCTGGTTCAACCAACCTGCAACCAAGGTGCTGTAGGAATCCTGTTTGCGTGTTTCCTTTTCCTGGGGTAAGTCCCTGTGATAGCTGAGGCTTTATGAGCTACCACCCTCTCCACAATCACAGCTTCTACCACCACCAACAACCTTCCCAGCTACTGGTATATAATCCTGATCTATCTTTTACCAAGAAAACAGTGTTGGATATGGTTAAGAGTTGGGATTCCAGAGTCAGACTGCCTAGGTTCAGCTCAGCTTTTCCACCAACTCCCTCTGTATTTTCAGGTTAAATTCCCATAACTTTTCCAAGCCTCACTTTCTTCAGCTATAAAGTGAAGATGGTAGTGTTGTTACATGGGTTAAATAAATGACTTTTATGAACGAAGATGTGTATTTTGGATTTCTCTGGTGGTCAGTGGTTAAGAATTCACCTGCCAGTGCAGGGGACACAGGTTCAGTTCCTGGTCCTGGAAGATTCCACATGCCACAGGGCAACGAAATCCACGTGCCACAACTTCTGAGCCTGCGTGCCCTAGAGTCCATGCTCCGCAACAAGAGAAGCCAAACAATAAGAAGCTTTCTGCACCGCAAATAGAGGAAGCCCGACCGCAACAACGAAGACCCAGCATAGCCAAAACTTTAAAAAAGATATGTAGTGTTTTGAACTGTATTTGGCACAGAGTAAGTACCTGATAAACATGAGTTACTATTGATCAATAATTATGGATCAACCACTGTGTGCCAGATAAAAGTGCTGAGAAGAAAAAGAGGCTGAGATGAATAAGGCACAGCCCTGTTTGGCATCAGGGAATTTTTGTTTCTTAAAGGCAATTGTAAAATATGCACACAAATAAGCACTACTCCAAACTGAATGTTCTCAGAGATGTGGGCCAGGGAGACCCTGTGACCACTCAGATAACAGGATCATCATTTTTGATATGCCTTCTCCACAGAGCCAAGTGTCTGCAGCTCCTAATGCCTCTCGGGATTCATTTGGTGAGAAGGACCCACAGGTGGGAGAATTACTTCTCACGAAGGGATTACACATTTCCCATACACCTCATGCTACACCTTCTGCTCTAGATTCCTCAGAGAACCAGGGGAGGATGGTGGGAGAGGACCACCAGTGACCCAAAGAGGCACACGCCATGTCAGTAGTCAGGAACCAAGGCTGGTGAACTGATTCTGAGATACCAGGCTGGCCTTGGCTTTTGTTGGTAAGTTTCTTGGTGGTAAACAGAAAGAACTGTAGGGACTTCTCTGGTGGTTCAGCAGTTAAGACTTTGTGCTCCCAATGCAGGGGGTCTGGGTTCTATCCCTGGTCAGGGAACTAGACCCCACATGTCACAACTAAAAGATCCTGCTTGCTGCAACTAAGATCCGATAAATTAATAATATTCAAAGAGAGAGAGAGAGAGAACTGTAAATAGCCTTGTCCTCATGGCCCATACGGAAGAGTCAGCTTCTCTCTCTGTTCTTTCTGGTTACAAGTATGCCCGCACTATCATGGTCCTTTTCCCTTGTTTCTTCAGCATACCATCCTGAGAAGGAGAAGTAGAGGCCCAAGAAGTGGGCAAGCTTCCCTGGTGGCTCAGTCGGTAAAGAATCTGCCTCCAATGCAGGAGACCTGGGTTCCATCCCTGGGTTGGGAAGATCCCCTAGAGGAGGGCTTGGCACCCCCCTCCAGTATTCTTGCCTGGAGAATCCCCATGGAGAGAGGAGCCTGGCAGGCTGCAGTCAATGGGGTCCCAAAGAGTTGGACACGACTGAGCAACTAAACACACAAGAAATGGGTTATAAAGGATATTTACAATGAAGCAGAGGTAAAGAGGGCCCCAGTGAGGGCAGCAATGGGAGGAGGAAGAACAGGAAACAAAGAAGGTAGACCGGACAGGCCCTGATCACCAAATGGACATAGGGGTGGGGTGAGGGGGACCATCTAGGCTGGCTCCTGGGCCCTGGCTTGGGAAGCCAGATAAGTGGCAGTATTATTCATTAAGACAGTGAATACAGAGGAAGAGCAAGCTGGTAATGAGTTCAGTTCTGGACTTGTCAAGGCTGACATGCCTGCAGGGCATCAGAGAAAAACCTTCAGTTGGTAACTGAGGATGTATCATGAAAGGTGAGGAAAGACATCACAGTTTAAGAGAAGATAAGCAATAAGCATGTGGGTGGTACCTGGTGACATGTGACTTAAGAAGATCCTCCAGATAGATCCTGTAATGTAAGAGAAGAACAAAAGGTCAAGGGTCAAGGCTTGAGAAGCACCAGCACTGAAGACACAGACAGAGAAATAGGAGCTCATACAGGTATCTGAGAAGGAATGGACCTGGTAAGAAAATGATGGCCAGGGGAGATCAGGATGGTTAAGAGTGTCAACTGCCACAGAGAGGAAGTGACTAAGCAAGAAAAGACAGAAACAGAGCCCCTACAATCTGGCATGAGGAGGTCATGGATGACCTTTACCAGACTGTTCAGAAAAGAGGAGGAAAAGGATATAAGGAAGTGTTGCCTGACTCTCTTTTTGAGGGGCAAGCCAAGTCTACGTCCACTGTCTTCTAGCTACTTGATATATTAGTACATTAGATACAAGGACCATACATTGGTAGTCTTGAGTCAGACATGACTGAAGCAACTTAGCATGCACTCACATAAATTGTTACAGTTTTCTGAAGGACAGTTTGTCAATGTGTATTCACATATTGGGGCTTCCCTGGTGGTGCTAGTGATAAAAAACCCACCTCCCAATGCAAGAGGTGAAAAAGACACGGGTTTGATCCCTGGGTCAGGAAGATCCCCTGGAAGAGGAAATGGCAACCAACTCCAGTATTTTTGTCTGGAGAATCCCATGGGCAGAGGAGCCTTGCAGGCTACAGTTCATGGGGTTGCAAGGAGTCAGACACGACTGAAGCGACTTAGCACACACATCTACATACTGGGCTTCCTTGGTGGCTCAGATGGTAAAGAGTTCGCCTGCAATGCAAGAGACCTGGATTCAATCCCTGGGTTGGGAAGATCCCCTGGAGAAGTTAATGGCAACCCACTCCAGTATTCTTGCTTGGAGAATCCCATAGACAGAGAAGCCCAGCAGACTACAGTCCATGGAGTTGCAAAAGAGTTGGACATAACTGAGTGACTTAAAAACAACAATTACTGTGCTTGCAGGGAGGCATGTTGTCCAGGAAGGATCCAGGCAAGGTCAGAAGTCACTCAGAAGCTTTCTCCCCTACTTCTGAAGCCTGAGCAAGACTACCCCCATTTTAACTTCCCTAACAATGGTTTAAACTCCACTGGAAGTCGGCCTGGTTTGGGGGTCTCCTCAGCAAGAGTGCTGCAGGTGACTGAAGTTGAGAGGATGTGGCTCGTTGGGGCAAAGATCAGGACACATTGATTTCTACAGAAAGGCAATCATTAGGTTTGAATGGGGGACTACAATGACTGTAAATGGTCACTCCCTCCACTGCATTTCCTTCCCCTCCCCTTGAGATTGGGCTGGGCTTGTTCTTGCTAAATCAATAAAATCTGGTAGAAGTGAATTGTGGCAGTTCCAAACCTAGCTTTCTGGGTCCAGCCTCCTGTTTCTTCTCTGTTGGGTCACTTCTTCCGACTCTCACTAGAACCCAGCCACCATGCTGTGAGAAGCCCAAGCCATGCGGAGAGGCCACAGCCATAGTCACAACACATCAGTCAATAGCCCTAGCTGAGTTCCTAGCTTGTCTCCACAAGACAGCCGGCATCAACCAGCAGCCATGTGAGTCGGCCATCTTGAACGCTCCAGCCCAGTAAAGTCTTGGATGACCACAGCCCCAGCTACCATCTTGTGGAGAAGAGATACCACCCAGCTGAGTCTAGCCAACCCACAGAATTGTGAGAAATCATATTTTTCCATCTTTGGGGGTGGTTTGTTATGCAGTTTTAGGTAACTGAATAGTTTGATTTGTGTTTTCTAGGGATTTGAACCCAAATGCTAGGGTAAACTGGCAAAAGCAAACCTGAAATCACCCTTTGGCATCCGTCTCTCTGCACAGAAGCCTTCCCACAGCTCCCTATACGTAGCAAAACAGGATTGGTGTTCTCTTTCACTTCCTCTGTCTCCTTGTTGAGTGAGTGTCTCAGACATAGGGGTGGGGGCACCAAAGGCCTGGGAAATTCCAACTGGAGTGGAGGGGGAAGGGGTCTTCTTTAAATGAGTGAGCAGAGCCCCTTGGGGCTGGGTCTGTTTTCACACAGACGGTTGAACACAGCACTCTTTTTATTTTTTTCCCGTCAGTCTCCATAGGAGAGGGCCAGATGCCAAAAATAGGTGAGCCCAGATGGCTAAGTTCCCATTCTTTCTTGCATTGAAGGCTAATTTTCGTTATGTGATATGACACTTGATCACAACCACTGGGTGTTTGTGGCCTTAGTCAGCATCATTGACTGGAATCTCCCAGCCCCGGGTGGGCTGTGGGGCCCACTCAGCCCTGCCATCACTTCCAACCTTTTGGCCACCATTAAGCTCGAGTGCCAGGCCACCATGATGGGCTGTCTCACGCTCTTAACTGCTGCTCTGTCTGGGTTAACGTTTCCTCAATATCTCATTTGTAAATTCCTCAAGGGCAGGGTGGAGAAGGAAGTGGCAACCCACTCCAGTGTTCCTGCCTGGAGAATCCCACAAACAGAGGAACCTGGCAGGAGACGGTACATGGGGTCGCAGAGAGTCGGGCATAACTGAAGCAACTAATCGTGCGTACGAGGACAGGGATTCTGAACAGATTCATTTGGATTCTGAACTCTGGGTTGGGTAGATCAGCAAGGATGACAAAAGCTTGAAGCACCCTCCTTCTTGTCTCATGGGAAAGGAAAGGGTTTGTCGCTCAGTTGTGTCTGACTCTCTGCTACCCCATGGGTGGTAGCTCATCAGTCTCCTCTGTCCATGGGATTCTCCAGGCAAGAATACTGGAGAGGGTTGCCATTCTCCAGGGGATCTTCCCGACCCAGAGATTGAACCTGGGTCTCTTGCGTTGCAGACAGATTCTTTACCATCTGAGCCACCAGGGAAGCCCTCATGGGAACCCAGAGTCAGTGCCAGTTCACTAGGAGAGGATAGTCCTGTGGACCAGGGCTTGAGCTTGAAACAAGAGTGCCTCAGAAAGTTCTGCTTCAGTTACACTGACCAAAATTCCATTTTTCCTACTGGACTCATCAACTCAAACGAACTGGTTTATAACAGGCACAATTTGCCTAAAGCACACACTACTGTTGTAACTCTTTGTATTTCAGATTTAACGTAATTTCCAGCATGTTGGTTGTATCATTTTCCTATTGTCTGGAACACAAATGACACCAGGAAGATCCTATTAGGAGGAAAAAACAAATTTAAACAAGGTGGTCTGTGGTGAGTTACCATGTATGGAATTAATTTCACATCCAGGTTTGGATGATCTCATGAATTGTTCTTTTGGTTGGCAATTTCACCCTAACCTGCTAGATCGAATTATTTCCTTGTAATTCAGACCCCCTGTGCAGCCCTTAACGAAGAACACATTGTATGTCTTGGCCAGCGCGGCTGGTGGAGGACACATGCCCACAGTTGTCTGAGAGCCGCCAGCACTGAGCTCGGCCTCAAATCCTCAAGGGACGATCGGTGATACTGTCGTTAGAGCATTGCTGCAATGTCAGGGCTGGGGAGTGGGGGTGGTGGTGGTATGCGGGGCTGAGCAGAGACAGGAAGAGACCTCTAGAATGCTGAGCCTGACGCAGTGTGTTTATACC
Source organism: Cervus elaphus (assembly GCF_910594005.1). Taxonomy (NCBI): domain Eukaryota; kingdom Metazoa; phylum Chordata; class Mammalia; order Artiodactyla; family Cervidae; genus Cervus; species Cervus elaphus. The sequence goes on along the minus strand of NC_057835.1, from coordinate 39,859,601 downwards.
AATGAGAACTGTTTCAGACAGTGGGACCCAACACCCATAGAACAATGGGGCCCTAGACTTCTATGGCATCTCTGAAAGACAGTGGCTCAAGACACTGATCGTGCCAACCTCCACCACAGAGCAACGGGCTTCTGCAATCACCTTTAGAGGCGTGGTCCTTGTGTATTTGGAGGACAAAAAATGGGCTTTTTCAGGCCAAGAATCTCAGATACTTCTACTCTAGCAGAGAGGAACTCACAAGACAATGAACCTCTAGGAGTAAAACCTGCATAGCTGAGAATCCTTTTGACTCTGTAAGGGTTTCCCAGGTGGTGCAGTGGTGAACAAATCACCTGTTAATGCAAGAGGCTCTGGAGATGCCAGTTCAATCCCTGGGTTGGGAAGATCTTCTGGAGGAGGGCATGGCAACCCACTCCAGTATTCTTCCCTGGAGAATCCCATGGACAGAGGAGCCTGGTGTGTTACGGCCTGTAGGGTCTCAAAGAATCGGACATGTCTGAGGGCAACAAATTCTAACCCGACCCAGAACCAAACCTCTGAAAGCTGACCATGACCTGGTCTCCAGCCCTGAGGTCAGAGAGCCCATCTCAGTGGATATCTCTTGCTTCTTCTGAAATTTGCAAATAAAATAGCCTTGTAAGATCTGTTGCCTCATCAAAGATGATGGAAACTCATCCAGAAACCTCCTCTGCGGCTAAACCCATGGCCCTGACTCCTCCTCTGTGTCCAGATCCACATGTCCTGTGCTCCCCATCAGCCCAGTTGGAAGAACCATTTTCTCCCTCCACTTGGCCACCCTTGTTGGGCGGGAAGGGCCTGATTTGGCCTGGGAGCTGTCAGCACATGCCTCTGAGATGGTGGAGAAACCCAAACTCTCTTCAGAGAAAAGTGCTCCATAAGAGCGTCGCCATTTATGGAGTGACTAACCTCACTTCACCCAGGACAGGAGTCTCCTGGGATGTGGGACTTTTAGTACTAAAACCAGAAACACCAACCAAACCTGGACAGCTGGTCCCCTGCACTGCCAGTGTCCATCCTCCAGGAGCAGAGAGAGGAAGTCACAAAGGTGATATGTCTCCTAAAGGCAGAGAAGAAGAAATCGTACAAGAAGAGTCTAGGTTATTCTCACCGTGGTTCTCTGCCACCTCTTGGAGGGTGCACCTCCCCAGGATGGCCTGCTTCGTAATCTCACACAGAGGCCAGTTTGGAGTCTTGGCAGCCCAAGCGTGTTGTAAGATCCGCAAGAGCTGGTCAACAGATTTCTTGCTGCCTGAGGCCATCTGAGCATCTTTATAGGATTCTGAGTCAGAGGCCTAGGTTTCGTCAAGGGTAGGGCCTTTGCTTATTCTGGAAAAGATACACAGATTCTCTGGAGGGGAGACATTTGTTTTTGTCAGGAGATGGTGTGTCCTACCAGGAAAGAATGCACAAGGCAGGAAATACAGGCTCTGTCACATGGGAACCCCGAGCTCTGTCACATGGGAACCCCGAGCCCTGTCTGCCCATTCGAAGCATCTTATTCACAGGCCAGGACACTGAGGATGGAACACCAGCATCCCAGGTGTTCTCTTTTAACTACCTGCCCCAATCCTGCTTCCCATACCTCCAAAACCATCGACAACACAGAGCGCTCAAAGTCACAAACAGGGGCATTTAAGTAGTAATGACAGAATTTCCCTGGTTAAGAATCTGCCTGCCAATGCAAGGGATAAATTTTCAATCCTTGGTCTGGGAAGATTCCACATGCCGCGGGGCAACTAAGCCTGTCTGCCACAACTACTGAACCTGGAACACCTAGAGCCTGCGCTCTGAAACAGGAGAAGCCACTGCGATGAGAAGCCTGTACACGCACCTCGGCAGAGCCCCCGTTCACTGCAACTAGAGAAAGCCCACGTAGCAGCGAAGACCCAGCGCAGCCAAAAATAAATAAATAAATAAAGAAGCAATGACAGTGAGATTTCCTGCTCTGTGCAGTTCTTGAGAAGCTTATCTACCTACCTGACAAACTCAAAAGTTGGAACATCCCTAGGGCAGTGCTGAAATGACATACTCAACTTTCTGCAACCAGAAATTCTAAGAACTTGAAAAATCCGCAGTCATCTCTGGATTTTGAGAGTTTTGTTTGGGGACTAAAATTACTGATCACCCAACTCACTGAGCCCCAGGAGAGGAAGGAGGAGAATCTTTGAAAACCTGAAGTTCTGGGACCTGATGGTCAATGATCTGATCCCCAAACATTCTGCAGCCTGATTCTATGCTAGTCTTCTCTCCAGGTGTTCTAGGCCAGGTCAACTTATCTTCTCTTTGTCTTCTGAACGGGCCTGGTCCTGTCCTGCCCCCATATTTTCCTCACTACCTCCTGTCCAACTCGTCCGCCCCTCCTCCTTCCCTCCTCACCCTTCTTTCCGGGGGGGCAGCTCAAGCCTGCCTCCTGCATGAAGCTCTCCAGGATTCTCCAGGCTCTGTCTGTCCAAACACTTGGCAGAGGCTGCCTTACCATTCTCTCCTTAGCAGATGGTGAGCCCCAGGTCCCACACTTTGGATTTTGTTCTTGTTTTTTTTTTTTTACATGTCTTTCTTTATTTGGCTATACTCCATCTTCATTGCGGTGCACAGGCTCAGAAGTGAGCTGGCTCAGTAGTTGCAGCTTGCCATGTGTCCTTAGTTGCAGTATGTGTGTTAATCGCTCAGTCATGCAACCCCATGGACTGTAACCTGCCAGGTTCTTCCATCCATGGGATTTTCCAAGTAAGAATACTGAAGTGGGTTGCCATTTCTCTCTCCAGGAGATCTTCCTAAAGCAGGGATCGAACTCGGGCCTCCTGCATCACAGGTAGACTCTTTACTGTCTGAGCCACCAAGGAAGCCCCCATAGTTGCAGAATGTGGGATCTTAGTTCCCTGACCAGGGATTGAACTGGACCCCCTGCGTTGAGAGCTCAGAGTCTTAACCACTGGACCACCAGGGAAGTCCCCCACACATTGTCATTTAAGTGGCCACGTGTGCATGCCTGTCCCCCTCAAGAAACGGTAAGCTCTCTGAAGGCAAGGTCTGTCTGTCACTTTTCTGGACACATCCAGCCACATCCGGTCTAGAGCAGGAACTCAGATGTGATTGCTGATATCATTGGATCAAATGGAAACCCCAGTTAAAACCCGGTGACATAAGCATCTGCTTTGTGACCCAGACATTCCACCCAAGAGAAATGAACATCCAAATACCTGTCCGAGAATGTTCATAGCAACTCTATTCTTAACTGCCCCAAACTGTAAACAACTCATCAACAGGAAATTAGATAAACATATAAAGGATCACAGAAATTCATCATTTGAATGAATCTCCAATGCATTATACTGAGTGAAGCCTTGCACAAAACAGTCCATACTAAATGACTTCATTTTGGCTTCGCTGGTGGCTCAGTGATTAAAAAAAATATCCACCTGCCAATGCAGGAGCCATGGATTTGATCCCTGGGTTGGGAAGATCCCCTGGAGAAGGAAATGGCAACCCACTCCAGTACTCTTGCCTGGAGGATCCCATGGACAGAGGAGCTTGGCGGGCTACAGCTAATGGGGTCACAAAAGAGTCGGACACAACTTAGTGACTAAACAACAACCACCACAAATGACTTTATTTATGTAAAGCTTTGAAACAGGCAAACTTGTCTCATTTATGATGAAAACACCGAGAGCAGTGCTTGCTCCTGGGGGACAGGATGGGAGATCAGCAGGGCAAGGAGCACGAGGGAACTCTCTGGGGTGATGACAATGTGCTGGGTACATGTACTTGTCAGACCTCAAAACTAAATACTTAAGATTTGTTCATTTCATCGAAGGTAAATGTTTACCTCAAAAAAAACTTTAACAAATATTGAATATTAATAATGTGCATGTTGGAGAGGGGAAATATACTGATGGGCACAATTTACTTTGCAAATACATCAGAACAGAAAATGTATTGATGGACAGATAAATGGTGAAACAAGCATAGTAAAATAAAGTGTCACATAACAGCCGGGGCTGGTCACCACCCAAACCATCGCCTTTAGTGCTGCCTCTGCCAAAGAAGAGGAGTTGGAAGGATAAACACCTCCTCTGACTGGGCTTTGGGGAGGAGGTGGGGTCGAGGGCCAGCAGGTTCCTAAGGAGCCAGGAGAGAGGCAGAAGGGAGGAGTGAAGCTGGAGTTTCAAGGGGGCAGGGAGGGCAGAGGGAGGAAGGGATTTGCTGGAGCATCATGGCTCAAGGATCTGATCTTCAGCTGCTGTCCAAGGGCTGCACCCTCCTTGGCACATGCCAGGTACGGAGAAATGTTAAGCAGATGACATACTTCTGGGCTCGCCCCATCGCTGGGCCTACCGCCCTTGAAATCCAGGGTTGAATTCATGGTTCAGAGGACTTTTCTTAGGAAACACTGATAATCCAAACCACATCTAACTTCACTCCTCCCTTTGATAGGGTGGCTGGGCTGGTAGATCAGAGCAGAGCCATGGATTCGGTCCATCTAGATTTCAGCAGAGGTTGCACACTGGCAGCCCTCCGGCTGGACCCAGCCCGCAGATGTGCTATGTGTTTTGTTTGGCCTCCCCAAGGTTTTTTTTTTTTTTTTTTTTAGTTTAGTTTAGTTGCCAAGATTTTTAAATCACAGAAGATCTGGATTGTCTGCGTCTCTTGAAATATTGGAAGATTCAGCAGCCAGGGGCCTGCATGATGGCAGTTGGCAGGAAGGAGAGGCGGCAGGGCCTGGCCCTCCTTCACTCCTGTCCCCCTAAGTCCACCCTTTGGGCTGGGGCACACCAATCTGTGGGTGTTACGTCACTTGTGTGGACAAATGAGAAGTCAGTGTTGGCTGATAGTAACACTAAAGTAACCTTAATGTGATAAATATTGACTGAGCAGTTAACTACCCAGGGTGTTTGGTCCTGGGAGCACAGTGGAGAACAAACAACTTGGTCCCTTTTCTAAAGGAAGTTAGATTCTAGAGGAGTAGATAGAGGGAGAGAGAGAGAAAGGAAGGAAGAGAGTAGATAGAGATAGGGAAAGGAAGGGAGGAAGGAAGAGAAGGAGGAAGGAAATAGTAATTATTAGCTGTGTTAACTATTCTAAAGGGCCTAGAGGAAAGAGAAGATACTATACAGCAGGGTTTGGGGCTGGGAAGCTGGCCCTAGACAAGCTGATGGGGAAGGTCTGTCTGGGATGACATTTCTTTTTTGGGGGGGGGGGGGAGGGTGACATTTTTAAGTGAAGTTCTGAAGGATAAGGAGATCTGGGAAAGATTGCTGAGGTGGTTGAAAGGCCTTAAATGAGGAAGTGTTTGGGTTCTTTCAAGAGCTGAGAGAAGTCTACTGTCAAGAGTGTTTGAGAGATAAGGGAGCAGGATAAAGGGGAGATGAGCAGTGGATGGGACTTGTAAACCAAGTGAAGTGTTTAAATTTTATTCTGGGTGCAATAGTAGCCATCGAAGGTTTCAAGTTAGAGAGAGACACAATCAGATTTAGGTTTCATAAAACCAATCTTGTTATTAGTAGAAAATATAGCCAAAGGTCTCATTGCCAGTGGCAGGTAAGACATGATGGTGTGGAGGAAAAAAAATAAATCCAAAGGCATTCTGGAGGAAGTAATTTCATCGCTGGTTGCAGGAGCAGGTAAACCTGGAAATTCTATCAATTGGCTGCATCAACATGCAAATTGAGGGATTTAGACGAAGATTGTCTAACATGATACTGTTCAATCTTGGCTTCTTCCAAGATGCAAGACATTTTCACCTAAATTATGGCTTCCTTTGGTAGCAGAATGTAATCTAAAGGAGTAAGCAGTTCATGGCAAATAGAAACTGTCTGAAAATTCACATAGATTTTGCATTCTAGTCTATAATTTTTTAAAGCTAGAAATGACATAGCATCAATAACAAAACAAACAAGAAAAACACCCAAGTATTCCTCCCACTGTCCCTGGTTAATGCGCTTAACCTTGGCTGCACATTGGAATCACCTGGGAAGCTTTAAAGAAATGCTGTTTCCTGGGTCCCCCTCCCAGACATTCTGACTTAGTTGTTCTGTGGTGTATTCTGGACATCTGGATTTTTAAAGCTTCCTGGTGACTCTAATGTGCACATGTGGTGGAGAACGGCTTATTAATCCAAGGCAGAGGTTCCCAAAGCAGCAAGGGCATGACTCAGAAACGTGCAAGAAATGCAATTTTCTCAGGCTCTACACCAGACTTACTGAACCCAAAATTCTGGGGGGTGGGCCTCAGCAAGCTGTGTTGTAATCAGCCCTCTGGGTGTTTTAGGAGCACCCCGAATTTTTTTTCCTTTTGATTCTGCTTTTTAGCCTGATAAGCTCAGACATGCAGTATTTCAACTGAGATCACCTGGGAAGGTAGATTGGGCAAATATTGCCCTTTTCCCCTGATCTACCAGCTGGGCAGATAGAGGCAGAAAGAGATTCTGTTATTCGCCTGTCAGTAGCATACCAGAGACCCAAACCCAGGCCTTCTGAAGGCAGAACAGAGGTGGGTGTTTACAATAACCTCTGCCTACATGCTATTCTCATCAGCTAACAGGTCTGCAACTGCCCTCCACCCCTGCCCCTGCTCAGGAGTTGGATACAGAGATCTGGGCCTTGGGGAATAGGGCAGAGGGTGTGGGCCACACTGTCTCTGTCAGAACGACTCAGCTGGGCCATTGAAGTGAGAATGTGGCCATAGACAATATGTCAATGAATGAGTAGCTGTGTGCCATAGAACTTCATTTACAAATGTCGGTGGGAGGCTAGATTTGGGCGTGGGACTAGGGTCTTGCTCTGCAGCAAAGGCCTGGGCCAGGCCTCCACTTAGTACTCACCCCGTGTCCACTCGTAAGCATTGTTCATGGAGCCCAGGACAGCCTGCTGTGTGTTGCTCCAAGCTGGGGAGTGGTGAGAGCGGAGACCCAGTGAGAGGAGGTGGAGACGTGGAGGTAGACCGAGATGTGGGTGGAGATGGGGCTGGAGGTGGAGATGGTGTTGGGGACGAGTCTTCTGGCGTCTCCCTTTTAAAAAAAAATTTTTATTTTATTCATTTATTTTTGGCTGTGTCAAGTCTTGGTTGTGGCACTTGGGCTCTTCGTTGCTGTGTACAGGCACCTGTCTAGTTGCAGCTGCCGCTTGGCATATGAGATTTTAGTTCCCTGACCAGGGATCGAACCCTCGTCCCCTGTATTGGAAAGCAGATTCGTAACCACTGGACCACCAGGGAAGTCTCCTGGCTTCTCCTTCTTAATGGAGACTTTGGGAGGTGTGGTTGGTGGGATTCCCAAGGCCTGGGCAGGTCACCTAAGTGGCAAGGCCAGCCAGGCTGGTCCCTGCTAGTCCTACAGGGGCAGAGTGAGCCAACTAGCTTGCTATCCAAGCTAAGTCACTCATTCTTCTAGAAAGTATCTTTATGGAAAATTTTGGAACATGATAAGGCCACTGAATACAGAAGTAACAGTAGCAATTGAGTGAGCTAAATAGCAAGAAAGAGCATTCAGAGGTGCCGGAGGGCTCTCAGACGATAAAACACACTCAATTACAAACCCACAGAATAATTGCAGGAGTCAGGAGCCATGCGCACGTAACTCTTTGATTTCTAAGAAATGAAATGTAACTTGACAGGAAGAGAGGGCAATCCTTCCAGGAGTGACAAATTGTAGCATTACATGATTTATTTCTTTATTGAAAATTTTTGTCTTAAAATAGTTATTTTAATATATATAGGGTATATCATATATTTGTGTTATGAAACTTAATAATACAGTGAAAACATGTGAACCCATCACCCAGTCAAAGAACTAGGACAGAGCCAATAATACACATACCTAATGCTCTTTCCCCATTGGGGGCCCCAGGATTTCTCCCCAGGGGTATCATCCTCCTGAATTTGGGGGTCCATCACTGTTTTACTTAGAAAGACATAATTATATTTGCACGTTCTTCTGCAGAATGTTGTTTACTTTTGCTCATTTTTGAGTTTTGTAAAAGTAATATCCTACTGTATTGAGTCTTCTAGATTTATTTTTTCACCCAGTATTTTTAAGATTCTGTGACATGAGACTTCCCAGGCAGTCCAGTGATTAGGACTCAGCACGTCCACTGCAGGGGACGCAGGTTCCATTCCTGATGAGGTAGCTAAGATCCCACATACCATGCGGTGAGGCCAAAAATTTTTTTAATTAATAAAAAAAAAGATTCATTGATGTTGAGTGTGGTTGTAGTTCAAGCAGCAGCAGCAGCATGTTTGTGGATGCATAATATTTGATTTTCAGAGAAGGCAATGGCACCCCACTCCAGTACTCTTGCCTGGAGAATCCTATGGATGGAGGAGCCTGGTAGGCTGCAGCCCAGGGGGTCGCTAAGAGTTGGACACAACTGAGCGACTGAGCGACTTCACTTTCATGCATTGGAGAAGGAAATGGCAACCCACTCCAGTACTCTTGCCTGGAGAATCCCAGGGGCGGGGGAGCCTGGTGGGCTGCCGTCTATGGGGTCGCACAGAGTTGGACACGACTGAAGTGACTTAGCAGCAGCAGCAGCATATTTGATTTTATAATTACACTGAAATTTATTCATTCTTTTGTCAGTATGCATATGTGCAAAGAGTAGAGTTGTTCATTAGCAGGATATGCAGATGTTTAAATTCTCATAAGATTCCAAATTGGTTTTAAAAAAATGTTTAAATCCATTTACACTCCTATTAGTAATATGTCAGAGTCCCCATACTCCACACCCTCTCACACCAGATATGTGTGTGTATAAGGATACATACATGAAATTTGAATACATACATTATGTATGTGTATGCATTATTATTTGTTATAAAATATTTCAATCATATTAAAAGTTAAGGAGAATAATGAACCCTTCACATGCCCATCACTCACCTTCACTAATGATCAAATCATCACCAATCATTTTTCATGAATACTCTAACATTCTAGATGTCATCTCATCTCACTAATACATATTTTGGGATATATTTCTGAAAAATAAGGACTCGTTTAGGAACATAACCAAAATATTATCATCACATCAAGAAAATAACAGTAATTCCTTATATTAGCAAATATCCAATAATTCCTTATATCCAAATATCCAGGTGTTTAAATCTCCCCAATTATCCATGAATTTTTCACAGTTTAATTTTGAATCAAGATTCAGATGAAGCCTATACATTGCATTTGGGATTTGGTTGCTATCTTGCTTCTCTCTCAATCTATATGTTCTCTCTCTCCCCTACAGCCAACCCCTATAATTTATTTGTTGAAGGTATCAGATGTGGGAACACTGTAAACTATTGATCCCATTTCTAAACTATCTTTAAGACTTTTAGTATTTTCTAATTTTCTTGTCATTTTAAATTTTCTTTCCTATTAATTAAAATTCCTCCTATTTTCAACCTATTTCCAAAAAGTTGTTTATAGTATTCTCTGACTGTGTTTTTATTTTCTGCTCCATCTGTTATATCTCCTTGTTCATTCCTTACTTCTTTCTGCCTTCTCTCTTTTTCCTCTGAGGTCTTGCCAATTGGCAAGAATTTTATCACTTGGCTTATTGATCTTCTGTACTGTATTTTTCCTTTTTACTTTGTTTTTACTCTTACTATCCTTCTATCTTATTTAGGCTTATTTATCTTTTTTATTTATTAATTTTTAAATTTTATTTATTTTTCTTTTTATTTATTGATTATTTATTTATTTATTTTATTTATTTTTCTTTTTCTCGCCTCTAAAATTGGATACATAGTTTTCAGCTTTTCTTATTTTTTAATGCAAATGTTTAAGGCCTAAATCTCCCTCTAAGTAAAGCATTTGCTATAACTCAGAAGATCTGATGTGAAATATTTGCATTAATATGTCAGATCAAATTATTTTTTCTTTCTTTTTTTGCTTATTGACATCTAATAATTTCAGGGAGGATAAAGAAATACCAGTTCTTTGATGTTTGTTGTCTTGCATTATGAACTAGTAAATGATCAATTTGTGTTAATTTTCATATTCTTGAGAAAAATCTGTATCCTCTAATTGTTTGGCATAATATTCTACACATGTTCAGTTGCCCAGTCGTGTCCAATTCTTTGCAACTCCACACACTGCAGCACACCAGGCTTCCCTGTCCTTCACTACTTCCCAGAGCTTGCTCAAACTCATGTCCATCAAGCCAGTGATGCCATCTAACCATCTCATCCTCTGTCGCCCCCTTCTCCTTCTCTCAATGTTTCCCAGCATCAGGGTCTTTTCCAATGAGTCAGTTCTTCACATCAGGTGGCAAAAGTATTGGAGCTTCAGCTTCAGCATCAGTCCTTCAAGTGAATACTCAGGGTTGATTTCCTTTAGGATTGACTGGTTTGATCAATTGTGATGATTAAAACATTGTTATTTGTGTTATTCATGTCTTTTACACCTATGTTAATATTCTATCTGCTTGATCTGTCAAAAACTAAGAAATGTGTTGAAATCTCCGAATATTATTGTGAACTTATAAATGTCTTACTATAATTATTTTTAATAAAAAATTAATCAGTTTTTCTTTATATACTTTGAGGCTCTGGCTTATGCAGGTTTGGAAGTGCTCTATCTTTCTGATAATCTGAATCATTATCCTGAACAGCTACCCTTTAACATGTTTTTTGTCCTAAGTATGAATATGACTATGCCAGCTTTCTCTTGGTCAGCAATATTTTTAATCCAGTCTGACGATCTCTATTTTCTTAACTGATGAGTCCAGTGTGTTTCCATTTACTGTAATTGTTGATATTGGGTTGACCAAAAAGTTTGTTTGGGTTTTTTTCATAACATCTTATTTGGTCTTGTTTCTCCATCTTACTTTTTGATTTCTGTAGTTCATTTTCTGTGGTTCTTTGTTTTCCTTTCTGAAATATGTGTATGACTAATTTATACATGATTTACATATATAAATATATGATTAAATGTTTTGCTTCTTTTTCCATTTTTATTGTCTCACTAGTTTGGAATTTGTTGGCATCTATATATTCATTCACTGTTCTGTCAGTGGTTTCCCTTCGAATATTACTATGTACAGTTATCTTAACAAATTCTAAAGTTAAATGATGTTAGTTACTCTCCCACATTAATGCCACCATTTTCCCTCTGATCATCCTCTCCTAATTTGTATACTAGTGGTTCAATGTTTTAGTTCTGTCCTTTTTTAACCTAGCAAATTAGACATCTTTGACTGTTTTACTACTATTTTTTACATATATATTTTCCAGTTTATTTTCTCAACATTCCTTCTGTCTCAAACTCTTTACAGTTTAATTTTTCTTTTTCTGAGGTATAATCCTTTAGATTTAGATGTTTCTTATTAGAGGATCTGTGCAGTGGACTCTTAGTTAACATCTTAATTTTATCCTCATTCATGAAAGATAGTGCTATTGGCTACTCAAGTGTAGGTTTGAAGTCATTTTCTCTCAAACCTTTGAAGACATTATTCCACTGCTTTTTAACTTTGATTGCTGCTCTTATTTTCTGTTATTCTGAAAAAAACAGAAAATGAAAGTGTTAGTCGCTCAGTCATGTCCAACTCTTTGCGACACTGTGGACTGTAGCCCACCAGGCTCCTCTGTTCATGGGAAGAATACTCTCTAGGGAAGAATACTGGAGTTGGGTAGACATTCCCTTCTCCAGAGGGTCTTCCTGACCCAGGGATCAAACGCAGGTCTCCTGCATTGCAGGCAGATTCTTCACCATATGAGCCACCAGGGAAACTGTTATTCTAACTGTCACTAATCTGTGAACTGTATGTTTTTTCCTTAGGCTGCTGTTACCATCTCCTATTTGTCTTCAGTCAGTCAGTTCAGTCGCTCAGTCATGTCCAACTCTTTGTGACCCCATGGACTGCAGCACGCCAGGCCTCCCTGTCCATAACCAACTCCCGGAGTTTACTCAGACTCGTGTCCATTGAGTTGGTGATGCCATCCAACCATCTTCTCCTCTGTCTTCCCCTTCTCCTCCCACCTTCAATCTTTCCCAGCATCAGGGTCTTTTCAAATGAGTCAGTTCTTTGCATCAGGCGGCCAAGTATGGGAGTTTCAGCTTCAGCATCAGTCCTTCCAGTGAACATTCAGGACTGATTTTCTTTAACTTGGACCGGTTGGATCTCCTTGAAGTCAGTGTTCCATAATTTTATTATTGTGATGAGGCATGGATTTCTTGCTTTTTCCCAGATTTCAGTTGGAGAAATTTCAAATGTAAAGAAAACTTGAATATCAGCACAGCAAACATCTATTTGTCTTCATCTACTTTCACATCAACATTTTGCTCCAATTGTTTTACCTCTATCCCTCTATTTTTTTCTGAGCCATATGAAAATAAGCTGTAGAACCATAAGATTTTTTCTCTAAGTAATTCAGCAGGCAGCTCTTAAGACAGATTTCCCTTCCTATATTGGTGTACTATTACTACACCTGCAAAAATGACCAATTCTGTTTTGCAATCTAATACATAGGCCATTTTCAAGTTTCCACAGTGTTTTATAAATAATCTGGATTTTTGCCTTCATACCTACTTAACACAAGGTGTTGTGGGAATGAATTAAGTGACCCATACAGAGTATGTGACTGAAACTGATTCTGTCTTGAGGTCCAGTTTCTAGAGGAAGAGATCACTGTGAGAGGCAGCCCAACTGAGTGGCTCTGATCATGAACTCTGAAGCCAGGTCAGTGCTTTAGAATTCCATCTTTGTGACCTTGAGTAAGTTATTTCATCATTTGTGGCCCAGTTTCTTCACTCTATTGTAAAGTTGTGGTGAGGAGTAAATGAGTGATATATATTAAGCATTTTGTGTCTGGCATGTAGTAAGTTTTATTATGATAGTTCATTAATAACCAAGCGTAAAAATCTCACCCTTTTAACTATTAACAGAAGTCAGTGGAATTGGATGGAGAAAATCTACAGGCGTAGTCAAAAGTAGTTTCTGTGTTTTAGAACTCCTTAGAGAAGGAAGAGTCAGAGCTGAAACCAACACAACTATTTATTTGAAAGGCACAATTGTCTGTGAAGTGTGAATGCACATGGGAATTCTTTTAATCTCAGATAAAAGAAACAAAAGGATAATACTCCCAACACATACACACACATATATACATACAACCATCTTGCTTATGTTTTACAGCATAATTAGTATCATTACAATCTCAAGTATCTGAAATAGTTGCAATTTTCCTTTACAATGTCACCCAAGTCTTTAGGTATTCTTTCTTTCTGACTCTTACCATTAATAATTTGTTAAGGCATCTGTTTCAACACCAAGGTATAAATTCTCTAAGAGCAGAGACTACAACTTTTCGTTAGTGCCTAGAAAATAGTAGATGCTCAATAAATATGTATTGAACTAATATATGTATGTGAATGAATGGCTGTATCCTTAAACAAACTCTAGAGACACTCACTCCCCTCTAGGCCTGTGTGGGTATTTTCTTTTGGACTCTTTATTAGAGCAGTCAGTGAAGGAGATATTTCATTGGTTAAAGTGAAAGTGGCCAATGCTGATTTAGGAGGATTAGCAAATATATGTGAGCCTTTGATGTATATGAACCATCCTGTGGCATCTGGAATAAAAAACACTTCCCAAAATAGTCCCCCATTAAAGGTAAGAACACTGTGATGGTTCATTTTTATGTGTCAACTTGACGAAGGGCTGAGGGATGCCCAGAGAGCTGGCACAACATTATTTCTGGATGTGTCTGTGAGAGTGTTCCTGGAAGAGATTGTGCATTTGAGGCAGTGGAATGAGTAGAGAAGAGAACATGTCCTCACCAATGTGAGTGGGCCTCATCTAGTCCACAAAAAGGTGAAGGAAGGGCCAATTCCCTGCCCTTGGACATTGAGCTCCTGGTTTTCAGGCCTTTGGCCAACAGCAGATTGTAGAACTTCTTGGCCTCTTAACTATGTGAGGCAATTCTAATAAATCTATCTATCTATCATCTATCTATCTGTCTGTCTGTCTGTCTAGTTACCTGTTGGTTCTGTTTCTTGGAGAACCCTGATACCAACAAATCATGATTGACTATCCAAAGTCTGTTTGACCTCAGATAATTAGCCTAAGCCTTTTAGTCTAAACCAACTAGGTAATTCTGTTCTTTCAGTGATGGCTCAGGGACCCTCACACGAGTCAGTTCTGTCTAGTGGGACATAGAAGGAAGTCTCTAGAAGGCTGCTGGATAAGTTTCATCTCTCCTATGAGAAATATCATGGTACTAGATGTTATTTGTTTTTCTAATGCATATTGTCTTATCTGGATACACCACCTAGAAGAGCTGTATCCACAGTATGAAAATGAAGCCAGTCCAGCAGGGGCAGAGCAGAGAGACGGAAAGAGCCTGAAATGCTGATCAGTGATGCCATTAAGGAATTAAATAAAATAACCTGAATCCAGGTCTACCCAGCCTTCTTCTTTCATAAGATAAATTTTCTAATTATTTAAGTCAGTTTGAGTTAGAGTGGTGTCCACATCAGACAAAAGCACCCTTAAATGCTAGGAAGTATTATATAATCACAGATTGTTATTGCTGGAAGAGAATTTGAGATAATCCAGCTTAAATGTCTCATTTTTAAAATGAGGAAATGAAGGTCCAGAAAGATTTACAGACTTGTGTGAAGTCACATATAGAATGAAAAACAGAACCAGAGCTGAATCCAGTCTTCAGACTCCTACCTACTACTTGCTGAAACTTGGTAATACATAATTTCAAGGTCAAGAAAAGGGGTAACTAGAGAATAGACATGTTTTGATTATATTTACCTGTAACTGCTCTCCGGAAGCTTTTGGGGAAACTTTTGCTTTTCTAAACAGATGCAGCGTCATTTTTCTTCTTCCACTTTCTTTTCTTCTGGAAAGAAGACATGATGCCTGGAAGACATGATGCCAGCCACCTTGGATCCATGAGGCATAAAGCCAATCCACTTAAAAGCAGAGTGAAATGATAGGAGCCTCGGAATCTCCTCACCAGAATGACTGATGTGAGAAACATGTTTGTATTTGCACAAGTTAGGTTTATGAAACAAAGTCAAAAACATTCTTAACTGATACTATTAACCATTTCTTTCACACCACACATGTTCCAATAGATTGTCACTGACTCCACCAACCAGAACTCAGCAAGAAAAATTTTTAAGGATTATATGAATTTCCCCTGCATTTACTATTCTTAAAATGTATTTGATTTGTTCTTTTATTTTCTTTTGAAAAAAAATTTTAAACCTCCACAAAAATTGTGAGAATATAATAAACTCCTAGGTAATTTTTGTCTAGGTTCAACAATTGCTAGTTAATGTTTTGCTACATTTCTCTCTTTCTCTCTCTGTCTCGGTATTTGTTTATTTATTTCTCTCCCTTTAATATGACATATGTAATTTTTCTGAACTCTTTGAAAATAAGTTGCAGACATCTTGAACTTTAACCTCAAAATATTTCTGTATGTATCCCTCAGAATCTGCCTGCAATGCAAGAGACCCAGGTTCTATTCCTGGGTCAGAAAGATCCTCTGGAGAAGGAAATAGCAACCCACTCCAGTATTCTTGCCTGGAAAATCTCATGGATAGAAGACCCTGGCAGGCTACAGTCCCTGGGGTCACAAGAGCTGGACACAACTTAGCATCTAAACCAAAACCATCCTTCAGAAACTAGGATCATTTCATGTAACTGTTATTTAATTCTGAAATTCAGGAAATTTAACTTTGGTTCAGTACTGTTACTAAAACATGGGTCATATGCACATTTCACAAACATCCCAATGCTGTTTATGGTAACTTTTGTCTTGAGGAAAAGCCAGTCCAGGATGACACATTGCATTTAATTGTCATGTCTCTTTAGTCTCCTTTATGCTGGAATGGTTACTCAGAATTTCTTTGTATTTTACAAAAAAAAAATTAAAAAAAAAGAGAGAGAACTGGCTGGTTGTTTAGTAGAATTTCCCTCAATCTAGGTTGATCCTATAGTTTCATTGTGATTCGACTCAGGTTACATGTGTTTGGCAGGAACACACATTGGTGATGCAGCATCCTTCTCAGTGCATTGAGTCAGGAGGGACAGGCCGGTTTTACCTCTTACTAGTGGAGTGAACTTTAATCAACTGATTGCACGGGAGTCCAGCTTATTCTTATAAATCTAGTTCCTAAGCTCTCACTGAGACAGTCATCTTTCTTGAGTAACTAGTAGCCTACATGGAGTCATTCCCATGGTTTCTGGGATAGACTTTGAATTACAGGGCCCTTAGGCAAGGGATGGGTTCAGGATGTTCTTCAAAAGTGGGATTTGAAATAAGCATAGATCACTCTCTCAAAATTCAATAAGCCTGTTGCCAGATTGTTTTGCAAGTAGGTGGGAAAGGGTTAATAAGGACACAGGCCATCTGTTTTCCCTTAAGGAGAGTGGAGCTTCCCCAAATATCACTGCTTTACACCTGAAGAAGTTAAATGGTCTTGTTCCCATGGATTCCCCAACCAATGTAGCCCTGACCTGTGATTTATATAAAAAGTAGCTGTTCCTTAATTTTCCCCACAATGGCTTCATTCTTACCTTATGAACCTGCTTTGTCAGTGTTCACTTTGATTTATGGAAGATTTCAAACTCCCCAAATAACTATTCCTTTTCTTTTCATTAAAGTTAATCCCCACAAAGACACTTTCATCCGCTGATTAGTCATGCCCCAGTAAACCTTGCTAACCAGAGGCTAAGTTATTGATGTGTTAAAGATGTAATCTCTAAGTCTTGGGACCACTGAAGAAACCCCAACATGTTATTTGACAGTCAGAATCTCACAATGTATGGCCTCCTTTGAGCAGCCTTGGTTGCACGCGTTCCTTGGGGTCCATAAATCTCTCTGGCCCAACTGCCTGTGAGGGCTGAGTTATTGCGGGGCCGAGTTTAAGCTGCCAGCACACACTGCCCTGCACCCCAGGATGTCCCGGTGCCTTCTCCAGACTCCAGTTTCCATTTCCAACACCATGTATCCAGCAGCAAATCTATTATTACACCAGCAGCAGCGGCTCATTGTTTTCTGCCCTGTCTGTGGCCTTCCTCATAAATTTGCACAGACCTACAAGTCAGCTTCCCAGGTGGCACTTCCCTCATAGCTCAGATGGTAAAGAATCTGCCTGCAATGCAAGAGATCCAGGTTCAATTCCTGGGTCGGGAAGATCCCCTGGAGAAGGAAATGGCAACCCACTCCAGGATTCTTGCCTGGAGAATCCCATGGACAGAGGAGCCTGGCGGGCTACAGTCTGTGGGGTCACAAGAGTTGGACACGACTTAGTGACTAAACCACCACAAGTCAACTTCACAGGTGGCACAAGTGGTAAAGAACCCACCTGCCAACTCAGGAGATATAAGAGATTCCGGTTCAATCCGTGTGTCAGGAAGATCACCTGGAGGAAGGAAATAGCAACCACTCCAGTATTCTTGCCTCTAGTTGTGGCAAGCGGGGGCTACCCTCTCGTGGCGGTGCCCTAGCTGCCCATTGTGGTGTCTTCCTCTGTTGCTGAGCACGAGCTCTAGGGCACATGGGCTTAGCATTTGTGGCTCCCAGGCTTTAGAGCACAGTCTCAATAGTTGTGGCTTAGTTGGATCTTCCTGGATCAGGGATCAAATCCATGTCTCTTGCATTGGCAAGTGGATTCTTGACCAATGAGTCACCAGAGAAGCCCTGACCCTGGCATGTGATCCAAGTTCTTGTTTTTCAAATAATTCTCACGCTATTAGCAGGCAATTCTGTAGTCAGAGGCCAGGTGGGCTCCAGCGGGGTCTGTGCTCAGGGTATCACCAGGGTGAACTCCAAACATTGGCTGGACTTATCTCAAGGCTCAGGGGATAAGTTGCTTCCTGGCTCATTCAGGTTATTGGCAAAGTTCAGGTCCTGTGGTTATAGGACTGAAGTTCCCATTTTCTTGCTGGAAGTCAGGATCTGCCCTCAGAGTCTAGAGGCCACTCACATTTATTATCAGGTGGTCCCCTCCATCTCACATCAGGAAATTGTAAATCTTTCTCACATGGAATCCTTCTGCCTTCATCTTCTGCCAACAGTTGGAGAAAAATTTCACTGAGTTCAACAACTGGCCTACATTCTCTTTATTGAGATGAATCCATTGATCACGAGCTTGGATGCTGGAGCAATGTCAAACGGCTATAAAATTTTCTAGTGGCTTACTGTCAATTTCTGTACCTAACTCTTTGAGAACAAAATATATTTGTTCTTCATCTTTGGTTCTGGCACAGAGCTCCTAAAACCCTTGAAGTATACTAAGTGATGAGAGAGATAAAGGTTTCTGTTACTTTAATAAGATGACTTTTGGAAAGCCATTAGGTAACCTAAGAATGCAGACTGCTTTCCAGGAGAATAAAGCACATGATTAGAGGAGTGGAACTTGAAGTCCCACCCTTGACCTCTGGGCAAGGGAGAAGTCAAAAGATTGATTCCAATCACCAATAGCCAATAATTTAATCAATTGTGCATCTGTGATGAAGCCTCCATAAAAATCCAGAAGGACAAGGTTCAGAGAGCTTCCAGGCTGTGAGCATGTGGAGATTTGGGGAAAATGGGAAGCTCTGTGTCTCTTCCTGCACACCCCTCCCTGTGCATCTCTTCCATCTGGCTCTTCCTCAGTTATATCCTTTAATGATAAACTGTTAATCTAGCAGGTATATGATTTCCTGAGTTCTGTGAGCTGCTCTAGCAAATTAATTGAACCCAAGGAGGGGAATTGTTGGAACCTCTGATCCTGAAGCACAGGTGATGGACTTTCCTGCTTGTCCAGGGGTTAAGAACCCACCTGCCAATGCAGGGGACATGCATTTGATCCCTAGTCTGGGAAGATCCCATGTGCCAAGTAGCAATTAAGCCATCGAGCTGCAACTACTGAAGCCCTTGAGTCCTAGAGCCTGTGCTCTGTAACAAGAGAAGCCACCACAATGAGAAGTCCTCACACCGCAACTCGAGAGTAGATCCTGATCTCTGCAACTAGAGAAAGCCCTCAAGCAGCAACAAAGACCCAGCACGGCCAAAAAGAAATAACTAAATAAAATTTTAAATGTATGTATATGTATATATATAACAGAAGCACAGATGACAGCCTGGAATTTGGCCTCTGAAGTTGGGGATGCGTAGTTTTGTAGGACTGTGCCCTTAACCTGTGGGATCTGACACTACTTCCATGTATATAGTGTCAGAATTCAATTAATTGCTTGATGGTGGAGAACATTCCCACACATCAGCCTTGGGTGCTGAATGGGAGCTACAGATAATCAAAGTCCTCCTTGACCACCTTCCCCCAAATACCACCTTCTCTTTCCAGGACAAACCATGGTTGTGAATTGGAGGGCTATATCCAGCCCACTTTTAACACCTTTTATGTGCTGTGTGTTAAGTCGTCTCAGTCAGGTCTGACTCTTTGAGATCTCATGGATTGCAGCTTGCCAGGCTCCTCTGTCCAAGGGATTCTCCAGGCAAGAATACTGGAGTGGGTTGCTGTGCCCTCCTCCAGGGTTTAACACCTTACATATGTTTATATGCACCCCCAGAAAATGCATAGAATTGTTTCATATGAGTGTCTTTATACAATTTATTTCCATACTGTACTTATAATGGGATATACAGTGGAGCTTAGAGGACTACAGTCCATGAGGTTGCAAAGAGTTGTTCATGACTAAGTGACTAAGCACGCATGCACATATAATATGAACATGGCTTTTATCACCTAGCAGTGTGTTTTGGGCTTCCCTCATAGCTCATAGTTGGTAAAGAATCCGCCTGCAATGCAGGAGACCCTGGTTCAGTTCCTGGGTCAGGAAGATCCCCTGAAGAAGGGATCGGCTACCCACTCCAGTATTCTTGGGCTTCCCTTGTGGCTCAGCTGGTAAAGAATCCACCTGCAATTAAGGAGACCTAGGTTCGATCCCTGGGTTGGGAAGAATTCCTGGAGAAGGGAAAGGCTATCCACTCCAGGATTCTGGCCTGGAGAATTCCATGGACTATATAATCTGAGGTCATATAGTCCATGGGGTCGCAAAGAGTCAGACACAACTCAGCGACTTTCACTTTCACTTTCTGTTGATCCATATAGATGTGATGTGTCTTCTTGGATGTACTGTGTGTTGTTCTACTTAGGCATTTCCCCCTGTAATATACATTTATAACTTTCACATTTACAAGCAATGCTGCATTGATCTTGCACATGCCCCCTTGAATGTCTCCAGAGAAGCTACCTAACTGATGATTCTGGAGTAGCAAATCTAAGTTGTAATGTATACATTAAAGAGTTGCCCCAAAGGGCCAAGTGACACTAATCTATAGCCCTAATTGAAGCTCTCTGAAGTTTCCCTGCCCCACACCTTCACCAGCACTGATATGATCCCACTTAAATATTGCCAATCCCATAGGTGTGAACTGGGGCTTCATTGTTTGATGTTTCCCCGCCTACTAAAGAGACTGAGTAACTCCTTATATTGTTCATTGGCCATTTGTATTTTCTCTTTTAAAAACTACCTGTTTATATTCTTTAACCATTTTTTAAAGATAACATAATGGCTATCAATGTATCTACCTTGTTTGCTATGTATCTTTTAAAAAACATCTTTTATTTATTTATTTAGCTGCACCAGCCCTTAGTTGTGGCATAAGAACTTTTAATTGAAGTCTGTGGGATCTAGTTCCCTGATCAGAAATCAAATACAAACCCCCTGCATTGGGAACAGAGCATCTTAGCCACTGAACCACCAGGGAAATCCCTTAACCATTTTTAAATTGATTTATTTGTCTTTTTCCAATTGATTCATAAGCATTCTTTATATTCTTTTTACAAATCCTTTGTTTGCTACATAGGTTGTAAATTCTTTTCTCACTCTGCTGCTAATATTTTAACATTGGTAATGGTGTCTGTTGTTGCAGAGAATCCTTCATTTTGAGGTAGTGAAATTTTTATGCTTTTCTCTACAGTTTGTATTTGAGGGGACCGGAATACAAAGAGAAATTGTTTTTGTCACCTAGCAAGGTGACAGACAAGGAGAAACTCAGACACTGGTACCCAAGAATCTTTGCATTCTCTTTCTCATCCTTTCTGAGGACTGTAGGTTGACATCCTCTTGGTTCTGAACTCCACTTTCTTCATGTCACGCTCCTGATCTAATTGACTTCCCAGTCCAGGGCTGGTGAGCTAGAACTGGCAAACAGTTCTACCCAGAACCCAAGTCCTCACCCTTGGTTTGGTCTGCAGCTGCATTTCTTAAGGTCTGCTGGTTCAGTCCCCAGTTACATGTTGGGAACTGCTGATACTACACTCCATAACTTCCCGTTTTATTGGAAACCCCAGCCCT
The DNA here is from genome assembly GCF_910594005.1 of Cervus elaphus. NCBI lineage: Eukaryota > Metazoa > Chordata > Mammalia > Artiodactyla > Cervidae > Cervus > Cervus elaphus. Next base: position 39,838,263 of record NC_057835.1, on the reverse strand, counting down.
AACTTCTGTCCCCAGATTCCACACTGGGAACAGCTGGTGGCAGCTGCAATTCCCCATTTGTTTGGAAGCAGTCTGCTGTCCCCATTCTTTGGGGTCTGTTGGTTTAATCTTTCCCCCAGTCTCCAGTCCATGTTGAGAATTACTGGCGGTATGCACAAGGCCTTGTACTGGCCACTCTATAGTGACATCTGTTTGGTTAATGCTGGTGTCCACAGCCCTGTTTCCACACTTGCTGTTGGTTTATCTTAATGTGCATGTGGGGTAAAGCCTAATGTAAACCTCAGAAGCCAAAAAATTGCAAAATTTGTGAGTACAGGTGGAACATTTGAAAGCTGTTAGAGTTAACCAAGTGCAAACGTAAGACTTCCGTGTTGGAATAAGTTGGTCATGAAACAGGTTAGATTGATGTGCGATCACCTGTCAATCTTAAGAAAATTTCCCTGCAACAAGTACACTGTAAAACACCACATAGTCTCCAACTCAGTGATACATCCCGCTTGGAATTAGTTTGGCTCCAAGAGACTCAAAGGCTAAGCTGATTAATTGATTGATTAAAAACAGTATTCTTAAATTCCAAAAAATTGAGCATGCCACCTTCTGCTTATTTTGCATCTAAGAACTATAGTCCTGGAAGCTGTAAATACCTTGAAAATGTTAAAATATTACTAAGACAACCTAGAATTACACTGGTCATTATGGGAATGTTCCAATTACATGTAATCACTCATTTAAGAAGTGCACTAAAAAGCGAGGGTTCGCAATTAAAAAAAAAAAAAACTGAATAGGATACTTATTTTAACTGACATGCAGAAGACTCCAAAAAGGCTTCAAAATTCCAAAATAGCTACTTTAAAGGATTTTTTGCAAAAGGTTAATGAAAAACTAAAATTTAAGAGGTGCCTAAAACCAACTATAAGATGGACATAACTCCTGTTGCTTTCCTCAGCGTCTGTGATTTGAGCGCTCATGCTAGTAATCCTCTAGCTGAATTGCCCTTTCCACCCTGAAGAGACTATTAAACGGTTATCTTTTTAAATTAAGACCATCACCAGGGATCCTTCTCAGGTACCTTTTACTCTTTGGCAAAAGGCTGAACTAAGGGACACAGTTGAAGAATTTTTTAAAGTCAGGAAGGATCCTCAAAATGTTTTGTAAATGGATCGTTTCCCGAGATAAGTGGATTCATAAAAAGGCAGAAATTAGGATGGGAGGCCGCTGGTCTGGTGAACTCATGACCATAGCTGAGCACTTGGAGAGGATTTTGGAACAAGAGTGTAAACAAAGTCCACCAGCTTAGTGGCCTCACAGGCACTCCTATAACAATACTCCCAGGGGCCTCCCATATGGCCCCCTCTCAGAGTTAATGAGTCTCTGAGGGATTTTCTGGTAAACTGCTACAGTGTTCCCTTCAACAGCCAAGGGAAACTAAAATGAAAATCCATGGAAAACCCTGCCAAACTCTGGTAGATGCCAAAGCCTGCAGAGGGGTTCCTGGGAAAACTGGCAGAAGACAGCTAAAGGTAAGAATCCTTACCACAGTTTGCTCTCCCAAATCTCTGCCTAAAATACCAGATAAAGAGAAAAAAAAAAAAAGCCTTTTGCACCCTCTCTGGGGACGCCTCTTGAGACCATGGGTTGTCACAAGATAATTGAAGATATTGCCTGACAGGAATTTCTGTACACTTTCTTCCCTAAATTAAATGTACCCAGAGGGAAAGAAAAATATTCCAAAGAGAAAACTGTAATTCTTTTGGTTTCCTTCTTAGTTGGAAATCTTCTCCCTCATGTAAAGAAGGAAATTAAGAACCATGTAGTTGCATGAGCATTCAGCCCCTTGGTATCACTTAGGCTACAACCCAGTTCTTCCTGTTTCTGAACAGGTGAGCATGATTATTTAAGAGGATAGGTGGACTTTGTTTTTAGAGCTGCATTTCTGGTCTTGCAAAGATTTGTAGGATAAAGAGCATGTGTGCGTGCTAAGTCTTCGGTCACGTCCGACTCTTTGCAACCCCATGGACTGTAGCCCACCAGGCTCCTCTGTTCATGGGATTCTCCAGGCAAGAAAACTGGAGTGGGTTGCCATGTCTGCCTCCACAGGATCTTCCCGATCCAGGGATGGAACCTGTGTCTCTTTCGTCTCCTGCTTTGGCAGGCAGATTCTTTACCACTAGCTCCACCTGGGAAGCCCATAGGATAAAAAGAATTGCTTCTAATTCTTTGGAGAAACTTACTTAGAAACAGGAAGCAAAGGGTAGGACAAGCTCTGAGCAGAAAGGCACAAACAACAGAATCCTTTATTACTTGTCATTGGGAGTAAACTTTTAAAACCCACTTTTGTAAACCGTATAATATACAAATTAGATCTTCAGTTTTGTAAAGAGGAACATTAAGAACTCTGGAGTCTGATAGATCTGTCCTTGTGCACATTATTTTACCTGTAAGCCTCATTTTTCTGATCTGTAAAATGGAAATAATTGCACCTTTTTATTGGGTGATGATGATAAATGAGGTAATGCATTTTAAATTAGTTCTCTGACAAAACTGTGAGCCTTGTTTCTGAGAGGCAAATACCAACCTGATAGGGATGAACTACAGAAAATCTCAATGAAACTATGTTAAGCCTGCAAAATGTATATTCCAAAACATATGGTTATCATCCTCATGAAAATTCTGGGTTTCTTCCAGCAACATAAATTTCATTTGGTGGTACCACTTTCACCCAGTGATATGAGCTTGAAACCCAGGACTCATGCTTGGAGGCTTAGCTCCCTCCTCCCCATCTCCACCTCCTGTCATCTACTCATCTGTGTAGTCTTGTCTCCAATATTAGTCCAAATATTAGTCACTTTTTCTCTCCACCTTCCAACCCTTACTTTAGACCAGGGATTGGCAAACTTTTTCTGAAAAGGCTCAGATACACAATATTTTTTGCTTTGCCAGCCTTATAGTCTCTATCACAGCTACTCAACCCTGGCAACCGTGGACAATTATGTAAAAGGATGGGTATGGTTGTGTTCCAAAAAATTTTATTTACCCAAACAGGTGGAGGGCCAGATTTCCCCCGCAGAATGTGATTAGCTGACTCTTGATATGATCTCTTAGAGATCAGGACTGTGGCCCCCAGGCCTTCCTGTAGGCCTGATCTAATCTTCTGTCTCCCAACTGGAAACCTTTCAATGGCTTCCCATTTATTTTTGCAAAAGGTGGTCTTGGACCACCACATTAAAACATTGAGCTACTTTTAAAAATACACAGTTCCAGGCTCTTCTCTGGAGCCACTGAAAACAGCATCTCTGGGGATGAGCTGGGGGCCTGGATATCAGTGAGCCTCCCATGGAATTTGAATCCGGCAGTTCTCAAAGTGGTGTCCGTGGATCCCTGAGGGCTCACCATTGGCTTTGGAGAGGTTTATGACTCAGGAAAGAATAATGGAGTGTGTTGCGGGTGGGAGGAAAGCCTCTCAGAGAAAGTGACAGCTGAGCAGAGGCCCGAAGGAGGAAGCCACCCTGGGCATACCTCTGGGGTAAGCGTTTCAGGCAGACAAGTTAAAACACACACAAGTTGGTGTGTCTGGTGAGGCAGGCAGTGTGGTTAGTGTGGAGGGAAGGAGCAGTGAAAGTAGAGGAAATAAGGCCAGAGAAGGGACCAGGGCAGGCGGAGTAGAAACTTAGCTTTGTTGGTGTTGCTTTTTGGGCTTCGTTGGTAGCTCCACTGGTAAAGAATCTGCGTGCAATGCAGGAGACTCCCATTTGATTCCTGGGTCTGGAAGGGATAGGCTACCCATTTCAGTATTTTTGTTGCTGCTCAGTTGCTAAGTTCTGTCTGACTCTTTGCCCTAACTTAGCTTTCAGTTCAGTTCAGTCACTCAGTCGTGTCCGACTCTTTGCGACCCCATGAATCGCAGCACACCAGGCCTCCCTGTCCATCACCAACTCCCGGAGTTCACTCAAACTCATGCCCATCGAGTTGGTGATGCCATCCAGCCATCTCATCCTCTGTTGTCCCCTTCTCCTCCTGCCTCCAATCCCTCCCAGCATCAGGGTCTTTTCCAGTGAGTCAACTCTTCGCATGAGGTGGCCGAAGTATTGGAGCGTCAGCTTTAACTTAGCTTTAACTCAGAACAAAATGGAAGCCATTGGAGACTTTGAGAGGTCAAATTATGCGAGCTATTTGATGAATTTAGCCATCTTTCCCTCCGACCTCACACGCTTCTTTCTTTCCTTCATTGATCTCTGAGCCCTTCTCTCTCTCCCCTCTGTGGGCTGCAAGTGCCTTGAGAACCCAGGCTCTGTCTTACTTGCCTTCATCCTCAGCACCTGGCAATGCCCAGGGGCCCGAGGAAACTCAACAAACACCAACGCAGGTAAAAATGCCTTTGTGTTCCTCTGTGGCTAGGTTCTGATTTTGGTTTGGTAAGAAGTTCTTGAGAAAAAAACTGCACTCTTTTTCAAAAGAAGTATCAAAAAAAAAGAATTTCTTTTCCTATGACTTGCTTAACAAATGACCTATTATCTTTCTCCAAAAAATCCCGTCATCAGAAACACTTCACCAGAAAACCAGCAATCAACATGCCTTTCCTTTGTGATCACAGATACATTTGAATTAAAAGTGAGTATTTTCCGGAAGCAATTCCGTGGCATTCAAGAAGCAAACCCCGCGCTTCTGAATCGGGTCATCTGGGAGTTTCACAATTCTTATTTCCGCTTTTCTCAGAACGTAGCTGACCTCCCGTGTCGGTGTGACTCCTCCAGCTCCCTGTGAGGATTTTTCCAGGCAGTGTTTTCCTCAGCACCATCCGAGGATGGAACGAGGCACTGTTTTCCCTCCCCACAGGAGCGCCTTCCAGGCCTGACATCCCAGCCTTGCAGGCTCGGCTTCCACTCTCTGCTCTGGCTCCAGCTCCTCTTCCTTCCCGACTTGACAGCCAGTTGCCACAGGATTGGAAACCTAGGAGCCCAAACACACCTGCCTGTGCAAGCCAGTGGGAGCCCGGTTCTCTACCCTTGTACTTCCAAAAATGACCCAAGGGAAGAAAAAGTGCCCACATTCCTTTCCAAAGCTTGAAGCATCATAAACTCGAACGGAGGAGATTTTAGAAAGAGGAATGTCACTACTCAAAGAAATCATAGTACTTATTTTATTTTTTTTAAGAATTAAAATAATTTTTAATTGGAGAAAGGATAATTGCTTTACAATGTGCTAGTTTCTGCTGTGGGACAACGTGAATTAGCTCTAAGCATACATAGGTCCCTTCCCTCTTGAACCTTCCTCCCACTCCCCCTCACAGTATTTTATTTAGCATATATTTGTGTGTATGCATGCATATGTGTGGTTCACACAGTGCTTTTGTTCCCACCAGGAGCTGTCTGTTCTTTTTATCTGTATTTATAAGAAAAGGTCTAATAGCTCCTCTTGTTCTAAGAAGTCATTTCCCTTTGGGACAGCAGCTTTCAGAAGAGCTGACTAAGCTTCCTCAGTGCAGGAGGATCTGTGATGCCTTCCCTCTACACTGGAAGCTGCAGTGTGTTATGAGCTCCAGGGGGCAGGGGCTGTCGCCCTTTTCGGTCTACGTGTTTGGTCCAGGGCTTGTTATGTGGAAGGGATGCTCCATTAATATTTGTAAATGGAGGCTTGTGAGATGTTACATAATTTTAAAAGGTTAACCTATTTAATTCCTAATATTTCCTTCTACCCCATAACCTGTATTCCACCCACCCCCAGACAGGCAGCCGTGGAGAGTCCTTCATTGTCTCGGGTAAGGTAAGATTGGAAAGATAAGATTTTTGAGGGAACTTTTGGCAGAAACGATTGATTTGGACAAGTTCCTTATGAATTAGATTTCCTGAATTAGAGGAGAGAAAGTAGGGAAGAAAGGAAGGGCAGGGAAGGATAAGCTCCCTGCCTTCTCTCTACCGGCATTTCTGTAAGTCACATCCCAGGTTGAGAGCTGATAGCACAAACTCCAGGTATGTTTGAGGAACCTGAGAGAGATGAGACTAGATATCTGGCCTAAGGCTGAGCCCAGGAGGAGTTGGATATCAAGGTCCCAGAGCAGATCTGGCTGTGATGGCCTCACCTGGGAACTGAAGGATGTTCTCCACGAGCGGAAGGCAGGGTTGAATGGGGACCACCTGCCTGTGTGGGCCCAGCCATAGAACACTCCTGGAACTGTGGGGGACAGCCAAATAGCTGGCAGCCACCGACCTGTTGTCTCTCTAATGGCTGAGAGCAGAACAGAATCTGGCAGAAAGCAGGCATTTAATAAATACCCATTGAACTCATGTGTAGAGGTGCTCGGTTTTCTACATTTTGTAGAAATTTTCAGTTTTCTACACTTTGTATACAGTTTAACCCACTTTGGGGGCTTCCCCGGTGCCTCAGATGGTCAAGAATCTGCCTGCAGTATGGGAGATCTGTGTGTGATCCCTGGGTCTGGACGATCCCCTGGAGGAGGAAATAGCAACCCACTCCAGTAAGCTTGCCTGGAGAATCCCATGGACAGAGGAGCCTGATGAGTTACAGTCCATGGGTTCACAAAGAGTGGGGCACAACTGAAGCGACTAGTTCAGTTCAGGTGCTCACTTGTGTCTGACTCTTTGTGACCCCATGGACTGTAGCACACCAGACTTTCCTGGCCATCACCAACTCCCAGAGCTTGCTCAAACTTATGGCTGTCAAGTCGGTGATGCCATCCAACCATCTCATCCTCTGTCGTCCCCTTCTCCTCTTGTCTTCCATCTTTCCAGCATCAGAGTTTTCTAATGAGTCAGTTCTTCACATCAGGTGGCCAAAGTATTGGAGCTTCAGCATCAGTCCTTCCAATTCAGGACTGATTTCCTTTAGGATGGACTGGTTGGGTCTCCTTGCAGTCCAAGGGACTCTCAAGAGTCCTCCAATACCACAGTTCAAAAGCATCATTTCTTTGGCACTCAGCTTTCTTTACAGTCCAACTCTCACATCCATACATGACTCCTGGAAAAACCATAGCTTTACTAACACTTTTACTCTTCACTAACCCACTTTGTGTGTTACTGATCTATAAAGTGGAGACATTCTAACACCTGTTCTAGAGACGGAAGAAATAACTCATCCATTGGTTAACACCCAAGCACCCTCCAAGGCATAGTAGGAACTGATATAAGACATGCTCCCAGAACCCAGTATTTACTGGTTGGGAGGACAAGGCTCGGGGATTAAAAGGAGAAAGTAAGAAAACTAAAAGTGTAAGAGCCAAAGGAGGCTGATCATTATTGTCAGAGGACTAGAGTGGAGGGAGAGATTATGGAGAAGGGGAATACTGAAACATAAGTAGTATTGAAGTGAGAGAGGAAATTTCCTGGTGGTCCAGTGGTTAGGATTCTGAGCTTTCACTGCCGAGGGGCTGGGCTCCATTGCTGGTCAGGGAACTAAGAGCCCGCAAACCCTGTGGCATGACCAAAAAAGAATAGAAGTGAGAGAAAGAGGGAGAGATTATTGAGAGGAGGAGGGGAGGTGTGATTCAGGAGTCTGGGTTTAACACGAAAGCGAGAACGGTTACCTAATTTGCAGGGCCCAGTGCAAAATGAAAATTCGGATTCCTTTGTTCAAAAATGTAGGTTTCAAGACAGTAGAGTGGAGCACTGAACCAAGCGTACCCCCTCCTGAGTGCTTGGGGTCCTGTGCGACTGCCCAGCTGGCACCCCCATGAAGACCCTTACACCTCCCCCACCCCCGCCTCACCCTGTGAGGTGTTGAGAACACATGGAGAGATTGTGGGCAGGAAAGACTAGCTGTCTGCTGCCTCTTGGATAAGCAGGGTCAGGAAGTGGCCAAGAGATACCTATTAGGAAATCAATGGACTTGGCAAGCACAGAGCAGGTTGGTGGTTGTAGAAATGGGAAGAGAGGGGAGCTTGTGTGACGTGATAGGATGTAGTAACTTCCATGGGCCGAGTTGGGGAAGAGCCCAGTCCCTCTTTGGTGACATCACAGCTTGAGCCTGGGTCTTGGAAAAAGCTGGAATCATCGAGAGAAAGAGGAAGTGTGGCAAAGGGAGCTGGCTTTGGGAAACCAGTGCGCAGGGAGCAGTTTTAGTCACGCTGATTATGAGATAAGGGAGGGCCTCCAGGGAGAAATGGCCCCATGTTCCACTGGCAGCTGAAGATGAGACAATAAAGTCCAGGAAGATTTGAAACGCAGATCTGAAAGAAACGTGTTGTGTAACTGTTGAGATTGTGAGGCCGGATGCCATTTCTCAGAAATTGAGTGGATAGACAATCAGGGTGCTAAAAAACAGATGAGTGCTTTAAAATAATATTATCTGCCACCACTTAAAGGAATTGGGCAATTAGCCACAATGGGGGTTCCAGCAGCCTAGTGGAAGGTTTTACCAATTGCTATTTCCACAGGGTGGTTGTGCAGAATAATAGAATCTGTTTTGATCTTTCAGGGCTCTGACGTGGTAAAAAAAAAAAAAAAAAGAAAGAAAGAAAGAAAAGCAGAAATACTGGTAAGAGCTTATGAGCATTAATTGTCAAAGGGCCCTTGTGCAGGTCCCCTCCACCCCCACCCCCCACCTTTTCCTCACTTTTTAATGATCCATTTATTTTTCAGGCAATTCTTTCAGGAATTTGAAAGTTTAAGCAGGGGTTACAAGAAGAACTAACAGGAAATGTCTCATCTTTCCAAGTTTATTGTTGAGAGTGGCCAGATGTCATTTGTTTGTGAGTGGGAAATGAGAAGTTAGATCACAGAACCTGAAATTTAAAACTTCGTGTTAAAAAAAAGAAAAGAAAAGAAAAGGGAGTGGAGAGGAGAAACACACACAGGGAAGCCACTTTGCCTCCTGTGTCTTATGTTAACAGTGTAAGGGAGCAGTGTTCCTAGCAAGACGCTAATATGAGAACATGTTTTACTGTCTGCAGGCATCGCTGTCTTCAAGGTCTATGTGCGAACAGCTGGTGTCCGCCTGGCTGGCCGGGGTGTTTGGGAGCTCTCTGTGGATCTGCTGTAAATATAAACCCCATGAAGGGCCAGGAATGGAGGCCAGCCTTCTTACTGGTCATCATGCCCCAGTATAAAGACTGAGAAAGCAATTTACAAAGAGTCCTTAGTATTTAGCGCTTACAGAAGCAATTATATTAAATTAAAAAAAATTTTATATTTTCAACCTCTGTGGTTTAAACTCTGGGTCAAATACTTCCAGACTGTTCAGGCTAGCTGGCTCAGATCTGGCCCCCTCGTCTCTAACTGCTCACTGACAGTCCCGGAAATACCCTCTTCCTTGTCCCTCCTTGCTGTTGCTCCAGTGGGTTTTGGCAGGCTCCCTCTCGGCCAGGTGTTTTCCCCAGCAGTTGCCATGGCAGCAAGCTACAACAGAGGTTCTGAGGGGCTTGGAACTGACAGGCCGGAGGTGGGGTCTGAGTTCCTGTCTCCAGCCCACGATTTGCTGATCCATCTGTCTTCCTCAGACAGAGAGCACAGAGTCCAGGATTGCACTTCCTTAGAAGATGACAGGCTCCAGACCAGACATACAGACGTGAACTTGGACTTGGTTACTGGATCGCTGGGCCAAACATGGGACACTTGGCTGGATGAGAAGATACAGAGCACGGGGATCCAATAGCAGAGCGGAGCTCAGAACTCCTTGGCCAATTTTGCAAAAGAAAAGGAAAAGAAAAGCCCCCACCTAACCTGCCAGGCTTTCAAGGGCAACGGAAAAGATTCCCTTCAACCCCATCCCTCTCTTCCACTCAAAGGTATTTAGCAGGTTTTTCTTCCTTGGGCTCTGCCTAAGATCCTCAAATTCCCATTTCAGTCTCTTCTTTGATCTGTGCAAATACTGAACAGAAGAAGTCAGCCCATTGGCCAAGCTCGTCTGCCCCACATGGTTACCTTAGCATTGACTGTCACAGGGCCCAAGGGAAACACAAGTGGTAAGTTCACATAATACAATCACACACACATGTAATACACATGTGAAAATGAAAGTGTTAGTCGCTCAGTCGTGTCCAACTCTTTGTGACTGCATGGACTGTAGCCTGCCAGGCTTCTCTGTCCATGGAATTCTCCAGGAAACAATACTGGAGTGTCTAGCCATTCCCTTCTCCAGGGGATCTTCCCAACCCAGGGATCAAGCCTGGGTCTCCTGAATCGCAGGCAGATTCTTTACCATCTGAGCCACCAGGGAAGCCCATAATATACATATATGTATTCTATATGTAAGTGTGTGTGTGTGTGATTGTATAATAAAATCTACTAGTTTAACCTTTTTTCAGTGAACAATTCAGTGGTGTTAAGCACATTCACAATGTGCAACCATCACCACTACCCATTTCCAGAGCTTTTTCATCATCCCAAACAGAGAAACCCTGTACCCATTAAATAATAATTATCTATTTCTCACTCCCCCAGTCCCTAGAAACTCTAATCTGTTTTCTGTCTCCATGAACTTGGCTCCTCTGTGCTGCTGTGCTGTGCTTAGCCGCTCAGTCGTGTCTGACTCTTTGCGACCCTGTGGACTGTAGCCCGCCAGGTGCCTCTGTCCATGGGATTCTCTAGGCAAGAATACTGGAGTGGGTTGTCATGCCCTCCTCCAGGGGATCTTCCCAACCCAGGGATCAAACCCAGGTCTCCCACATTGCAGGTGGATTCTTTCCCACCTGAGCCACAAGGGAAGCCCAAGCACATTGGTGTAGGTAGCCTATCCCTTCTCCAGGGGGACTTCCCATCCCAGGAATCAAACTGGTATCGCCTGCATTGCAGGCAGATTCTTTACCAGCTGAGCTACCGAGGAAGCACTTGCCTGTTGTAGGTACCAACACATAAGCCTTTAGAAATAACTTTGTTGTTTCTGTGAAAATAAATGTATTTTTTATACAGGCCTCAGGAACCTAGAAACATGCAAAGGAAAATCACTTCATAACGTACCATTGTCAACATTTGATGAACACCTTCCCCAACATCTTTGTGTGTGTATAGACTTAGAGAACCACAGGAAGAAAAAGGCAGAGTCAGATAGATAAGCTTGACAAATATGAGATTATTTAACACATGGATGTTTTAAGTTAAACATTCAATTTTTCTTGAATTTAACAGAAAAAAAAAGTAATCAAAGGTATTGCCAGACTTTAGATAAGTGATTCTTCACCACAAAAATACTAGCTCTGAAAAATTTCCTCTTCGTTAGTGAAACCAATGATGATGTTGGATCTCTTATGATTTTTTTTTTTTTAAAAAGATTTATTTATTTTGGAGCTCCCCTGGTGGCTCATTGGTAAAGAATCTGCCTGCCAATGCAGGGGGCATGGGTTCAATCCCTGGTCCCAGAAGATCCTAGAAGCCGAGGAGCAACTAAGCCTGTGGACCACAGCTACTGAGCTTGGGCTCTTGAGTCCAAGCACCACAACTAGAGAGTAGCCCTCACTCGCTGCAACTAAAGAAAAGCCCACGCAGCAATGAAGACCCAGTTTAGTCAATAAATAAATAAATACATTTAAAAATTATTTTTTTAAAAAGATTTATTTATTTATTTATTTTTGGCCATGCCATGTGGCTTGTGGGATTTTATTTCCCTGACCAGGAATCGAACCCAGGCCCCCTGCAGTGGAATCGTGGATTTCTAACTGCTGGACTGCCTGGGGATTCTCTCCTCTTTTATAAAGTCACTTGTCATTAGTTTTAGGGCCTACCTTAATCCAGGATGAACTCATCTCAAGATCCTTAAATTAATTAGATCTGAAACAACTTTTCCCAAATAAGGTCACATTCACAGGTTCCGTGTCTTTTTCATTTTTGGAAGTGGTGGTGGGGGGACATTCAGCCCACGGTAAGCAATAACACGGTAAACGACAATGTCCATTGATGATAGTGGACAGAAAGGCTGTTGATTGAGTTAAACTTCTTGGGCTTTTGAAGGCACCACCCTGTTAGAGATGGGTTCCACCTCCCAGAGTCATGACCACACCAGAAACTATAAATGTCTCTACCTTTTCCTCTTATATGTCATTTCTCTCTGGGGGGCTAGAAATGCACATCCTCACTTAGATGCTGACTAGGGGGAAAAAATAAAAACAACAAAGCTCAAGTTCCAGGAGTGTATGTCACAAGTCTATATATAATGCTCTCCTGATCACACAATAGGAACAAAGAGTTTTGTTTACTGTTTTGAACTGTCCCCAAGTTGATTGGACATATATGGAGTTGGAATATCTGAAAAAATATTTTTGGAAAGTCAACTGAAGTCTGTCTAGAAGGTACATGGAAACCTGTATCCCTTTGTCAGAGTTTGTGCCTCTCGATAGGGATGTGGTGGCCTGAGGCCTGAGGTCTCCAGGTCTCCGGGAAGGTGATGCCAGTGGGTAGATTCTGGTTTTACTTTGTCCAAGAAACCCTTGCCCACTGACCCTCTGCCATACTAATCCCTAAAATTCTCCTCTTCTTTTCTTTCTAGTCCATTTCCTACCAAATTTAAAATGGATCCTTTTTTGGTACCAAAGAGTTTCTCTTGGACAAAGTCTTTTTCATCATCTTGTCTGACGCAGAGACCATCCCCTCCTTGAATCCTTGTCTACTCACCCCAGGCCTCAAAATTCAAGCCTTCCTCCAAAATCCCAGAGGCTTTACTGATATACTGCCCACCAGCACTTGGCACACAACTCATCGCTGATGCTGAAAGAAGGATGATGCAACATCTTGTCTCCCTGCCTTCCATCTGGATGTGAGCACAGCTGGGTGTGCGGTCAGTGCCGTTTGAATGACACCTGAAGTTCCCAGGTATTTCTGGAACCCCCCCCCCCCACCACCCCCACCAAGACCAGCAGGGAAATACTCAGAATTCAACTGCTTTATAAATTTAATTCATTTTAGAGTAGTTGTTTCCCACTGATTTTTAGTTATCCTCAAAACTAGTTGTGGAAATCCCTAGCTTTGCTTTTTTTAATTTTATTTTTTTTAAGAATTGTGGTAACCAAATTTGTGTAACACTCTACAGTTTGCCAAGTATATATAGTATGCTGCTGCTGCTGCTAAGTCACTTCAGTGGTGTCCGACTCTGTGTGACCCCATAGACGGCAGCCCACCAGGCTCCTCCGTCCCTGGGATTCTCCAGGCAAGAACACTGAAGTGGGTTGCCATTTCCTCCTCCAATTCATGAAAGTGAAAAGTGAAAGTGAAGTCGCTCAGTCGTGTCCGATTCCTAGTGACCCCATGGACCGCAGCCTACCAGGCTCCTCCATCCATGGGATTTTCCAGGCAAGAGTACTAGCGTGGGGTGCCATTGCCTTCTCCGATATATAGTATAGTTGTGTATAATTTGATTTTTTTTTTTTAAAACATCTATTTATTTATTCATTTGGCTGCTGTCTTAGTTGTGGCATGTAGGATCTTTAGTTACAGACTGAAAATTCTTAGTGGCAGCATGTGGGATCTAGTTCCCTGAAAAGGGATCAAGCCCAGGCCCCTTGCGTTGGGAGCTCGGAGTCTTAGCCACTGGACCACCAGGGGAGTTCCAGCTTTGCCCTTTCTAAATAGCCCACTGTGAGTTTTATTATTATATTTGTACTCCCTTCCTGTTTCAGAATGTGAAGCTTCACATTCTGGGATTTGATACCTCTTTATCTGTGACTGACGCTACAGTCAGAGAATCAGTGTGATAGGGACTACTAGTTGTGCATTGCTTCTTCTCAGCTCCTTTCTGTTAGGAAATGAAACATAATTCTCTAACATCCCATGTGCTTGGAGTACCCACCACCCAGCCTTAGTCATCACTGAGTGTACGACCCTTCCCCAGTGGTCCCTACCAATAGCTCACACTGAACCAACCTGAGTCAGTCACGGTTCACCTGCTTTTACATGGAATTTTAAGAAATTGAGATATAATTGACATATAACTATATTGGTTTCAGTTGTACTACATGATTCAACATATGTATATGTTGTGAAAACGATAACCACCATAAGTCTAGTTAACATCCATCACTATACATAGTTACAAACATTTTTCTCCTTATGATGAGAATTTTTAAGATTTATTCTCCTAGTAACTTACAAATATAATAATGTTAACCATAGTCATCACATTGTTTATTATAGCCTCATGACTTACTTGTCTTATAATTGGAAGTTTGCACTTTGTGACCACCCTCATCCATTTCTCCCATGCCCCCTACCTGCTGCCTCTGGCAACAACAGATCTGCTCCTATATCTATGATTTCTACATGTATGAGGTTTTTGGTATTTGGTTTGGGGATTTTTTTAGCTTTAACATGTAAGAGACTATATGGATTTTGTCTTTTTCTGTCTGACTTATTTCACTTAGCATAATGCCCTCAAGATCCATTCATTTTGTCAAGTGGCAAGTGGCATTCAAATGGCAAGATTTCCTTCTTTTTGTGGATGGACTATATATATATGCTGAAACTCCAGTACTTTGGCCGCCTGATGTGAAGAGCTGACTCATTGGAAAAGACCCTGATGCTGGGAAAGATTGAAGGTGGGAGGAGAAGGGGATGACAGAGGATGAGATGGTTGGATGGCATCACCGACTCAGTGGACATGGGTTTGGGTGGACTCTGGGAGTTGGTGATGAACAGGGAGGCCTGGTGTGCTATGGTTCATGGGGTCTCAAAGAGTTGGACATGACTGAGCAACTGAACCGAACTGAACCTATTCAGGTCCTCTGCCCATTTTGAAAACTGGATTGTTTGTTCTTTTTGCTACTAAGGGGTATGTGTTCATCATATATTTTAGATATTAACCACTTATCAGATACATGATTTGTAAATAGTTTCTCCCATCAATAGGTTGCCTTTTCATTTTGTTGATAGTTTCCTTTGGTGTGCAGAAGCTTTTCAGTTTAATATAGTCCCAATTGTTTATATTTGCCTTTGCTTTTGGTGTCAAAAAATCATCACCAAGATTGATGTCAAGGAGCTTATCATGTATGTTGCTTTTTCCATGAATTTAATTCTCTCAACACAACAATGCGGTGAGTTTTATTATTGACTCCATTTTAAAATGAGAACACTGGGATCCTGCAAGTTTTAATCTCCTGGCCGAGGTCACAGAGTTGGACCCAGATACCTGGCCTAGGAGTCTGAGTATCTGGCCACATTTGGCACTCTTGGTTGGCCTAGACTACAATGTCAGTCTGCTGTGTCATGAGCCCAACCCGCTAAGGCAAGGGAGCACCAGCTATAAGGTCACATTTTGCCTCCAGAAGAGCTAGCAGACACCTCAGCAACATTCAGCTGGGACGTGATGTGGAATGTAAAATACAAGACACCTCAGTTAGTACAACCAGAATCCCATGGGTTAGGACGCAGGCAGTGTTTTTATCCTTACTTCACTCATGAGGAAACTGTAGATTTGGGTGACTTAATTTGCCTGAGGTCAACCAGGGATTAGGTGATAGACACAAGATTTGAACCTGGTTCTTCTAACCCTGGTGGGCTTCCCTGGTGGCTCAGTGGTAAAGAATCTGCCTGCCAATGCAAGAGACGCAGGTTTGATCCCTGGGTTGGGAAGATCCCCTGAAGAAGGAAATGGCACCCAACTCCAGTATTCTTGCCTGGGAAATTCCATGGACAGACGAGCATGGCAGGCTACATACAGTCCATGCGGTCATAGAGAGTTGGACGTGACTGAGCGACTAAACAACAGGAACACACTTTCCCATAGATGCTGCGGCAGAGCCTACGTGGTCTGCTTTGATCACGTGGATGAAACTCACTTCTCCCAAAACATCTTTTGCTGTCCTCTTGTCTGAAATCCCAACCTGCACCATACTCCAACCCTGCAGGAGGTCTTTAACCAGACAAGGCTCGCTTTTTATTCCCAGCACCTGGCTGAAAGAATGAGTGGGTTTGTTTTGGGTAAGGAGTTTTTTTCCCAGAAAAGTCCCAGTTAACATGCAAATGTGTGGCCTGGCAGAGACACCTGGAATTTAATGGTTTCCTCCCAGAGAACAAGGATTTGAAGGATGACTTGATAGGACTGAAGTATAAAGGTAGGGGAAGCCCTCAAGTTTAGGGAAATGCCCAGGGAAGAGAGATGCACCCTGGGGAATTCAGGTGCAGGTCGGGAGTCATGGACATTGTGAAAGAAGGAAGAGGAAGTGGTCTAGTCCCAGGGGTGGAATAGGCTCCACCCTCTTCAATGTCAAACCTAGACAGCATATTAAAAAGCAAAGATATCACTTTGCTGACAAAGGTCTGTATAGTCAAAGCTATGGTTTTTCCACTTGTCATGTATGGATGTTAAGAGTTGTTCCATAAAAAAAGCTGAGCACCAAAGAATTGATACTTTCAAAGTGTGGTACTAGAGAAGACTCTTGAGAGTCCCTTGGATAGAAAGGAGATCAAACCTGTCAATCCTAATGGAGATCAACCCTGAATATTCATTGGAAGAAATGATGCTGAAGCTGAAGTGCCAATACTTCAGCCAGCTGATTCAAAGAGCCGACTTATTGGAAAAGACTCTGATGCTGGGAGAGGTTGAAGGCAAAAGGAGAAGGGGACAACAGAGGATGAGATGGTTGGATGGCATCAATAACTCAATGGACATGAGTTTGAGGAGACTCCAGGAGATAGTGAAGGACAGGGAAGCCTGGCATGCTGCAGTCCATGGGGTCACAAAGAGTCAGACAACTAAACCCTTCAATATCACCTGGGCAATGTCATTCTGGCCGGTCCTCAAGACACAGAGTCTGATCACCTCCGTAGACAAGGGGTGAGGCTCAGTGGCAGTTCTTCCCAGTTACAGAAAAAGCTAAAAGGTTCAGGTTTCCCCAAGAGGGTCGTAGGAACAAGCTCAGTTACAAGCCCACTATTCAATCAGAATCTCTTTTGCGTTCATAGAATGGCTGATCATGAAAAGAGGGGTAACATCACACAATCTATTTCTTACCCCCTCCTCAAGCTCATGAAGCGGCTCTGCCCACGCTGTCCGCAGGGAAATTTTCTCCCCCACACACCTCTACTCATGGTCTGAGGCTTCTTCTTTCTGTTGAAACATACTGGATGTCTTTCACTGTCGATTCACATAGATCTACTGTCATCTTTCAAAAATAGTTTCACTGTATTTCATCACACGCCATACCAGACATACCACAGTACCCTAAATCAGTCTCCCACTCATAGACACAGCTGCCTCCAACTTTTTTTGCTGTTGCCGGCAGTGCTACGATGAACATTTCTGCACATGGAACGGCCTTGTTTGTAAAAGAGATTCCATGAACCACTGTGCGTGCTCTTACCATGGCTTTTACTTACTCCTGGAAGCCCAGCTTGGAGCTGTCCTCCAAGCCATTCCAGGCAGCAGATGAATCATTTTGATAGGGTTCCTGAGCCAACATTAGTGAAAATCTGGACCCCACAGAGTAGGCCGCCTGGCCAGCCTCTTGCCGGTCCTTCTGGGGAATGGAGGCACCCCTGAATCATTTTCTGTAATGCCAAAGGAAATCCCCAGATAAGACCGGCACCCTCATGCCTCACAGAAGGCGCTCCCCGACTCCCACGGAGATAAACAGATGAGTGCTTTCTTAATCAGAATTCACGGTTTTCCACGGCCCTCGAGAGCTGCCAAAAAATCTCTCTGGGCTCATTGCTGCTGCTACTGCAGCCAGATTCTGCACTTCCTAGAAAATCATCATCCCATTTACTGTTTATTCTTGGGGTGGATTATTAGTTCCCAAAAACTAGTGTAGTGATAAAGGTAGTTTTTCAGTAAATCTCATGGGACTCCTACATGATGGGGAAAAGATGTTCTTCATTTTATGTTTTCTATTTTGTTTTTAAGGTGCGGGAGACTAGGAAACCATAGTTCCATTTTTAGATAGTGATAAAAGCCAGCGATAGACAATTCTAGAGAATCCCATGCTGCTTTACAATCATTAGCATTAATTTGCTAAAAAGGCAGGATAGTGGCTGGGTAGACAGAGAGGAGGAGAGCCATTTGGTCATTATACATTGAAGTGTACACATCTCTCATAGTTGTCATTTGCAGTCTTAATTTTTGCCACTTCTGTGAATCTGTGGTACCATTAGTTCCCTACTATTTTTAATGACTATTTAAAACATAGTTTCATCCTGATTAGTCTCTTAAATAATAGGTTTGGCATGCTGGTTGTATTTTTCCTAAAGAATATTAAAATTAAAAATATTAAATATCAACTAAAATGTTATCAAGTCCTGAACAGCGGCATACTTCGATCAACACTGAACTGGAGTGGGTTCCAGATGTCAGCATCTTCCTTTCTTTTCTTTTTTACTGTGTTGGGTCTTCGTTGCTGGGCTCAGGCTTTCTCTGGCTGCTGTGAGGAGGGGCTACTCTTCCTTGCAACGCGTGGGCTTCTCAGCGCGGTGGCTTCTCTTGGTGTGGAGCACAGGCTCTAGGTCTCAGGATTCAGTAGTTGCAGCACACGGGCTCAGTATCTGTGATCCATGGGCTTGGTTGCTCCATGGCACAGCGGGCTTTTCCCAGACCAGGGATCGAACCTGCGTCCTCTGCATTGTCAGGTGGATTCCTAACCACTGGACTGCCAGGGAAGTCTGCCAGTGTCTTCTAAGGTTAGCAAAGGCTTGGGAACTCTTTGGCGGTCCAGTGATCAGGACTCGGCGCGTTCTTTGCTGGGCTCTGGGTTTGATCCCTGGTTGGGGAACCAAGATTCCACAAGCCTCATGGCATGGCTGAAATACATGCATAAATAAATAAATAAAAATAAGTTTTTAAATAAGATTTGTGGATGCTAAGTTGCTTCAGTCATGTCCAAGTCTTTATGATCCTACGGACTGTAGCCCAACAGGCTCCTTAGTCCATGGAATTCTCCAGGCAAGAATACTGGAGTGGATTGCCGTGCCCTCCTCCAGGGGATTTTCCTGACCCAGGGATTGAACCCAAGTCTCCTCCACTGCAGGTGGACTCTCCACCCACTGAGCCAGCTGGGAAGCCCAAGTAAGGTTTAATAAGGTTAAAATAAAGTTAAGTCAAGTAAGGCTGAATACTGTTTAGACCTCAAAGCATTGCAGTGTCTATTTGCATTTTTATATATTTTATGTACCATGGATCTAGACATTGAAGGCTGGGAAAGACAGAGAGACAACCTGCTTTTGAAAGGCAGGGTAGCTAATTGGAAAAGGCATGAGCTTTGGAGTCATGCCTACTTATAAATCTTGGTGACATTAGACAAGGTTCTTCATTTGTTAAAGTTGGCATATTAAGAGCCACTTTACAAAGTGGGGTAAAGTTGAAATGAGATAATAAACATAGATGCCCACTGCAGGGAAGGTGGCCGTACCCACTGGTGGGCAGTGTGACCTGCCAGGCAAGTGCATATGTGGTAATCCACCCAAGTACAGACACATCCAGCCAGTGGCAAGGTGGACATACCTGTCCCAGCAGGGCCTTCTCAAGGTTAAATGTAAAACCAGCAGCCTCTGAAAGAGATTTGAAGTCATGGGAGGAGTCCTGCTCCCAAGGCTTAAGATAAGAAAAGAAAATGGGACACAATCATAAACCCATCAGGAGGTGCTTGGGAGGCATCCTGCCTTCCAAAGCTTCTTTTGGATTACTGAAAAGCAGCAGGAGTCATTCTCCCTAATGCCCAGGGTTCTGAGCTCATGTGAGAACCCACAGACGAACTAGAAAATGGGGTGCTATCATTTGATATTACCGGGCATCTCTCCTGCAAAAGGGAAAGACAGAGTCCAGTGTGAAAATATTTAAATGGGAAAAAGCAGAAGAGCTTCACAGTAAAGGGTGTGGGCCCTAGACCTGATGCCTGGGTTTGAATTTTGCTTCCACCAGCTACTAGCACTAGAAGTGCAAGTGCAAATGCCCCAGGGCAGAAATGTGGCTGGGGGTCGGGGGAGAGCAAAGAAGTTGACATGGCTGGAGTGGAGTGGACCGACACAGCAGGAGAGTTGCAGGATCTTGAGCCCCGCACGTCCCCAAGAAGAGGCACTTACAGAGACTCGATGGGAAATGTGTCCCCCACCTGTGGCTGGAGCTGGGCGACACGCGTGAGGGTCGGTTGGAGTTACTGTAGAACCTTGAAATCCACTATAAGGGCCTTGACTAGTAGCCTGAGATGATAAGATACTGAAGATCTGCGAGCAGAGGAAGACATGATTTGACTTACTCTATTCTGCCGAGTTTATATTAGCCATATCACAGAGCTGGTCCCACCACTTCATGGAAAATAGATGGGGAAAAAGTTGAAGCAGTAACAGATTTTATTTTCTTGGGCTCCAAAGTCACTGTGGACGGTGACCGCAGCCATGAAATTAAAAGATGCTTGCTCCTTGGAAGAAAAGCCATGGCAAACCGAGATAGCGTATTAAAAAACAAAGACATCACTTTGCTGACAAAATTCCATATAGTCAAAGCTATGGTTTTTCCAGTAGTCAGGTACGGATGTTAGAGTTAAACCATAAAGAAGGCTGAGTGCTGAAGAATTAACGCTTTTGAACTGTGGTGCTGGAGAAGACTCTTGAGAGTCCGTTGGACAGCAAGGAGATCAAACCTGTCAATCCTAAAGGAAATCAACCCTAAATATTCATTGGAAGGACTGATGCTGAAGCTGAAGCTCCAATACTTTGGTCACCTGATGGGAAGAGCCAACTCATTGGAAAAGATCCTGATGCTGGGAAAGATTGTGGGCAGAAGACAAGGGTGACAGAGGATGAGATGGTTGGATGGCATCACCAACTCAATGAACATGAGTTTGAGCAAACTGTGGGAGATAGTGAAGGACGGGGAATCCTGGCGTGCTACAGTCCATGAGGTTGCAAAGAGTCAGACAGGACTTAGCGACTGAACAACAGTTAACAACAACAATATCACAGAGCCATGGTCTATTTCTCTAGGTCTAAAACAGAAGTCAGGGCATGGTGGTTCTAATACTATAATAGCAATAATTATGCAACTTTTTATTCCTAAAAGGAAAAGTATCATGGGTTTTCTAGTCCCAGTTAAGAGGGTTCACTGCAGAGTCTAGAATGTAGAGGAGAGCGGATGGCCTCAGAGCATTGAGACCTGACCTGAGTCCAACGTGGGATCTGGGGAGGAGCAAACAGAGTCCCTAAAGCACGCTGGGCACACAGTAGGTCCTCAGAGCTCTTTGCCAGGACTAGCCGGTTTCTGAGTGTTATTAAACGGGGGACTTCTTTCCTTGGCTTCAGGAAGTTGTCATGATAAACATTCTGGCTGGCAGCACCAGCAGACTGTGATAACTATATGAAATGGTGATTGTAGATTCATGAACACACTGATGGAGTGTGGCAGAATTTCAGACTCTCTTCACCCCACGTCAGTTTAAGTGCAATGATATCTATTGTCTCTTTGAGCAAGGGGGTGGAAGAAACAAACAAAACTCAAGAAATTCGGGGGGTGGTGGTGCCTCAGGCAGCCCCCTTGCCAGCCTCCGTTAGATTACGCTGCTCCGCGCTGGTCCTCTGTCGTCCTCAACAGCCTCGGCTTGGTGTGGGGTCTGCCCTCCCTGACCCCTGTGGGTGGGGTGGGACCGGGTGAGGGGATGCGAAGGTTCCACACCAGCTGAGCGACCACAGCCCTCACGGAAGATGCGCTCAGAGCGGGTGCTGAGAAAACAACTCTGCTTCCCGCAGAGACTTCAGAAGCCCACACCCTGTCTACCGCTGCACATTTTTGCAGCTGAAGGAGAAACTGTTGGAAATGGGAGTTTCCCTGATGTCACTGGGATGAGGCCGGTGTGTTATCGGAAGACCTCAGGCAGCTGGCTCAGGAAGGGCTGGGTGGGAAGTGAGGTAACGCTGCACAGAGGCTGCGGGCTCTTTGCGGAGGGAGGTCAGGTGGGGCCCCAGGGTTCCGAGTTGACCCAACTTTCACCTGTATTTCCGGCAATGGAAAGTTCTAGTCCTAAGACTAGAGCCTACGGGGAGTGGAGATTCAGAGAAAGGGATGAGCAGGGCAGGGAGAATTGTGTGAGGGTTTCTGAAATCTTCCTTTCTCCCCTCATCCCACCCTTCTCCGTCCCCAAAGAAGAAAACCTTTGTCTTATTTACTCATCTTGGTGCTTCCAATTCCCAGTTTTATTCAATACTGCTAGGGTAGCTATGTTATCATCCCAATGGGAGTCCTTTAAAGGTGCCTGGAACACTGAAAGGAACCAGAGCTCCTTGGAAAAAGAGTTGCTTTCTGATCAGGGGAAGAAATGTCCAAGATGAGTCTACATGATTGTGCCAGAAGCAGGGAAGCTGTCAACAGCTGGCCCCGGGGACTTCCCTGGTGGTGCAGTAGCTAAGACTCCATGCTACTAATGCAGGGGGCCTGGGTTCAATCCCTGGTCAGGGAACTAGATCCCACATGCTACAACTGAAGACCCCACTGTAGCATAACTAAGATTTGGCACAGCCAAATAAATTAAATGCATTTTTTTTTTTTTTAACCTGGCCCAGGAGCCAGTTGGAGAGTTCTACTTGCCAAAGATGGGAAATTTTTAGCATCAAAAAGAATAATGACTGCAATGTATTGAAAGATGGCAAAAATAGAAAACTCAAAGTTTATGATGATTTAAAAAACAAGCTCCTTATTGGTCACTATTAGAGGTTGTCTGGGTACCAATGAAAATTGATAAAAATAAGAATATCCCACCTTCCCTTCATGAACAGTATCTCATAGTAGCCAAAGATCTGGTAAGATAAAGTTCATCTTTACATCAAAATTCTCCGTAATAACAAGGAATAACAAAACTAGAAAAGCATGATTTTTGCTACCCCTGGTAAGATAATGGATTTAGAAATGATCATCAATGGATGCCAAAACTATCTAGTGAAAGGTTAACAGGGAATTTTAAAATAGGAAAGCTAAAACAACATGGTTCATATCTGAATTTGGGTTGTATTTGTCTTCAGAGAAGTAGGAATAGATAGTTAAAATAAGACATTTTGGAAATGATCTGGGAAATTTGAACTTTGGAACTGAGTATTAGAGCATATTAAGGGTTTATTGTTTATCTTGTTAAAGGTGATAGTGGCATTATGGTTATGTCTTTTATGTTTATTTTATTTTTTATCTTTTGGCCACACTGTACTGCTTGTGGGCTCTTATATTCCGACCGGAGACTGAACCCATGCCCACTGCATTGGAAACACATAGTCTTAACCATTGGACCACCAGGGAAGTTCAGGTTATGTCTTTTAAAATGTGCTTATCTGTTAAGGGCACATATGTAAGTTTTTGTGGGTAAAGTCATATGTCTTTTGGTTATTTTTAAAATGCTCAGAGCAAAAAAATAAATAAATAAAAAAAATAAAATAAAATGCTCAGAGCAAAAAAGTGTAGGGAATAGATGAAACCAGATTGATTAAAATGTTGATTATTGTTGAAATTCGATGATGAGGATGTAGGAATTCCTTATATTCTTCTCTCTGCTTCTTATAAGTAGAAAAGTTCTAGAATTTAATTTTAACTTAATGACCTTTTGCTAAATGTATAAATAATGTACAATACTATACTTAATTATACAGTTGAAATACATATTTTCTATAATAAAAATTATAATGATTTTTAACACTTCAGAAGCTATTTTTATTTTTAATGCCTGGGAAAGGTAACATGCGAATTGGTTTATCAGGTGAAAGTGCATGAAATCATAGAAGGCAGAATACAAAGAAAATGGGCAAGAAGCTAGCAAGACGCGCACCCACCCCTGTGGGTACCAGGTTGTCCCTGGGTCTCCGGTGAGGAGTGCAGCTGGATCACAGCCAGTGCAGAGGCACCAAATTCCTAAGGAGGGAGGGAGGGTTGGCAGGGCCGTACCACCTAAAGAAAGCCTGAGACTGGCTAGAGGGTCTCCTGGGGCCTGCCCGTTTAGCATCCAGACAGACCCCAATGGTGGGTCCCAGGGCTATTATTGGTATATCTGGATGTACTAGGCCCTAAGAAGAAAGCTGAGCACTGAAGAATTGGTGCTTTTGAATTGTGGTGTTGGAGAAGACTCTTGAGAGTCCCTTGGACTGCAAGGAGATCAAACCAGCCAATCCTAAAGGAAATCAATCCTTAATATTTATTGGAAGGACTGATGCTGAAGCTGAAGCTCCAATACTTTGGCCACCTGATGTGAAGAACTGACTGCTTAGAAAAGACCCTGATGCTGGGAAAAATTGAAGGCAGGAGGAGAAGGGGACGACAGAGGATGAGATGGTTGAATGGCATCACCGACTTGATGGACATGAGTTTGAACAAACTCTGGGAGTTGTGATAGCCAGGGAAGCCTGGCGTGCTGCTGTCCATGGGGTCACAAAGAGTCGGACACGACTGAGTGACCGAGCTGAACTGAGGCCCTAAGATGATGAAGTGTTATTCACTCAGTTGTGTTTGACTCTTTTCAACCCCAGGCACTGTAGCCCACCAGGCTTCTCTGTCCATGGGATTTCCCAGGCAAGAATATTGGAATGGGTTGCCATTTCCTCCTCTAGGGGATCTTCCCAGCACAGGGATCAATCCTGGTCTCCTGCACTGCAGGCAGATTCTTTACCACTGAGCCGCCAGGGAAGCCCATAAGATGATGAACGAAAATGAATAATCACAATTTTAGTTTGTTCATTTACAAGGAGCTGAATCATCAAGGATCAGATAACTCTGGCCACTGAATTGCATGTTACGGGGAACCAATACCCAGTGGAAGAAGGTGGTGGTGACTGGTTTCATCAGGCTGGGACACTTCCTGATACATCTGTCTCCACCAGAGCGGATACTGCCCATCAGTGGCACCTCACTTCCTTAAAAGAACCGGGCCAAAAATATAGACATGTGCACTCCTGAGTTCATCTATTGTAGGAGTCCTCTCCTGGCCACCTAACCCTCTTCCTTTTTCCATATCTTTAATGAGGTCGTGGTTGAGCCAGCCCCTCTGCTTAGAGGAACTTTTCCTTGTTATTTTATTTATTTATCCAGCTGCTTCAGGTCTTAATTGCAGCACGTGGGATCTTGTGTTGCAACACACAGACTCTCTAGTTGTGGCTCAAGGGCTCCAGAGCAGCTGGGCTCAGTAGTCGAAGCACATGGGCTTAGTTGCTCTGAGGCATGTGGGATATTAGTTCCCCCACCAGGGATTAAATTTTCCATGTCCCCAGCATTTCAAGGTGGATTCTTAACCACAGACCACCAGGGAAGTCCGTTGTAACTTTACTTTTATAACAGGTCTCAGAGGGCAAACCCTTTCCCCTCTCCAAGCTCTGATCAGATCATTCATGTTGCCCTTCTGGGTCTAGACAAGGATGGTACTAAAAATTAACTGTACCCATGATTTGTGTAGCCTAACAGTAAAGAAAATGGGCTCTGGAGCCACATAGGGAGTGTGTTGCAACCCTACCTCAGCGGTTGAGGTATGACCTTAAGCAAATAGCCCTTCTGAGACTTGGTTTCTTGGAACTTCCCTGATGGTGCAGTGGTTGAAACTCTGTGCTTCCACTCCAAGGGGCACAGGTTCCATCCCTGATCAGGGAACTAATATCCTACAAGCTGCGCAGTCAGAAACAAAACAAAAATATGTGGTTTCTTCAAAATGCATTATTGTGAAAAATGGATTAAATAGAGCATCTGGTAAAATGCCTACCACCTAGTAGGTTCTTAATAAATGATAGCTTTCGTTGTTGTGTTATAACTGCTACCACATAAAGATTTGACCCTGGCTTTAGTTTTGTTCGCAGAAGCTAAACTAAATGCCCAAACTAGGAATCCTGGATCTGCTTGCACACACTCTCCAAATGCAAACCTGGGGCATCTCCCGATGAAATGAAAAGTGTGACCAAGCTGCGGAATACAGGCTAATCCTATAAACAAGGTATATTTCACAGGTCAACTCTGCTTGTTTCTCTAATCTAGCAACTCCAAGTGGCTGCAGGGGGTAGGACGGGGTATGAGAAAGGAATGGAAATGGTTAACCTCAACTACAGTGTCCAATCACCACACTTGGAGTTAGCTTGTAAGACCACACCCCTTCTTGTTCCCTAGCAACTTGCACCCCTATGTATCCTAAAACCCCACCATACAGCTGTCTCCTGCCCCAGCGGTCTCCTTGGCGGGATGGTATTAATGACTGGTAGTGAATGCTTAGTGGATCAAGCTCAAAGGGACAGTTGCTTTTGAGGTCAGCATAAAGCTCTAACTTAGCTCAAAATAATAAATATGTAATCATTTGTGTCAGAATCCCCAAGTGCCTGGCACCTAGTAGGTGCTCAATAAATATTTGCTAAGTGATTAATGGGGGGAATTTCAGGCAGTGGAGTGCATGGCTGAGGGACATCCTTTAGGCCTGGGGACTTTCCTAGGACCATTCCTATCTCTACAGAAGGTGGTTTCCTGTTCCAGTTACTCAGAAGGCCAGCCCTTAGGAAGGGCACCAGATCAGCATTTCTTTAAGGGTTGAGGCTGTAGGACTGTAGGAGGTTTCCAGCTTCATGGCCCTTTAGAGCCATTAAAGTTTCGCTTCAGTGGATGGCTTCCCAGTGGGAGTGATAGAAAGCTCACCACTTAAGTCACTTAGGCTTTGGCTGCCCATGCCTGAAAAAAATGCCCTTGGGACTGATCCTGAAGTGCCTGAGGATAAGTTAAATGGCTTAATAGATCCTGGCAGCTTGAGAAGGGACTAATGGTCCCACGTTAATTGGGTACACAGAGTGAAGATGAATCTCTGAAAAGGTATTTCAGATTTGCCTGTTCAGCTCTCACTGGCTTCCGAGCAGCACATTGCTCAACCCCAAACCGATGCTGATTATTAATGAAGTATAAATGCTTGGAGATTAATATTTGCATCAACTCCATATTCCTCATCCTCTTGTTCACCCCTTCTGCAAACACGGAGTGAGTACCTACTGTGTGCCAGGCATTGGGCCAGGGCATAGAGACAGATGATGTCACTATCTCTGGCCCCCTGAACCTCGATTCTAGAAGGCAGAGGACAATACTAAGAAACAAAGAGACGGGTGCCTTGTTAGGTGTGGATGCAAGAGAGGTGCAAAGGAGGGAGGAGGGTGGTCCTGCCTGGGGTGGTGGATGGCAGCGAGGCTGCCTGGTTGTGTGGGGACTGGCGGAACGGGGTGCAGTCGAGAGAGGGCTCCTGGGAGGGGAGACAGTGCACCCACAGAGCCTGCGCGCTTGACTCTCTAGGGATGAGGAGTTGGAGTGGGCACACGTGAGCCGAGGGAGGGAGTGCAACCTGGAAAGATGGACCGGAGGCCTGCAGAGGAGTCTCAGCTGGGACTGTCACCAGAGGACCGGGACCCGGCCGTGCCATGCACTCAGCTTTGCCTTTTGAAAAAGACACGGACCAGAATGTGCAGATCTTACTTGAGAGGAAGTGAGATCAAAACCAGGGAAACCCCTTACAGGGGTCAAGGATGTGAAATAGGTTCTGAAGCAGTTTTGCCATTCTCACTGGTCTCTCTGAGCTCACTTAACCTCTCTGAGTGCCTCTTCAAGGTGAGGAATACAAGGCGTATCTCAGTTGCTTTGGTTGCAATCTTGAACTGGCTCAGGCAAAAGAATTGATGGGAAATCTCATGTTTGGGAAATCCTCAGGGCCGTGAGAATGCTTGCTGCTGGGAGGCGCCTCCCCATCGCACTCATTTCTGCCCTCAGCTGACTATCGGCACCTTCATACACGTTCCCTTACTCTGCACAGCGTGCAAGCATGGCCACTGCCATGACCACATCAGATCTCAGCGCTTCCCCACCAGAAGTGCCTGCAACTCTGCTTTTAGTTCCACTTTAAATCCTCTGAGGAACAAGGGACGAGATACTGGAAAACAGTGATAGCTTCCATTCCAAACTCAGGGTTGTATCCTGAAAAGGAGCATTTTCTAAAAGTATGGGTGCAATGGAGTGCAGTTCCCAGAAAAAGAATAGAGATGCTGGGCAGATAACCATTAGGTCAACTTTATAAAAATATTTTATAGATACAAAGCCCCCTGCAAATAGAAGACATCATTCACTCTTTGAGAGTGGGACTTCTTTGGACTCATTTCTAGTTGCAGTGTGTAGATACTGACACATTATAATAATGATTAAAATAGGGACTTCATAAAAAATTTGTTGTTGTTCAGTCACTAAGTCGTGTCCTCCTCTTGTGACTCCATGGATTCTAGCCTGCCAGGCTCATCTGTCCAGGGAATTCTCCAGGAAGAATACTGGAGTGGGTTGCCATTTCCTTCTTCAAGGGATCTTCCCAATCCAGGGATCAAACCCATCTCCTGCATTGGCAGTTCAGTTCAATTCAGTCGCTCAGTTATGTCCAACTCTTTGCAACCCCATGGACTGCAGCACGCCAGGCTTCCCTGGCCATCACCAACTCCTGGAGCTTGCTCAAACTCATGTCCGTCAAGTGGGTGAAGTCATCCAACCATCTTATCCTCTGTCGTCCCCATCTCCTCCTACCTCCCATCTTTCCCAGTATCAGGGTATTTTCCAATGAGTCAGTTCTTCGCATCAGGTGGCCAAAATATTGGAGTTTCAGCTTTAGCATCAGTCCTTCTAATGAGTATTCAGAACTGATTTCCTTTAGGATGGACTGGTTGGATCTCTTTGCAGTCCAAGGGACTCTCAAGAGTCTTCTCCAACACCACAGTTCAAAAGCATCAATTCTTTGGCATTTAGCTTTCTTTATGGTCCAACTCTAACATCCATACATGATTACTGGGAAAACCATAACTTTGACTAGATGGACCTTTGTCAGAAAAGTAATGTCTCTGCTTTTTACTATGCTGTCTAGGTTGGTCATAGCTTTTCTTCCAAGGAGCAAGCCTCTTAATTTTCTGGCTGCAGTCACCATCTGCAGTAATTTTGGAACCCAAGAAAATAAAGTCAGTCATGATTTCCATTGTTTCCCCATCTATTTGCCATGAAGTGATGGGACTGGATGCCATGATCTTAGTGGTTTGAATGTTGAGTTTTAAGCCAACTTTTTCTCTTCTTTTTCACTTTCATCAAGAGATTCTTTAGTTCCTCTTCACTTTCTGCCATAAGGGTGGTATTATCTCCATATCTGATGATATTGATATTTCTCCTGGAAATCTTGATTCCAGCTTGTGCTTCATCCAGCCCAGCATTTTGCATGATGTACTCTGCATAGAAGTTAAACAAGCACAGTGACATACTCCTTTGACATACTCCTTCCCCAATTTGAAACCAGTCTGTTCCATGTACGGTTCTAACTGTTGCTTCTTGACCTGCATACAGATTTCTCAGGAGGCAGGTAAGGTGGTCTGGTATTCCCATCTCTTGAAGAATTTTCCACAGTTTGTTGTGATCCACATAGTCAAAGGCTTTGGCATAGTCAATAAAGTAGAAGTAGATGTTTTTCTGGAATTCTCTTGCTTTGGCAAGCAGGTTCATTGCCATATGAGCCACCATGGAAGCCCTCATAAAAAAATGGTATGGAGTTATCAGATACCATAGATGGAGTTAGGAAAATTATCAGACAGCATACACACAGGGGAGTCAAATCTCACCAGGGATTAAACCTCAAGTCCACATGCGCTGTGGAAATGACATGTAATCGAAATAATCCTTAAAACCCTCCTCCCTCCCCCCAACCCAGGGGGATACCATATTGAAATACCACTGACCATGTCTCAGTATGTTTGACAGAACTCTTTGCGCTCCAAGTTGGAACAGATCACTGTTTCCTTTGATTGAGCACCAGATGGCTTTTATTTAAGAGTGATGCTTTCTGAAAAAACAACATGAGTCCCACTCAGCAAGGTGAGATGCCCAGGACAGGACAGCAGGTGCCCTTTGTCCATCTCATGCTTTCTGTGGATGTGCTCACTGTTGTTGCAGAGGCTCTAGGGTGAGGGTTTTAGAAGTTGTGGCATGTGGGCTCAGTAGCTGTGGCTCCCAGGCTCTAGAGCACAAGCTCAGTAGTTGTGGTACATGGGCTTAGTTGCCCTGCAGCATGTGGGATCTTCCTGGGTGAGGGATCCAACCTGTGTCTCCTGCATAGGCAGGCAGATTCTTTACCACTAAGCCACCAGGGAAGCCCTTAGATGTGTTCACTGAATGCAGTGGCAGGTGGAATTGCTTGCCTCATGTCACTGTTATTTTTATTATTCTCAGTGTTACTGAGAATTGCTGAACAAATGTAGTTAAAATTATGTAAGTCTAATAAGTTATTTCATTTGTTTGCTTGTTCATATATAGTCTGGTGTCCATCTACTAGAATGGATATTCAATCAGTTTGAAAGTGTGTCTGCCCTGTTCACTATAGACTCTCCTAGCATTGTTTAGTAAGACTTCAGTAAGTACATGTTGAAAGAGTGATCTTATTGCTCTAGACACCTTGCTTGGTACTGAAGGGGTGGGTGTGGAATGGGTGGAGGGATAAAAAGACCAGTGAAACTGGCCTTTCCCTTGGGAGCATGGTCAATCTAATAAAGGAGATGAGCTATAAAGTGCCTGAAAAGACATAAAAAGACAATAGTACCGAGCAGGAAGTGTTCACTGTCAATGAATAATAGAAGGAAAAGTTCTGGTGGACTCTTCGAGGAAGTAGGACCTATCTCTAAGGACCGTCTTCCTGCTTTTCTACTCAACTCCATCCTGTTTGCTTCTCCATTCATCCACAGAGGTGTCAGCTTTGCATCCTGGAGCAAGTTCAAGTCCAAGGATTTACTTCAAACATATGCTGGTGCTTGGAATCTGCTCAGAGATGTGCCTAGGGCGGGGAGGAATTCTCACACTGGCTGGTGATCAGTTAGTATCAAATATCAGATTTCTCTTATCTGAGCTTGACAAAACCTGTCATTGCAAGGACTAGTTGTGATAATGAGGTCTTAACTTGGTGACCTCCTGTGGTAAGGGGGTCTTACCTTCCTCCCCGACCATGGCACATCCCTACTTTGTGAGGAAGAACCTCGGGCTGTCTGACTGCCCGTGTGAGTTTACAACCCCTAGTTCCGGAGGAGAGCTTCTGGGGACAGCCCCACCTCTGTCCTCACAAACCTGCCCATCTGCTCACAGACTCTCTTCTGCTTTCAGGGGCAAGACTGCCTGACCTGCTTTGGTCTGGGAAGAGTTTCTGTGCTGGTGGCTTTAGACTCATGTCCTGACGGGGACCAGGTAACTGGGATCTTGGGTGAGTACAAGTGTGGCCAGTGTTCACCGTCTAGAAGGAGGAGTTACTTGCTTTACCCGAGGGCCAGGTCACTTACAGCCCACGTGGAACACAAAATTTATTTTATTTAATTGCAGAAAAATTAGAAAGTATGCATATATAACCACTGTACACAGGTGCATTTTTGAATTCTCTTACTCTCTCTGTGTATAAATATACAAATACAAAAAATAAGGTACTGTCATTTTGTAACCTGCTCTGTTTTTACTTTTACCATATCACAGAATTTTTTGATGTTGAGAAATACAGACTTGCCATGTTACTTTTAACGGTTACATAATATTGTGCCATCATTTACTAGCATCCTATCATTGGGTATTTCACTGTTTGGCATTTGGGGGCTATCATTAACAGGCAGTGCTGTAATAAACCATTTTGTCCATGCTGTGACATTCTTTTTTGTGTGTGACATTCTTATTTGATAATTTCCTTAAAAGAAGTTCCTAGAAATAAAACTGTAGAAATAAAGGGTAGGCACATTTTAATGTTGGATCAATTTATCTCCTGCTGGGATAGATTACAGGGCCACCAGTGAGGCACATGCATTGTTTCTGTCTTTACCACTATGAGCTCTTTTGTCTTTTATATATATATATATGTATATAATATACACATACATACATATGTATATAATATATATTATTTATATATAAATATATATTAAATATATTTTAATATTAAATATATTATATCATATTATATTAGTGTTAGTATTAATATTGTTAATAATGTTATTAATTATTAATAATATTAATATTAATTTATAATATTAATAAATAAAATTATATTATAATATAAGTATATTTAAATATATATTTATATATGTATACATGTATATAATATATAGTATCTATTAGTATAATAATAATTATTATATAATATAATATATTATATAAATTATATATTATATAATAATATATAAATATATATAATATAAATATATAAATAATATATAAATTATATATAACAATTATTATAATATAATAATAACATTTATTATTAATATTAAATAGTAATAATTAATAATTAATTTAATCAATGTTAATTAATTATTGATATTAAATAATTAAATATTAATTTATGATATTAATAAATAATATTATATTATAATATAAGTATATAAGTATAAGTACATATAAATATACTTATATATATAAGTGAAAAAGAGTGAATATACATATGAGTATATATATAAGTATATATAAATATAAGTATGTTTAAAATATATATTTATATATGTATATATGTATATAATATATAGTATCTATTATTATGTGTATTATTAATGTATATATTGTATGTATATATTATATGGTATAATATATATATTATATATAATTATATTTATTTTTGACTGTGCTAGGCCTTAGCTGCTGCAAAGGGCTTCTCTAGTTGCTGCAAGCAGGGATCCTCTCTAGCTGTGGTGCGTGGACGTCTCACTGTGGTGGCTTCTCCTGTGTGGAGCGCGGGTTCTAGGGCACATGGCTCCGCATCTGCGGCTCGTGGGCTCTCAAGCGCAGGCTCGATAGTTGTGGTGCGTGGACTTTGTTGCTCCGTGGCATCTGGGATCTTCCCGTATCAGGGGTCGGCCCCGTGTTTCCTGCACTGGCAGATGGATTCTTTACTACTGAGGCATCAGGGAAGCACAGCTCTTGTGTCTTGCATCAGTTTTCACTTTTTACTTCTTGTGAGTTTGGCCACTTTTTCATATGATGAATGTTTCTTTAACTTTCTTCTTTTGGGGGTTGATTGCGTCTTTGTGGGAGAATTTTAAAATTAATTTGATTCGTTTATATACTTATGTCTTTATTGCCGTGCACCAGCTCTCTCTAGTTGTGGTGAGTGGGGGCTGCTCTCTAGTTGCAGTGCAGGGGTTTCTCATTGCGGCGGCTCCTATTGTTGTGGAGCATGGGTTCCAGGGCATGTGAGCTCAGTAGCTGTGGGGCAAGGGCTTAGTTGCCTCATGGCATGTAGTATTTTCCAGGAATAGGGATCGAACCCGTGTTCCCTGCACTGGCAAGGCGGATTCTTAACCACTGGGCCACCAGGGAAGTCCCTGTGAAAGATTTTTAAATGCGAAGCAAACTGATTCCAATTTAATGGTCAGACAAATGGAAGTATGTTGTTTTACTAATGTCCACCTTTTCTTTCCTGTATTTTCCACCTCCTCTGTCTGATCCATGTTGTTGCCACCCCCATCCCCCATCACTGCACATTCAACATTGGGTTCCCATCCCCTGGCCTATCCCTGCTGTGGTCCATGGCCAGAATGACACACCACCCCCATCTCCACCCACAAATTGCTTCAGGCATCCCCCAGGACAAGATTTGGTCCATATTTCAACCTTATTAATGCTGATAAGCCTGGACTGAGCTGAGCATGAAGGGGCTAAAAATGAATGAAACAGGGACTTCTCTGGCAGTCCAGTGGTTAAGACTCTGTGCTTCCAGTTCCAGAGGTATGGATTTGATCCCTGGTCAGGAAGCTAAGATCCCACATGCCTCCAGGTCAAGAAAGCAAAATATAAAAACAGAAACAATATTGTAACAAATTCGATAAAGACTTTACAAAAAAATGAATGAAACACAGTTGTTATTCTGAGGAGCTGAGCATCTATTAGGAGAGTCAAACAAACCACACATCACTAATGCAAGGCGGACTCTGAGAGGTCCGCTGATAGCAGTGAAACAGATCTGAAAGAGGAGACTCTAATTTCCACTCTTGGATCTCAGGTGATTTCTTAAAGAAATGGAGGTTTGAGGGGAAAGGTATTTTAGCAGTACAGTCTAATAACAAGAGCAACCACTTATTAAATAACTGCCATATGTCAGGTTGGGACATATGTTATCATTAATTCTTTTAACAGCTACACATGGTAGGCATTATTCTATTTCACAGCTGAGGAAAGAAGAGCTCAGCGAGATTTAACAACCCGCCCAAGGCTGCTGGGTTGTGTTAGAGTGGGGATTTGAACCCAGGTCTATCAACATTGTTTTGTCCTCTTCCAGTTACCCTTTGATCCTACTCTTTGTAGGATCGAGAGTATGTAGATCACAGGATTCTTGGGGGATCTTGAGCTGGGCCTTGTCTCTTGTCCCTACTGCCATCAAGGCTCAATTCAGACATCACCTCCTCCAGGAAGCCTTCCCTGACTTCCTCAAGTTACCTAGATGTCACCCATATGCCTCTCCTCAACACACACATTTGTAGGTGTGACCATGTGTCTTCTTTTCTCATGGATTTACTCATCAAATATGAATTGCCTACTCATTGGTTTCTGCCCATTGGATGGTAAGCTCCTTGAGGGTAGGGCTGCATCTGGTTGTCTTCACATTCCCAGTTTGTGAGAGAATGACAGAGTCACAGGGGCACTGTGTGTGGAGAAGAGGGAATGAGTAGGCGTGAGGCATCCTGGCAGGATTTGGCAACAGGTCATGGGTGGTAGATGAGAGCTTCCCTGATGGCCCAGTGGTAAAGAATCTGCCTGCAATGTAGGAGCCACAGGAAATGCAGGTTCAATCCCTGGGTTGGGAAGATCCCCTGGAGGAGGGGCATGGCAACCCACTCCAGTATTCTTGCCTGGAGAACCCCATGGACAGAGGAGCCTGGTGGGCTATAGTCCATAGGGTTGCAAAGAGTCGGACGTGACTGAAGCAACTTAGCATGCATGCATGCAGACATGTGTGCACACAGGGATGGAAGAAAGCTCTGAGTTGCAGGGTAATGGGGAAGAGGGATGTGGAAGGAGGAGCAGGATGACTGGATGGTCCCCAGCCCTTCCACAGGGGTAGGGAGTCCAGGATCGGGGAAGTGAAGCCATTGGTTTTATTTGTGTGTGTGTGTTGCTGCTTGGGCTTTTCTCTAGTTGCAGCGGGCGTGGGCTACTCTCTAGTTGCTGTGGCTTCTCTTATTGATGATCATGGGCTCTAGAGTGTGCGGGCTTCAGTAGTTGAAACTCCTGGGCTCTGGAGTGTGGGCTCAGTAGTTGCGGCACAGCAGCTTAGTTGCTCCAACGCATGTGGGATCTTCCCAGACCAGGGATCGAACTGCATTTGGCAGGCGGATTTTTTACCACTGAGCCAGCAGGGAAGATCCTGTTTTGGATTTTGTAATTATTTTTTTACATTAAAAAAAATTTTTGGTAGTGCCTCAAGGCTTGTGGGATCTTAGTTCCCCCACCAGGGACTGAACCTGTGTTCCTTGCAGTGGAAGTGCAGAGTCCTGACCTCCAGACCACCAGGGAATTCCGAGGTGAGGCCATCTGAAGTTCACGGGTCTAATGCCATCAGGGACCCATGATAAAAGTAATGTGGGTGTGTGGGTAAACTCCTCGCCTCTGGTCTGAAACTGTCTGGGTCCAAGTTCCAGCTCCACCACCTGACCCCCTTCATACCCCTGGCAATGTGGAGACCTGTCTGTCTCAGTTTTCCTCATTTCTAAACAAGGCTTTAATCCTACTCCGAGGCTTGGGGAGGATGGAGCGGAGACTGTGTGGGACCAGGGCTCACACCATCGTCCTCCTTTCTCTCAGGACGTCTCCCAGCACCTCAAGCTCTGCCTCAGGTGCAGAGTGTAAGCAGAGTGTGCGCTTCTACTGGGGAACCAGTAGAGCTTGAAACGGCTTGAACCGGCTCAGCCTCAGGCTGAGCTTGTGTTGCTAAAACGTCTGTAGCTGAGGTGTGTGTTTGTTTGTTTAACGTTTTGGGCTCTGAAATCAGAAGTCCTGGGTCAAATCTCTACTCCAAACTTACTCCTGTGGAATCTTGAGTTTGTTACCTAACCACTCTGAGCTTCAGATTTTTTTTCCCCTTATAAAACAGGGATGATGATAACAATAGTGTGTGCCTCATAGAGCGGGTCTATCCCTGGTGACTCAGATGGTAAAGAATCTGCCTGCACCAGGTTCGATCCCTGGGTTGGGAAGATCCACTGGAGGAGGGCATAGCTACCCACTCCAGTATTCTTGCCTGGAGAATCCCATGGACAGAGGAGCCTGGTGAGTTACAGTCCATGGGATCACAAAGAGTCGGACACGACTGAGCAACTTTCACATTCACATAGTGTTGGTTGTGAGAGCTCGTTGAGATATTCATAGTATATGACTTCTCATTAAACTTTCACAGTTCTCTGTGAGTCCCCTTGGGCTCTGACTTCTGTGCAGGAAACTGATGACTGCTCCCCTCTCCACTGCCCACCCCTCATCCCATGCACACAGATCTCCCCCCTGCTCCTCAAGTTGACTTTCATCTTGGGGCCTGTGCATTTACTGGTCTCTTGCCTGAGTTTTTCTCCCCTGAGGTCTTTGCCAATTAAAAAAAAAAAAAATTATCCATCTAGCTGTACTGTGTCTTAGTTGTGGCTCACACTCTTAGTTGTGGCATATGGGATCTAGTTTCCTAACCAGGGATCGAACCCAGGCCCCCTATGTTTGGGAGCTAGGGGTCTTAGCCACTGGACCACCAGGGAAGGCCCAGTGTTTGCCAATCTTTCTCCCTCACTTCATCAAGTCTGCTCAGTGTGATCCCCTTCTCAGAGCAGTCTCCCCAGATCTCCCCACCACACTTGTTTCCCTCCAGCCTACCCTGTCACTCCCTCTCCTTTACTATTTTTCTTTCTTGACTAGCCCTTACTTCATGCAATATTCACGTTTATTATTGTGTTGTATCTCTCTCTCCTGGAATGTAAGCTTCACGAGCATAGGGACCTGGTCTGTCTCCTGGAAAAGCAATCGGCACAGAGTAGGTGCTTAATAAATGCTTGTGGAATGGACATGTGAAAAAACAAATTTCTTACCACCCCCTAAGAGCATAACCGATTAAATGTTGGCTATTGTGCCTCTCAACATTGTCTCTACTCCTACAGAAAAGCAGAGTTATTTGGGTTAGGGCAAGAACTCTAGAGTATAGTGCGTGGTTTCAAATCCCAGCTCTGCCTTTTTCTACCCATGCAGCTGACTGTATGTTCCCTGGACGTCACCTTCATGGTGTTGTGAGGAGCAGACAGGTCAATGGTGTGAGGCCCTAGGGCAGCTTGTGGGCAGAGGAGGCATGTCAGTCATTGCTATCATGGTGTCCATGGTTCACACTCAGCCACACTTATCCGAACACTCAGGTTTTCAGAAAAACAGATGCCAAACTACCTCTCTCCCCTTTTCTACACTGTATATTTTGTTTTTACTTTTTTAAAAAAAAAATGGAGGTAAATTCAAATAACATTTTGATGTGAACTCTTCAGTGGCATTTGGTACATTCATAACATTGTGCAATCATCAACTCTACAGAGTTTCAAAAGGTTTGAGTCATTCTAAAAGGAAACTGTGTATCTATTAAGTAAGCACTCCCCAGGCCTCTCTCTCTCCAGATCCTGGAGACCAGGAATCTATTTTCTGTTTCTATGTGCTTACCTCTTCCGCATAAGATATCATATAAATGGAATCATAGACTAGATGACATTTTGTATCTGGCTTCTTTCTCTTGGCATAATGTTTCCAAGGTTCATCCACATTGTAGCAGGTACTGATACTTTGTTCCTTTTGATGGCTGAATAATATTCCATTGAAAGGATATATGACATTTTGTTTTTGCCATTCTTCCATTGATGGACATTGGGTTGTTTCTGCTTTTTGGCTATCTATGAACATGTGTGTACAATCACCTGTTTGAATCCCTGTTTTCAGTTCTTTGGGGGAATGTATCTAGGAGTGGAATTGCTAGATCATATAGGAACTCTGTATTTAACTTTTTGAGAGACTGTCAGATCATTTTCCAATGCAGCTACACCATTTCACATTCCCACCATCAGTGGATGAGGGTTCCAATTTCTCTACATCCTCACCAACAGTCGCCTTCTGACTTTTTGATGATAGCCATCCTAGGGGGTATGGAGTTGTATCTCACTGTGGCTTTGATTTGCATCTTCCTATTGATGAATGACACTAAGCATCTTTTCCTTCACTATGTGTTGTTGAACCAGAGGCAGGACTTGACTCAATTGTCTGGTCTGAGGTTGTGCTTCATAGGAAAATGCACTGGAGACTGTGATTCTTCCCCTTGGTTTCCCCTTCATCATCAGGGTGTGAGACTGGCTTTCTGGGTCCTGTTTCACTTCCATATGTGGCAGAGGAATTGGAGCCCAACCTCCGCTGCTAAACTGGGCCATCAGCCCCTGACTCAAAGTGTGGGCAGGAGAGAAGGAGGAGTAGCTGGGTGCAGACTCGGAAAACAGATTATGGGTGTTCTAAGCCTGGCTCTACATCATCTCTATGACTTTGGGCTGAATGAGTCACTGCCTGTCTCTGTGTCTTTGTGTTTGCCTGTAACTGAGCTTAATAATAGTAACTGCCTCACAGGGTTGTTGTGAAGATTAGATGAGTTACTATATGAAAGCCAGCACTCGGTCAGGGTGTGCAATTATTGTCCCCGGCATTCTGAATTTCAGCTTCAGCTAGCCACGGCCCATCAAGCTCAGGTTTTTCCTGCTCAGCTCCCCAGCCTCCTTCAAGTTCTTTAAGGACCATCTTCCATTGAACTACATAGGGACTCTCTTATCTGTTGTTTGGCTGTCTTCAAAGCAAAAAAAGAGTGTGGTCTCAGTTCATAGCTCCTATTGTATCAAAGCAAAACTTTGATGAAACTCTTTGAACAATGTGCAGCTCTGATCATCAGACATGCGGCCAGGAACATGGAATGGAAGAGGTAGAATGTGAAAGGCCAGTGTAGTCCCCTGGACCACAGCTGCCTGGGCACGATAGGCAGAAAGGGAAATCCACTTCTCCTTCTATCTCAGCAGCCCCCCCCCCCCCCACACCATCTCTGAATCCTGCCCTGCCTCTCACTGGACCTCAGTCCCCTTGGCATGAGGCTTAGCCAACCTCACCTCTACCCTCCAGAAATGCTTCTGGGACTCCACCTGGGACCTGTCCTAACAATGGCTCCCTGTGCCACAGCTGCGCTTCCTTCAGCTCCCCTGATTCTCTCATGCCCTCCCCTCAAGCCTTAGAAATCCTAGGCAGAAAATCTCTTTCTTTGGGGAAGAGAAGAAAGTCCCTTTGAGCTTCTGTGTTTATCATTTGTTTCACAGCCTGCTTTGCAGCCCCAGTGAGCAAAAATTGTTTCAGCTGCCAGAGAACATTCTAGCCAGGAGAGGAAGCTGGGCACTGGATGGAGAGTGAAGATGCGGGTGGGGATGCAACCCACAGCCGCATCACCAGTTCTTGTCTCAAGGGCACATCTGGGGTGCTTGGCTAGAGCCATCCATGCTCTGGGAGGGACAAGTCAACCCCTTCTGGATAATCCTTTCATCCCGCAGCAGGGGCTCTAAGGCTCCGGTCCAAATGCTTGCACACTTGTAGCCACGTCCTCATCTGAGGAGCAGGTGAATGAATGCATTCTGTGATCAGCACAGTGTCCCGCTGGCTCTGATTAGCTTCATGAGTTCTTCAAACTCAGACTTTTCCAATGACCTACCCACAAGAGTGCAGCCCAGGCTCTTAATTCAGTGGATACCCATGGAGATCCAACTTGGAGAGCCCCAGCCCAAGGCAGGCGGGAAGATCCATGGCCTTCCCAGGAGGCCTGAGACTCACACATGGTTCCTTTCTCTCCTCTCTGCGCTTCCAGAACTTCCCAGATGCTCAGCTGTGTCCACCCGTCTCCACGTTGGTAAATCAGGGATGTGGGTTGCAAAGACTGGAAACCTCAGTTTCCCACAGCTTCCAACTCAAGTTCCTCTGCTAGACCTCACCTTGAACTATGTATAGCTCTATTTATTTAAAAAAATATTTTATTTATTTATTTGGCTGCATCAGATATGGGACATGGATGTGCAAACTCTTAGTTGTGACATGTGGGATCTAGTTCCCTGACCAGGGATCAAACCCTGGCCCCCTACATTGAGAGCACAAATTCTTAGTCACTGGACCACCACGCAAGTCTCCTGGCTGTTTCCTTTGCTTAGAACACTCTCCCCCGAGATTTCTACATGGCTCACCCTCTCCCCTCTTATAAGTCTTTACTCAAAAATCACCTTCTCGGTGAGACCCACCCCATTCCCCGTTATTTTCCTCCAGATCATGTAATATCTTCTGTGAAAGTGTTAGTCACTCAGTGGTGTCTAACTCTTTGTGACCCCCTGGACTGTGCCTCCGTCCATGGAATTTTCCAGACAAGAATACTGGAGTGGGTAACCATTTTCTTCTCTAGGAGATCTTCACAACCCAAGGATTGAACCAGGGTCTCTTGTATTGCAGGCAGATTCTTAACTGTCTGAGCCACCTGGGAAGCCAACATATTGTATAATTTTACTGTTTGTTTGTGTTTATGTCCATCTCACACCATGCCAGTGTAAGTTTCCTGTGGACTTGTTTTATCACTGACGCATCCTGTCGACCTGAGAATAGGCCTGAACAGCTCACAGTAAGCTTGCATTAATTATTTGTGAAATGAACTAGTAAATTACTGAATAATTTGTAAAATACCTTTTAGTTCTGTGGGCTTCCCTGATAGCTCAGTTGGTAAAGAATCCGCCTACAATGCAGGAGACCCTGGTTTGATTCCTGGGTTGGAAAGATAACACTGGAGAAGTGAAAGGCTACCCACTCAGAGTTGGACATGATTGAGCGATTTTCACTTTTAGTTCTGTGAAGCTGGGAATTTGGCTCATGAAGGGAAAGAAGTCTGTATTTGGAATCAGAGGGGCCTAGGATTTAGTCCCAGCTTTGCCACTCACAAGGTAAGTTATCTGAAGAAAGTTAGCTGAAAATGTAGGTATCTCAGTTTCCTCATCTGTAAAATGCAGTTAATAATAGACAATGTTTATTTTGTGTTTGCTGTGTTCCAACACTTAACAAGCATAGTGCAATCCTTTTTAAAAAAATATTTATTTATTTTACTATGATTTTTTCGGCCACACTGGGTCTTTGTTGTGGCGTCTGGGCTTGTCTAGTTTTGGGGAACACGGGCCTCTCTTGTGGCTCCACAGCCTGTGGGATCTCAGTTACCCAACCAGGGATCAAATCTAAGTCCCCTACACTGGAAGACAGATTCTTAACCACTGAACCCCCAGGGAAGTCCTGCACATTTCCATCTTAAACAAGTTCTACTGGGATGATCTGACATTATGAATCTCCTGATATGATTCAATATTTAGTACTTTATCACCTATGATGCATTCTTGCCAAAAATATTTAACCTGAACCTAAACGACCCTTTTGGCCTAATTTCTAGTTTACAGGAAGAACAGAGATAGGGAGACATTAAAATAGTGTCAGGAAAAAAAAGACAAATTCATAATTTGGGACATTCTTGAAGACAACTGAACCTGGAAGAATATCAGCTTCATGAAATTAACGATAGAGATAAAGAGTTGTTTTAGATTAAATAATATAAAGAGACATGCAGTGCATGACTCTTGCTTGGGAAGTAGTTTAAGAAAGCACTGGACTTCTCTGATGGTACAGTGGATAAGACTCTGCCTGCCACTGCAGGGAACAGGGGTTCAATCACCGGTCCAGGAGAATTCCACGTGCTACTGAGCAAAAGCCTGTGTACCATAACTATTGAGCCTTCATGCTGTAACTACTGAAGCCTGTGGGCCTAGAGTCTATGGTCTGCAACAAGGGGAGCCACCGCAATGAGAAGCCTGAGCACCTCAACCAAGAGTAGCTCCCACTCGCCGCTATTAAAGAAAGCCTGAGTGCGGCCACAAAGACCCAGCGCAGCCAAAAATAACAAAAAATTAATTAATTTTAAAAAAGAAAACACCATTTGCTTAGGCAAAAACTAGAAGAATAATACTTACAACCAGTTGAATGGATATATAAACATATATATTTTATAATAGAATATGATGTAGCAGTATAATGCATTAAACAGCACAATATTCTGGTGTGCATCCTCAGCTGTTTCAGTCGTGTCTGATTCTTTGCGACCCTAAGGACTGTAGCCCACCAGGCTCCTCTGTCCATGAGATTCTCCAGGCAAGAATGTTGAAGTAGGTTGCCATGCCTTCCTCCAGGGGATCTTCCCAACCCAGAGATCAAACTCACATCTCCTGAGTCTCCTGCATCACAGGCAGATTCTTTACCCACCGAGCCACCTGGAAAGCCCACAATTTTCTATTTAGGTATATATTAAACAATGTACTGATGCATCACACTACATATATGTATCTCAAAAGCATGTGAATTAAATAAATCAGACCCAAATGAAAAAAAAAAATCAGTGGGACATACATTTGAGAACATTTGAATATGGACTAAGAATTTAAATTATTTTAGGAAATCCTTAGGTTTTTTGTTTGTTCACTTTTAATTTGGCTCTGCCTCACAGCTGATCCCCTTCCAGGTATTGAACCCGCATCTTGGCAGTGAAAGCACAGAGTCCTAACCACTGGACCATCAGGGAATTCCAGGAAATCCTTGTTTACCTGGTCCGGTGCAACATGGTGTTATGGTTCTGTTAGAGAGAAACCTTACTTTTAGGAGATTTCTAGTGAAGCATTTTGAGATTAAGTGTCATGATATCAGCAAATTGCTTTATGATGGTTCTGTTAGATAGATAGATAAACAGATGATAGATAGCTAGATGACAGACAAAAAGTGTTAGTTGCTTAGCCATGTCTGACTCTCTGTGACCCCATGGACTGTAGCCCGCCTGGCTCCTCTGTCCATGGGATTTCCCCAGCAAGAATGCTGGAGTGGGTTGCCATTTCCTTCTCCCGGGGATCTTCTCAACCCAGGAACTGAACCCAAGTCTCCTGCATTGCAGGCAGATTCTTTCCTGTCTAGCCACCAGGGAAGCCCAGATAAATAGATGTAAATAAAATCAGTATGGCATGAAGTTTGCAACTTTTGAATCCAGGGATAGGTGTATGGGTGTTTATTGTACTGTAGGTTTTTTTATTTTTTGTATGTTTGAAAATTTTCATAATTGAAGCCTGCAAAAAGATTCCATGGAACCTCTGTGTTTACGCAGCAGCAGGAATGAGGGAGAGGAACACTTGGCCCCAGATGGCAGCCAGTAGTGGTGCCCGGCTTGTCCTCCCTTCCCACCTGCAAAGCCCTGGGCAGCCCCTCTGCCACTTCTATAAAGTGCAATGATCAGTGACTTGTGTAATGTCCTGGAGGGGAGATCGATGTGTAAAAGAGACGCTACTTGTGTGTGTATTAGTCACTCAGCCGTGTCCAACTCTTTGTGACCCTGTGGACTATAGCCCACCAGGCTTCTCTGTCCATGGAATTCTCCAGGCAAGAATACTGGAGTGGGTTGCCATTCCCTTCTCCAGGGGATCTTCCTGATCCAAGCATCAAACCTGGGTCTCCTGCATTGTAGGCCGGTTCTTTACCATCTGAGCCACCAGGGAAGCCCAACAATCCTTGTGGTTACTGTTTAAAAATTCTACTCAATTTAAATAATACTTTGAGGAAAACCCCCTAATTTTCCTTAAGCTTTTAAGTTCAACTGACAACTCATTATTTTATTTATAAATCTAGTAAATTTTAACAATCACTCTTAAAGGGGCTTTTTACATTTTATTAATCAAATCCCCTTATATATTTTAAATTGGATTTATAAATGTAACATATTTGGCTTTATTTATAAACACTTCAAATAGCTAACAATCAGAACATTCCCCAAGACTAAAACAATCCTAATAAGTATAATAAATAAAACTTAAAAATCCAACGCATCTCAAGTTCTCATAAACATTCCAAAATTGTTTACAAACCTAGTAAAATCACAAATCTAAACAATTACTCAATTACA
This sequence comes from Cervus elaphus, assembly GCF_910594005.1. Taxonomy (NCBI): domain Eukaryota; kingdom Metazoa; phylum Chordata; class Mammalia; order Artiodactyla; family Cervidae; genus Cervus; species Cervus elaphus. The sequence continues at coordinate 39,794,369 of NC_057835.1, read as the reverse complement.
CATTTTAAATTGGAATCATGAGGCTAATATATTAGATTCTTTAATGCCAACACCTCTTAAACATTACAAACACTCAAAATGCCCAATATACACAAATCATTGCAAAACCTAATAGAAGAGTATTAATACTTAGGTTGAATCCCTTCCAAGGACAAAGACACTTACACATGGAGGAAACAGCAAAATTGAAGCTAGCAAGTTGTAGTTCCCATCTCAGTGGACGGAGGTGATTTTACTGTGGACATAGGGTCCAGTTTTCCTTGTGACTCACAGATGCGTTGACTAGAATTCTTGCTTTGTAGAGGGGTTTGGAATCTCTAGGCTTCAAAGTATATGTCACCCAAGTCTCTATGTGATCTGAGTCTGTAACTTCCTGCACCAGGGTTGCTTCATCTTTTTTATTTGTTGCCTGAGCGACTGAACTGAACTGAACTGAACTGATTCTGTTTAGAGGGGCTTCCCGGGTGGCACGAGTGGTAAAGACCCCATCTCCCAATGCTGGAGACGTAGGAGACTCGGGTTGGATCCCTGGGTTGGGAAGATCCCCTGGAGAAGGGCATGGCAGTCCACTAGAGTATTCTTGCCTAGAGAATCCCATGGACAGAGGAGGCTGGTGGGCTCTGGTCCATAGGGTTGCCAAGAGTCAGACACGACTGTGTAACTTAGTACACACATACACTCTGTTCAGAATCCCCCCCTCCCATATATTCTTCTTGTCTGGGAGGACCACAACTCTCATAGCTACTTAATGACACACATTTGGATTGTTTGCCACATGGTTTTGTCTAACTCCACACTTGCGATCATAAAAGTCATGCTAGGGCTCTGAACCTACTTACCGCCTCTGTCCCATGCTAAGGCAGCAGCTTGTCCAGCAACGTCCCTGGGGCAGGACACGGGTCTCTTCCAACTCAAATCCTCCCAGACTATTTTAGCTGTTGCCACCTCCCCATAGCTCTGCATGGGGGAGGGGCAGGAGGCTCTTTACCCTCAGACCCCAGAATCAATATTCTTTCTCAACTTCTTCTCCATCTTCTCCCTGTGAAATCCCCAGCCCTGAGAGTATTTCTGTGGAGTAAGGGTGAGTGGGATCACTTTACTCTTCTTAAACCCTCTGATCCCAAATGTTTTGGGTACATTCTTCTTTCCTCTAAGGAATGCTTCAAATGCATACATTTTTAGAAGGCAAATGCAGGAAGGGATTCATGGATTTCTTAGCTTTGTATCTTCTGACTTTTAGAAAATAGGAAGTATTCAACCATGCAAAAAAAGAATAAAAGTCAATATAAAAATGTCAGCATACTCTGGTTACTATACCACCTAGTATATTAGAGTTTAATGATTTTCCATTATTTCCCTCTGGTGTATAGGTAAATAGGATTTCCCTGGTGGCTCAGACAGTAAAGAATCTGCCTGCAATGCGGGAGACCTGGGTTTGATTCCTGGGTCAAGAAGATCCCCTTGGAGGAGGAAATGGCAACCCACTCCAGTATTCTTGCCTGGAGAATCCCATGGACAGAGGATCCTGGTGGACTACAATTCATGGGGTTGCAAAGAAAGGGAAACCACTGAAGTGACTTAGCACGTATGCACATATACATATATATACTTAGAAAACGACCAAAACCATTATACAGTTGAAACCCCTGCACACTCAACCCTCATCTGATCCTATTCCTTTCTCTCCCCTGGGGCTAGTACCATCTGGTTTTGGAGCTTAGCATTTTATGGATGCTTTCATAGTGATTCTTATATTTAATATATGCATCCAAGAATAAGCATAAAATAATTTTGCATATTTTTGAACTGTAAATAAATGACATACTGCATCTCTCTACAATGTCCTTATTGTATTCAATAATATACTTTGAGACTTACACATGTTGATGCATATAGCCATAGTTCATTGCTTTTTTCACTGCTTTATAATAATCCATTGAACGAGCATATCACAGTGTTTGTTCTCCTCTTGATGGGCCTTTTGATCGTTTCCAGTCTGTTTATACAAATATATTGCAATGGTTGTTCTTGTTCACATCCTCTTGTGCACACAAGTGAGGATTTCTCTAGGCTTTTTATCTAGGGTGGGGTTGTAGGGTAATGCTGTGTGTGCTGCTTGAATTTTGCTGGAAATGTCAAAGGTGGTACACTCTCCAGAAATTATGAGAGCTCCTGTTGCTCCACACCCTGGACAAGGTATTGTTAGAGTTGTTTCACTTTTGCCAGTAGTGATAGGCCTGAAATGGTATCTCTTTGAGGTTTTATTTTGGTTTTTAATTTAAAAGATTTTTTTTTTAGTTGCAGCATGAGAACGCTTGGACTTCCCTGGTGGCTCAGATGGTAAAGAATCTGCCTGCAGTGCAGGAGACCCGTGTCAGGAAGATCCCCTGGAGAAGGGAATGGCTGCCCACTCCAGTATTCTTGCCTGGAGAATCCCATGGACAGAGGAGCCTGGTGGGCTACAGTCCATGGGTTTGCAAAGAGTTAGTCGCACTGAGCGACTAACTTTCACTTTCACGTGTGAACTCTTGGTTTCAGCATGTGGGATCTAGTTTCCCGACCAAGGATTGAATCCAGGCCTCCTGCATTGGGAACTCAGAGTCTCAGCCACTGGACCACCAGGGAAGTCCCTCCTTGTGGTTTTAAATCCCATTTCCCTGATTATCAGTGAGATCTGCTTACAGATCCTTTGCTGTGAGGTTTTCTTCTCCTGTGGCCAAAAGCAGGGGACAGCCCAGCTGTTTGAAGTTGGGGGGCAGACACAAGAGTTGGAAGGAACTGATAGCTTCAACAACCATACAAAGGATGAATTTTGTTTTGTTATCCTGTAAATACACAGTGGTTGCCTTGGCAGCAGGAGGCTCCATTGCCACCCTGTTGCTTGTCTATCTTTTCCTTATCACCCCTGCACTTCCCTCTCCAGCAAAGCTTCACTTTCCTAATCGTCCATAACGAACCCGGAGTATTAGATGAGGTTCACTTGCCAAGGGCTGGGATATCCTCGACTCCAAAGGCATGGCACCTGCATAGAAAGACCTTTATCTCCATCCTGTGAGCTTTGTTTGGGCATCAGTTCCAGGTTGGAGTCAATTTTGTGGAATAAGCACTACAAATCTGGACACTCCGACTCTAGATTTTTTTAACGACGTGTAGGATCTCAGTTTCCCTGAACAAGGATTGAATCTGCATCCTCTGCATTTGAAGCACAGAGTCTTAACCACTGGACCACCAGAAGAGTCCCTGAAAGCTAGGATTCTAAATATACTAGACTCATTGGAAAAGACCCTGATGCTGGGAAAGATAGACGGCAGAAGGAAAAGGGGATGACAGAGGATGAGATGGTTAGATGGCATCACTGACTCAATGGACGTGAGTTTGAGCAAACTCTGGGAGATGGTGAAGGATAGAGAAGCCTGGCATGCTGCAGTCCATGGGGTCGCAAAGAGCGGGACATGACTGAGCAACTGAACAACGACGACCGATGCTCAATATTTCCTGGGGAGGTGTGAAGACGTTCATGGAATTCTAACTCTTGGACAGTGTCACTTTTTTTTTTTTTCCAGTGTCACTTTTTAATACCTATAGATTTTTTAAAAATTTATTTATTTATTTATTTTAACTGGAGGATAATTGCTTGACAATACTGTGATCATTTTTGCCATACATCAACATGAATCAGCTATAGGCATACGTATGTGTCCCCTCCCTCCTGAACCAGCCCCCCCACTGCCCTCCCCACCCCACCCCTCTAGGTTGTCACAGAGTGCTGGCTTTGGGTTCCCTGCTTCATACATCAAACTCCCACTGGCTATTTTACATATGGTAATGTGTGTGTTGCAATGCTATTCTCTCAAATCATCCCACGCTCTCCTTCTCCCACTCTGTCCAAAAGTCAGTTCTTTACGCCTGTGTCTCCTTTGTGCCCTGCACGTGGGCTATACCTATTGATTTTATGGCTCCCTTCCCCACTGACTGGGGCCACTTCTTTTTCACAGAGAAACAAAGTGGTATTAAAATTTCTATCACTTCTCTTCTATCTTAATGTACAAAAGCCATTAATGCCTTGTGAGTATAAAAGAATCTAGCTGGCATCTGGTCTTCCCATTTGGCCCAAGAACTCCCTTAAGTATGCCAGTTTCTTGACTTGTGGAATTCAGATTGGGCCCCAGCAAATTTTAAATGATGGTGTGTCTTCTTCAGTCTGTTTCATGAATATTCCAAAACACAAATGTGAAAACTTGAATGGTAAAAGTTTATTAAGCACATTCATTTATTCTTTTTTTAAAAAGAATTTCATTGAAATAAAATTTATGTACCATACAAATCACTCATTTAAAGTATGTAATTCAGGAAATTCCCTGGTAGTCTAGTGGTTAGAACTTGGTGCTTTCACTGCCAAGGGCTGGGTTCAATCCCTGGTTTGGGGACCTAAGATCCTACAAGCTACACAGTGTGGCCAAAATTAGTAAATAAAGTGTACAATTCAGTGATTTTTTAGTCCATACACAGAGTTGTGCAACCAACATCAAAGTCCATTTGAGAGCATTTTTATCACCCCAAAGAAAAACCCCATACACTTTGGCCATCACACCCCAACCTCCATCTCTATTCCTTGTTGTAAACAACTATTGATTTAATTTCTGTACCTACAGCTTTGCCTGTTCTGGACATTTCATACAAAGGAATGACATGGCAATGTGTCATCTTTTGCACCTGGCTCCTGGGAGTAATGTTTTCAAGGTTCATTCAAGTTGAAGCCTGTAGAGCACATTCATCTGTTGATGGAAACACATATTGTTTCCGCCTTTTGACTATTGTGAATAGCACTACAATGAACACTCACGTACAAGTTTTCATTTAAATACTTATTTCTAAGTCTTTGGGGTATATGCCTAGATGTGGAATTGCTGGGTCATGTGGTAGTTCTTGGGCTTCCCAGGTGGCGTTAGTGGTAAAGAACCCGCCCACAATGCAGAAGACATAGGAGACTTGGGTTCTATCTCTGGTTTGGGAAGATCCCTGGAGGAGGGAATGGCAATCCACTCCAGTATTCTTGCCTGGAGAATCCAATGGACAGAGGAGCCTGGCAATCTACAGTCTATAGCGTCGCAAAGAGTCAGACATGACTGAAGTGACTTAGCACACACATGCACATGGGAATTCTTGGTTTAACTTTTTGAGGAACTACCAGATTGTTTTCCACAGCAGCTGAACCATTATACATCCCCACCAGCAATGTGCAAGTGTACCCAATTCTCCCACATTCTTGCCAACATTTGTTTTCTGTTTTTATTATTATTTTTATTATGATAGCCACTCTAGTGGATGTGAAGTGGTATCATCACGATCTTGATTGACGTTTCTCTAATGATTCATGAAAGTGAACATCTCATGTGCTCGTTGACTGTTTGCAGATCTTTGGAGAAATGTCTATTGAAGTTCTTTGCTCATGTTTTAATTGGGCGATTCAGTTTTATACAGTTGAGTTGCATGTATTCTTTCCGTAAACATTTTCTGAGCAAAAATTTTGTGTGAGGCATGGGAGAATGACACGGGAGGAGAAACACAAAGATGGATAAAGTAAGATCCCTACCTTCTACTTGCTTGCAGCAGAGATGTGAACAGTGAGTGCCCCTAGCACTGACCTGGCACTTGGAGAGTTCAGTGGAGGGAAGGAGACTGCACTTCTGGTGGAGCAATTTTGGGGCCCCATGGAGGGAGTGAGCCTGGGACTCCACATGGAAAGTGGGAAAATGGTAGAAATGGCCTGGCCAAAGCTCAAAGATCCCCAGGTGTCCCGCACGTTCAGTCATGTCCGACTCTGCCATGCTATGGACTATATAGCCTGCCGTGCTCCTCTGTCCTTGGGGTTCTCCAGGCAGGAATACTGGAGTAAGTTGCCATTTCCTCCTCCAGGGGATCTTCCAGGCCCAGGGATTGAACCTGCATCTCCTGCACTGGAAGATGGATTCTTTACCATTGAATCACCTGGGAAGCCCAAAGACCCCCAGGGAGATAGTAAATCCAGGAGAATGTTGGGGACAGAGGTGGGGGGAAGCATGCAGAGGAGGAGGGATACATGAATGAGATTATACACAATTAAAAATTGACAAGATGAAGAGAAGGAAATAACAACATACTCCAGTATTCTTTCCTGGAAAATCCCATGGACAGAGGAACCTGGCAGGCTATAGTCCATGGGTCACATGACTGAGCATGCACGCATGAAGGGGGGCGTGGAGGGAGACGGATTGGTAGCAATAAACAGGTAGAACTAAAAAAGGAAAAAATTGATCAGATGAAGCTACAGAACACAGAATAACAACAACAACATGAATGGAAGTTTCGTCTGAGGATTTTAAGTGCTCGGAAACGGAGTACCAACCTACCAGCAACTGTCCCCTGGATGCGGCAACAGAGCAGTTGTACCAGTTTGTGGTGGGGCTGCTATGACTCAGGTGTGTGAGTGTGGCTGAGAACAGACTGCCTGAAGACCTTGGAGCCCAGAGAAGTCCTGTTTCCTACTAGGGGACTTCTGTGTTAGCCTGGACCACTCTGCCGAGCCAGGATGACTGGTGGTCTGCCCCCGCCTCTGGCTCCCCACTCTGTCTGAGCCCACGGCCCACTCTGTGAGCTATCGGT